>NC_134414.1:65134813-65459313 GCF_030867145.1 Opisthocomus hoazin | reverse complement strand
GAGGGAGGATAAGGATTTTGCATATTTCGGGTTTTTTTCCTTAAAATGAATTTTTAAGATTTTTTTTTTTTTGCTTTTCTATGAGATGTATCTTGTTCCTGTATACTCTGTTGGTCTTCTTTCTGTTCATTTTATTGATTCTCACACAGATCTCCTAAACCTGGATTCTGTTTTGCTGGTTTCATTGAGGGCTGGTACTATTTGTAGAGCCAGAATCCAAACACAGCTTCCCTGGTCGCTACAGTCCCTTTGGGCTCCACTGGGTTACCTCTGACTGTGGGAGGCTAAATGTGTCTGTTACTTACTCCCTCTGGACTGGTTATCTAGGTAATCCAGTATCTGACAGCGTGTCCCGGTGCCAGCCTTGTGGCTTGAACAAATCTCCAGCCTCAGGAAGGAACGTAGCTGCCCTCAGTTGTTTCGCAAAGAGCAGAACTCGTTCTGCTTTTAATTTCATCGCTTTATTGGTGTACTTTAGAACTTCCCAGAAATATGTAATTCTGCTGTTCTTCATAGACACAAGTCTACTTATGTCTTTGTATTTTTTCCATGAAGCCTGATTCGTGTTTTCAGAGAGAGCAGGGGTCTCACAGGGCAGTCCAATCCTGAAGTAAAAAACCGCTACTGTTGCCGACATCTCTTCAATGCAATGGAAGGCAAGTCAAGCACAGTGCTCGCGGGGAGAGCAGTGAAGGCATTTTGTCATTTGGAAAGCACAGAAACTAATGAGTCACTTCTTTCGAACAGAGGCTTTCCCCAAAGGAAACTACTAGGACAACGGGATGGTGTTTTTCATTTTGTACACCTCATTTGAAGTAATCTTTATCTTGCTTTTGAAAAGGTCAGGGGGAAGAGGAGAAAATGATGCTAGCTGAAAGTGAAGTTTTGTTGTTGGCATTTTTTTGTTTGTTTCTTTTGCGTTGCCAGTAGTGATGTTATTCAAATTTCACAGGCAGGCTTTGTCTCTCTGGAAGAGAGTACCATAAAACATAGGTTTTCAAATGTGTCAGTAACGTCAGTGGAGAGGTCCAGTAAAGGACAATTCTAAGAATGAGGGTGAATTTTTTATATTGTTGAGGGAGGGAATCATAACCCTTTGCCAATGAAGAACTGGGGATGCTGGTAAGTTTGAGAAACTCCAAGCCTCCTAAGAAAAATATAACGGTATTGAGAACTTTGAACACCATCCTTCAGTAGACGACCCCAGACGACTAATTAGGAAAAGATGAGCCACTTTGAGAAGTATCTTGTACTATCATTTTGGAAGAAGTGTTTGATAACGTCACATGGAAAACTGTCAGTTAGAGAAGGTGAGAGTTAACAGGAAAAATTCAAATAAAAAAAGGAGGAGGGATATGAGGACAGGTTGGGACTGAGGGGAACACTTCTAAGAGGTGCTGAACTGCGTACATAAATTTGCAAGTAAATGAGTCAGCTTAAATTAAAAGAAAGGAATCTATTCGTTACCATACTTTTTGCAAATTAGAGGGTATCTAGAATAGACAGAGGTCAGAAAGGACGGAGATTCATTGTTTCAGGTTTTTGGCATATAATCTTTGTACTTCTCAGAAATGTCTCTTCCATTACCGTCTTAGTTAATTTGTAATTTACTTTTAGGTAAGAAAAAATGATGTCTAAAAAGTCAAGAAAGTCTGATGCTTGGTTTGCTTCTGTGGACAGCATTACCTCTTCTAGTTAGTCAGCTGGCTTGTTTTATTTTTTTCTATCCTATAGTCCATATGCACAGGCTTAATTTTCTTTCTCTTGTTTACACCACTAATTAATCTTTGCTTTCCACTCACTTGATTTGTGATTGAGTTACTTACAATTTAATCCTATTAGTGTAATTTATCCGTTTCTAACAAAATATGAAATAAAGAAGCAAATGGATTAACAATTCTCTCTCTTTACATGTAAAAAGGAATATTATTGAAAAGTTATTATCAGATCCATTTGAGTCTTCTAGAGCTATTAAAAAGTTACATTCTCCATTACATGTTAGAACTTATATGCTGCAGAGTGCATGTGTACTCTTGTGATTGAATGACTACTATACATATGAATTTCATTTTCAGTATGTGATTGGATGTCTCTGAATTTAACCCTAAAATCCATTCTTTTCCTCAATGAGGATCTCTGCAGCTTAGAGGAACTTGTGTTCTGCTGGTTTTTTATTCTTCACTTCAGGAATCAGGAGGAAAACGTAAATGTCTTCAAAGTGATTGAAGTGTATCACTAATCACAGGAACATTGTGCCTTTTGGTTAGACAGTAACTTGCTCAAGTTTTTGTCATGTGTTTCTTTTTTGTATAGCTGATGATCACCTCCAAGTAACTTTTTAAACCCTTTCCTGCCTTGACAGTGTTGAAGGATTCTTATTTCTCAAGCTAGAGTAAATTGGTCAAGTCATGATTTCTCTTTGGAAAAAAACATTCCAAAAATCTTAAGAGACATTTGCTAAGACTTTCAGCTGTCATTTAGCTGAAGTTGAAAAGACAGAATGAAATAACGGCAATAGAAGGCTGATATTAAATGAACAGGAAGCAAGTGTCTTTCTAAGGGGTGTAAAACAACAAAACAGAGTAACTCAGCAGTTTCAGTTGGATCTGGTTTGGCTTGCTTTTACTTTGTCTCTTTTCCTGCTTAACAAATTCTTACCTGATAGAATTAATTCTTTCATCTATGATGTTACTCTTAACGTTCAACGATTACAGACCAACCCAAAACCTAGTGTAATCAATGAATTGAAGAACAATTTCTTCAATATCATGGCTCTTGCTGAAAACATCTGAAGGTGTTTTTTAGCTGATAAACTGTAGGTTTGCTTAAAGTCAGCATTACATCATGTAACTCTCCAACGTGAACATTTCTGAACTTTGTAGGCTTCCAAAAATATTTCTAGTACATCTTGTCTAAGTGGGAATTATAGCCAGCTCCAGGCAAGGTACAGGTAATAGTTGTATAGCCTCTGGAGCAGCCCAAAAGTGAAAGTAACTCAGGTCCAAAGATTTGTGCCAAGCTTCTGGCTATTATACTGTAACAGTGGAGGTACACTCTCTCCAGTCACCCATCCTTTCCTGCCCTTGAACAGTTCTTCATAAGCTATTGAAAGCCACTTCTGAAAGATAATCCTGTGGCCTGTATAATTCATATGAAAGGCTTCCTGCCCTAAGCTGTATATCTTCATGTTTTTGGATAGTTCTTCTCCGTGCCAAAACCTCTGAAATATGCCTTTTTTGTGTTTTTTTCTTTTCCTTTGCTGGTTTTCCGGTAGATCAACAGCACCACTGACTGTGTTATTCACCAGCATTCTTTAATGAAAGAAATAGGCACTTAAATCTTTCTATTAGGTAGCTTTCAAATCAGATGCAGAAATCATGTGTTGTTGCACAATGTTAACTTTTGACTTCTTGATAGTTTACAGTTTTCACAGCTCCTCTAAAAATTAAAATTCTGAAACAAGAAAGGATACTTTGTGACTGATTAATTTCTTGATTTTCTTAGAGCGTGATGCATGGATTGCTCATGAATTTTACAGAAATATCTGCCACTTAGAAATATCTCATTATCTTCTCTGTGCAAACACGTGTATCAGAAACACAACAGTTGAATGCATGCAGGATTTACATTTCCCTAGGGAAAAGTAAAACCTCAGGCTCATTATAGAACCCCTGAGCCCAGATGGCTGGCATACCACCTGGCCTACTGAGACCCCCTTCTAGGTTCAGGGCAGCAGTAAGCACATCCTAATCAGGGTGTTAGGCTTGGTCATGAGCAAATGAATGTTTTCTCATTCTTTGTTATAATTTTTCCCTTTGTTCCTTTGTTTTCCATCTGAGTTAGAGGTTGAATTAATACATGAGGAAAAAGTAATGCTTTTTTTGTAGTGCTTACACAAACAAGAACCGTGCAAATTACTTCAACATTCTTGTAATTTTCAACTTCTTGCTACTGCTAATTTTCATCCCATGTGTCTAGCAACTGTATTTTTAAATAAAACCAGAGATACAGTAAGTCAGAGGATAGGAGATCTTGGCAAAGGAGCCCAGAAAAAAACTCTGGTTTTTGGAGAACCAATAGTGTCATAGACACATTACTGATTATGAAGGTTATTTTTATAGAACTGTCATCTCAGTAATAATCAGAAAATGTCAAGTATAAGGAATTTATAGGAAAAGAATAAAAAAATAAACAAAGAACAAGCTGAACATTTGTAAGTCTATAGTTCACACGTATCTTGACACTGCACCTTTCATATCTCTTCTCCTCAAAAAGGACATATTGCAGAAGTGAAAAAGATTCAGGAAAAAGCAGTGAGGGCAGTCAAAGGCAGAGAACAGCTTCCATGCAATCTATGACTTGGTGGGCTGGCCAAGCGTATTGGGTTTACATGGCAAGGTTTTGGTAGCAAAGTGGGTTGCAGGGGTGGCTTCTGTGAGAAGACGCCAGAAGCTGCCCCCCCTTGTTGGACAGAACCAATGCCACCTAGCTGCTAGATGGACCCACCACTGGCCAAAGCTGAGCCAATCAGCAACCGTGGTAGCACCTCTGTGATAATATATTTAAGAAAGCTTAAAAACTGCTGTGCAACAGCAGCTGGGAGAGAGGAGTGTGTAATGAGCTGACCTCAACCCCCATTCCACTTCCCTTCGTGCTGCTCAGGGGAGAAAGAGGCAGAGAAGTCTGGAGTGAATTTGAGCCTGGGAAGAAGGGAGGGGTGGGGGGAATGTGTTTTTCGATTTGTTCTTATTTCTCATTATCTTCCTCTATTTAATCAGCAACAAATTAAATTAATTTCCCCAAGTTGGGTCTGTTCTGGCAGTGGCTGATCTCCCTGTCCTTATCTCAGCCCATGAGCTTTTTTTTAATTTTCTCTCCCTGTTATTGGAGGAGGAATGATAGAGCGGCTCAGTGGGCACCTGGCAGCCAGCCATGATCAATGCACCATACCATGAAAAACAGATGACATGGAGGTGGGGAGCATGGAGGAAACAGGGATATAATAACTCTAAAATCGTGAATGCCATGGCAAGAGGAGATTGTGTTTGATGCTTTTTCCGGTAGAAGAACTAGGGGCATCAAATTAATCTACAGGACATCCATTACAAAACACAAAAAAGAGACAGTTCTTTGTGCAATGGGAATCAGAACCAAGGAGCTTACTGATGGGCGATGCTGTGAATGATAGAAGGTTACATGGGTTCAAGGAAGGAATGGACAAGTACTTGGAAGAAGTATATGTTGGGGGTTATTAAACACAGAAACCACATCAGGCTCTGGAAATCAGCTGAGTGCAAAACCTCTAGAAGGTAGGAAAGTACTCAGGGGAAGTATCGTAAGTGTTCCAGGTAAGGTTGTGGATGGGACTTTGAGCAGCCTGACCTAGTAGAAGGTGTCCCTGCCCATGGAAGAGGGGGTTGGACTAGATGATCTTTAAATGTCCCTTCCAACCCAAACCATTCTATGATTCTATGACTCTGTGATTCTATATGGTTGCCCCTGTTTTTATTCTCCCCAAGCAGATGGCTGTAGCCATTAGTGGAAACAAAATACCAGATCAAACAAACCCTTGGACCTGCTCAGTACTGAAATTTTTGTGAGGAAATAGAAGAATGTAACTTATAAATAGACAGACAAGATATATATAACTTATAGACAGCTCAGATTTCTGAGGTAAGGAAAAAAGCCCAACATGCATATTTCAGGCAGAAAAAAAGGGACAAATGTTCCTCCTGGAAAATGCATCAGATCTGACATCACCTTTGTCCATAGAAGCAGATGTCTGTGTACAAATGATGAGCAACAAAATTACTTTGAAATCACTGCTTTGAAAACGCTGTATAAACATGTAGAAATAACATCTTTCAATATAGTACAACACAAAATAAAATTATCTCTTTGCTAGGTTGTTTCTAGTCAATTTTCTTCAAAGATCAGGTCATTTAGGTAAATCTGCATCAGTGAAAGAAGCAAGCAGTTTAGAGGCAGGCAGTTTGATGCATGAAAGGAAAGACATTTAAATTGCCTCAGACTGTCAGTGACCTGTTTTCAGGCAGGATGTTTATTACAGTACATCTATTTTGTGGTTTTGAATGATAACATGCTTTGGCTTGGAAAAATATTTCATCTAAAACAAAAAGCGTCTGTTTTTTAAACCTGTTACATTCAGTCTCCCATTGAATTAATAATCAAAAATTAGTGTCTAAAGGAGTATGCTGTGAGGAAAGTGAGGGCAAGCTGAAATACTTGCACTACAGCTTAAACTATTATTTCAAGTTCTGACAAATAGATCAGTCATCTGCTTATTAATGAAGACAAAACAAGATCTGTGTTACTTGAAATGTAAGGGTCCTTGCATCAAACTTTATGAATTTTCCCTATTTAGAATAAGAAAAAAGACCCGCAGAATCATTTAGGTTGGAAAAGACCTTGAAGATTATTGAGTCCAATCATAAATCTAACACTGACAAGTGCACCAAGTCACCATGTGCCATCTACATGTCTTTGAAATACCTCCAGGAATGGGGACTCCACCACTTCACTGGGCAGCCTGTTCCAGTGCTTGACAACCCTTTCGGTGAAGAAATTTTTGCTAATATCCAATCTACACCTCCCCTGGTGCAACTTGAGGCTGTTTCCTCTCATCCTGTCACTTGTTACCTGGGAAAAGAGACTGACACCCACCTTGCTACAACCTCCTTTCAAGTAGTTGTAGAGAGCAATAACGTCTACCCTCAGCCTCCTCTTCTCCAGACTAAACAGACCCAGTTCCCTCAGCTGCTCCTCACACAACTTATTCTCCAAACCCTTCACCAGCCTTGTTGCTAGTCTTTGGACATGCAAATCTACTTATCATCTAACTAATTTTGAAAAATTCAACTTGCATTTACCATGTTCAACTATATTGACAGCTTGTAGAGAGAGGTTACTCACCACTGCTGGTAACTACCAATTTAATCCCTGCTTTCTCTTAGAACTGCTTACTGAATGCCAGAAGGTTTTTGCAGTTTATTACCAGTCACTTTTAAGTAACTGTAAAATATGATAGAGAAGTCAGAGGTCTCCTTTACTGAGTCCCCAAAAACCAAGGATTTCACCATGGAAATCTACCCAGTTTCTTTTACAGTGAACACTAAGAATTTCTTTTTTTCTTTGTAATCTTGTCGTCTCTCAGGTTTCTCTTGTCTACTTTGATGATCGATTGGCCTTACAGACTTTGTCAAGCTTCTTGCAACTGATGTGTTTGAAGAAAGATTTTGTATTTAGTCTTAATTCCTTTTGCCAGTTGCTTATCAAACTCTCTTTTGGACCCTCCCAGTTATGTTTTTAAATTTAATCTGCCAGAAATCATGATTATTTCCTTTTCCTTAGGTATGACACATTTTCAGCCTCCTGAGGGATGCCTGCTTGTTTCTAACAACCTCCCTTACCTGCTGTTCAGTCCTCATGACTTTTCCATCCTTTCTAAAAACATTTTTAAAAAAATCTGTAGTATGCATTCCTCGGTGCTGCTCGTTCAATAACCTCCACACGTCTGTAAGGTTTTAATTCTCTTAGTGACTCATCTTAAGCAAGTTTCTTAATCTTTGTATTGCTCTACCTCTTGAAAAGGAGCAAAATTGCAGTGTATTGTTTTGGCTTTTGTTGCTCCTGTAGGGATACAGGGTTATCTAGATTCACATGTGCAGTTTTGGGCCAAGCCACGTGTGATAGTCAGGGCAAGTTTGAGGGAGATGTCTCACTTTGTGGCCTGCCTTCACAGCTGCTTCGAGATGTGCTTATTGATGGCCTCATAAAAACATGAGCTCTGTGTTATGTACCAGTGTGAATCTTCGTAAGGGCAATTGAAGGATTCTACTATTATCATGTTTCCTGCCTCTGAGCTCCCATGGCTTAGCAGCCCGTGCTGCTGTCCTGTCTGTGTGGTCGGTAATGTCATGTGTTTTTCCTGTTTGGACCTTGAATTTTGGTCCCTAAGGATGTTGAGGTGCTCGATCAGGTAGATAGTTTGTCAGTTTTGATTCTTATCAAATTGGGCTGCTCTGGTCCAATGACTGTTAAGAAGATGAGTGTAGACATGAGAACATGAGGCACGAAGGAAGCAGCAACAAAGTTCATGGAAACGGGTTCTGGTTCCAGGGATTTACCCAGATTTTCTCCACAGTCAGAGGAGAGAGGAAGGCTTTTCTAAAGAACAATCAATCCCACTTTCTTTGGAATAAAACTAGACAGTTCTATTCTTAAAGTGGGATTGGCTGCTTCTAAGTTATTTTTTCCATTTGCAGTGTGCATACACATTCAAGGTGTCACTGATGCAGGATTTAAGTGCCTAAACTGTGTTGCCAGGGAAATACAAGTCTGCGATAAACACTGACTGAGTTACCTTCCTTCCTACTGGTGAAATCAGTCCAATTACCCTCTTTTGAATTGTGAGGACAGAGCTTCTTAGCTGGTAGAGCTCACAAGGAGAGGGCAGCAGAAATAGGATATAATGGTTCTGGTGTTTTGTCCAAGGACCTATTTTTATCTTAAATAGTTAATGGGTTAGAGAAATCCATGGAATGGAGACTGTCTGCCAATAAAGCACCTTTGCTCCTCAACTTTCAGTCTTGGGCTAGTTCTGCTTAAGCGTGGAAGCACAGTTCCAAGCATCTGAAGGATTTTGAAGTCTGGTTTCTGAGGGTTAAAAATTGTACTCTTTTCAGAGAGAATGGATCACTTCTTTACATAGAGAGAGATGGATATGAAAGCATGGGGGAAAAAAAAGGATGAGAGTTGTATTTTTATGCCTGATGCGTATAAAAGAACTTAACCCCCCTTAAGTAGCTCAGAGAGATACATGACTAATTTAAGAGGTACATACCAGTCATATTGATTCAGCAATAGAAATAACTGGTTTTGCTTAACAGATAAAGCTTAATGTTTAAGCTGTTTAATATTAATCTGAGACTATTTCTATGAGACAGTAAGCTTTGTGTACCACTCCAGTTGTAAACGTGTAAGCACTAAACTGTTCCTAGTTTGAAGGTGAGGAAAGCTATGGCAGCCCGTGACAGCTGGTGACCTGCCTGTAAATACATAGAGGATGGTTTCAGCAGCTGCTGCGACTTACCAAATTTAAAATCAGCTTTCTTATACATTGAAAGATAAAAAGATAAATCCTTGGTGAATGCACCAAACAATTAATGTCTTTACAAGTTTTGGTCAATTTCAAATTTAGTAGGCAATTGATGGAGCTGCAGTGTTGCTGCCTGATTTCTTCAATGCTAGGCTAGATGCAGCTCCTTGTGGGCTTCCTAAGCACAGTATGCTGTTTTGGTCTGGAACTTTTTTACAACCATACTCAGAAGAAGTATTTAATGGGTCACAATTCATAGATCTGAAGTCAATTTTCAGTGTGTATGACCGTGTGGACTACATTTCATAAGCAACATTATAGGGACTTTAAGGATTACATTTTCTAAATAAAATGTGGAAAATTTTATAGTACTTTTATTTAGCAAAAATATTAACCTTCCACTGATATGTGTGTTCCTGATTAACAACCCAGTGGAGCTGCTTAAACTGACAGCTCCCACTACAGCCAGAGTTATTCCTTATCTGTAATCTCATATCTCTAAGCATTTATATTCTTTAGTTCCATTTCATGTCATGTAGATTTTCATATTGTAGTGTTTGAGCAGCTTTCTGAAGTGCAGAAAGTAATGTGACTTGCATCCATCATATCTATTCTTGCATCTATTCCCTATGGGAAAAAATCAGAATAGTTGAGATGCTTTGAGTTTACAAATGAAGTCAAAGCTGAAAATAACTTTAGCGCATAGATGCCCTTTAGTTGTTCAGGAAATACACTCCAAACACTGAGTCCTGGAGAAAATGATGCTTCTAGTACAGATGAACTTCATCCTCACTGTAGAAAATATCAGCGTGTCAGAGAAACAGTGCTGTTGGCAACGTCGTTAATGTTGGTCTTTCAGTTAACCTTGGTTGAAACAATGACGTACTTGGAGATAATAACTGAGACCTTGGGCAAGAATAAACACTGTACAGAGACCCGGTTCAGGAAGCAGAGGACAGATTTGCTACCCAAACAGTAGAGAACATTGTTTGATGGTGGTGCTACAACACTTTGAACTTCTTCATGTTTTCTAGGTGCTGAAGGCTACAAAACCAAGTATGCTGTGTTACCTTGCTCTTCTTTGAATACTTCATGAGATAATATGATCACTGCCCACTGGCCTGAAACGGAGGACTTCGTGTCAGTAGAGAAAAGCAATCCAACTGACAGGCTGATGTCGCTCGTTGTGGGTGCCTCTAGCAAAAAGATTATTTCAGGCTGACTTTTAGGTCTATCCTGATAAAATACCAGCTCTAATGCCATGCTCTGGCTAAACAGAAGTACTAACCACCTAAAAAACAAGATCTAGCTTTTTCCAGCTAGAGGGATTGGTTTTTCTGGTATGCACATCTCATGGCAGCCCAGCCATTAAAGCTAACATAAGAATTAGTCGGACACCTTCCCACATCCTCCAGCTGATCTAAATAAATAAATAACATCCCTCCAGATATCCAAGAAGTAATCTCTCCATGCCAAATTTTGCTCTTAACCTGTGTACCTATTATTTTTAACTCTGTGGGAGCTGTTTTTCTATAAATATGGCTGGAATTTGGTCCTTCGTAGTGACTGTGGCTCCACTCTTACTAATGTAGGTCAAGAGAAGAAATTAAATGATGACATTGTGCTGCTTACTGTGGCATCCCCCAGGAGTTCGTGTGGTCCCTACTGATTGCCTTGAATCATTAATCAAAGGGTAACTGCACTGCACAGCCCACAATATATTCTCAGCAGGCACATGCATTGATGATGCTGCACCAGGAAAAAAGACTTAATTGCATTGACAGTACAGTTTTTTCACAGTTAAGAGTGTTTATCAAAATTGTGCTTGTAGCATCTAAAAATACTGTAATTAATGCAGCTTTTGGCCTCTTCGCATACTGTTTTCTTTTTAGTTTCTTCTGTTAAAGAAGACAGCTGTTTGCTAGGAAAACAAATTCATCTCTTTTCCCTCTCTCTCTCGCCTCCTGTTTTGTATTTGAGTGCATCAGTAGGAGGCTCACAGTTTGTTGTAAATGTTCATTCACAGTTTCTGCAGATTCCTGCATTCATATTCACAAAGGCAGAATATTTCAAGATGTCCTTCATATCAAGTTACTGTTACTTCACATCAGACGTGCGGCATACAAAATACAGATTTCAGGGGCTTTGCTTCCCAAGGCAAAGCAACGATCCTTAAGGGAATGAAAACCCCTTCCCCTGAGAAAAGTGTGAAAATTTGGGTCAGTCACTTCTTAATTCTTAAATTTCTTCTTTTCATTGCTGATCTACATGTGGCTTGCGGGTATTAACATGCAGAGTATGTTACAGAATAAGGAAAGCAGACCTTCTTAGGTCAGATAAAGCATCTGCAAGAGAAGGCGAGGGTCATGCTGGTGAGCTGGCTTGTGACACTGCTAGGCCATTTTGGCCTTTGCTCCTGGGCAGACAAGGATAGTGCTTTTCTTAGCCCTATTAAATATAAAGGCTGCAAGAACAGGAAAGGACAGAAAAGTGTACCACCTGGTTTGGGCCACCACCATGGGCTGTTGCTCCTGTGCTGGACAGCCTGCGCATGTATGGGGACCTGCAAGCCTATGAGAAACCCAGTCCAATTAGCGGTGAACAGGCTGGGGTAGGGGAGCGATGTATGCCCTCCTGTGCAGAGAGTGACAGGAGCAAAAGGAATTTTTAACAGAAGAAGATCTGACATGGGTTAGAGAATATTGGAAAAAAGTATTTGTTTGAGCATCAATAAAAAGGAGACTTAACACCTATTTTTCTCACACTTCTACAGAAAAGTAGTATTATCATAACTCATTTTTGTAATCTGTCTGCTACCGTTAACTATTGTAAAGTGCTTTGCTACTTCAAATATCCGCATCAGGTTTTAAAATGTTCCAGTTCCTACATATTGCTTTGTAAATCTTGTAATACAGTGAAGCAGGCTGTGTATGTAGCAGAGTTTTGCAAGGCTGCAATTTCACTGAAATGACTATTATTACCTTATAGACTGCAAGGGTAAAGCTCAAGTGGGGCAGTGTATGAAATCCAAAGGTTAAATAATGGACTTTGCCATAATGTTACACTGGGCTTTATATTTCTGCTGCTGATGTAGGACTTGCAGCTCTATTAAGACAGGGGCCTATTGAAAGTCTTTATCATTGTCTGGCATAAAAGTCTGCAGAGTGTACACACACAGTGTGAAGGCTCAAGATTGCAGAGGAGGTGGAAGTATCTTGAGTTCATCAAATGCATTCTGCTCTGTGAATGGAAATATTTGGAGCCAAGCTGCCATTACACTGCTAGCACACGTTGCATGTGAGAATCAAGATTATTTGAAAGCTTATTAGTCTATACGGCAGCCCCAGAGACCATTTAATTAAATAATCCTATGACAGTTGACATAGCTAAGCATTAGGATCCACAACAGTTGAAATGGTGCCTGTTGAGCAGTACCAGAGCTGGAATCAGGTAAGATACTGGTCCTGCGGTTGAGCCTGTGCCTACCTAAGCCTATGCCCACCACAAGAAAAGCTGTACGAATTAATCAGCAACACATACATAGCACCAAAGAAGGAACTTAAACATAATTAAAGAATAAAATTCACAGTAGTTAACCAAGAAAAGGAATGAAAATGAAAGTGTTTTAACTAATCAAGATTTTAATGAAGGTGCTCTTAACGTAAGTCTTAATAGACGTTCAGTACACTTAAAACATTCTTTCTCCTTCAGTATGTTAAAGTGGTATTTAGTATGGGATGGAACAACTTGAAAATTTCTGTGTGGTAGTCTTCAAGAAAATGTATTAAGTAGATTGTTTAGGCTGTTGGTTGCTATTATCTTCGAGAATAATTTGAGTGTGCTAACATCTCTTTTCATTCATTAGCAAGACAGCATTAAACTGTAGAGGTTACGCCACTGCTATTAAAATTACATGAGGACTTCCATTTAAAAGGGGTGAAAAAACACAGACCAAACGTTCTGTACCTGATCCTAGATTAACTGTTGAAATCAACAGTGGTCTTTGCATTGCAAGATTTTTTTTCTTTGTATAATGCGGAGAAAGGTGGATGCAGCTTATGATTTTTCCTTTGTCTCTGTTACAGAAAACTATAGAAGGAAAATTATTTTCTAGCTGAAGACTATTTTCTGCCTTCAGAAAGTGTGGCACTGTAAGATGTTAGATGAATAGGAACAAACCCTCATTTTGCATTGAGCTATTGTTTTGATTTATGACTGTAAGCTGCTGCTGAGGCTTTTCCAGCCTTTCAAAGAGGCCGGCATTGTGGATGAGGATACTGACATCTGAAAGCCCTCTTACCTGCTGATGCTGGGAAGTGCCGAGACCAGCTTCCCTCTCCCTGAGACATGCCCGGCTTCATTCACATCTTGGTAGAGACCCCCTTGTCTTTAGCGGACAAAAAAACCCCAAACAACGGCAGAAAGGGAAACAATGCTTGTTAAAGCTTTACCTGAATATGTATGCGGATTTTTAAATAAGCGAAGCAGAAGTTTTTTAGCCAGTCGTCTGCCAGCCTTCTGTTTCACTGGCTCCCCCAGACAGGGGACAGTGAGGCAAGTCTGGTCTACCACTGGCGGCTTCAGAAAACTGCCCACAGTCCATGTGGACCTACCGTGCGGAGGGCAAATGTTCTGCTCGCAGCCCGGTGTCAGGCTGCCTGCAAACACTCTGACACACAGCACGAACGCTCCCGCCTCTGCTTCTCCTCTCCCCAACCCACGCGTGCAGCCAGAGGGATGCCGTAATGCCATCGTGCTGCAGCGATGTATCAAATGTCTTCAGACAAGGCTACTGTCACAGAATCACAGAATGGTAGGGGTTGGAAGGGACCTCTGGGGATCTAGTCCAACTCCCCTGCTGAAGCAGGGTCACCTAGAGCAGGTTGCACAGGACCTTGTCCAGGTGGGTTTTGAATAACTCCAGAGGAGGAGACTCCACAGCCTCTCTGGGCAACCTGTTCCAGTGCTCCGTCTGCCTCAGAGGGAAGAAGATCTTCCTCATGTTCAGACGGAACTTCCTCTGCTTCAGTTTGTGCCCGTTGCCCCTTGCCCTGTCGCTGGGCACCTCTGAACAGAGTCTGGCCCCATCCTCCTGACCCTTAAGATATTTATAAGCATTTATAAGGTTCCCTCTCAGCCTTCTCTTCTTCAGGCTAAACAAGCCCAGCTCCCTCAGCCTTTCCTCCCTTAAAGTGGAAGTGTGGGAGACATCAGAAAGAGAAACCGTAAACGCTGGGCTGGGATCAACCTGGAAGAAAAACTGCAGTTTGCAGATTATTGGTTATAGTTTGTTCAACGCAGGATCATCTTTACACAGACAGGCTCAGATTTTTACTGCTGTCCTTGCCCCTTCTGTGACCCAGCAATTCACAGAGCCTTTGAGAAAGATTGTCAACTTCAATGAAAATACAGAAATAAAACATCAATTTAAGTTCAACCTGCACTCTAATATTGCTCCTAGCCTGTTTCATTTAAGCAGGCTTTGGTCCTGTGCTATTTTTAAAATACTTTGTAATGTCAAATGCTAAAATACAGGTGCCGTTACTGATTTTTAAGCTGTACAGTTACACTAACATTACAATTCTTAAAATATTGCTGTCTAATTTTACCTCTGAATGATGAAGTTTGGGTTGGAACTCCACAGGAATCGGTTCTGGGGAAGCAGAAACCAGAGTAGGTTGCAAGCAGTTCCTGTCAAGCAGCACTCAGATAACTGCAGCGCCAATTGCTTTACAAAAAGCTAAATTGTTGTTTTCAATCACTGGCTGCTGCACAATGTGGCTGCTGGTATCAACGTCTAGTGATAAAAAGTGATCTAAGGCTGATGTCTGTTATACTGAAAAAAGATCTGGAAAATGGATTTTTTTTCATGATGCACATACTTTGGAAAAGGGAGTTTTAAACAATTCACAATATAAAAGCTTAGTCTGTTCCTGCTTTTTAACACAGAAGAGTAATTTTGAGTGATATTTCAGCCATCGGTAGATTTCAAATGTTGTTAAGGTTTTTATTCCTCATTTAAATCATACACTAAACTGCTTTATCAGTCGCAGGAGTTATAGGTGGTACTGAATGATTTATCTCTTGTTCCTTACTAGCCGAACACATAATTTTGTGTGTATGAATGATGTATGAACTAAAAATATAAAGTTTTTGAACAAAAACAACAGAAATGTACTACAGCATCTATAACATTTAATTTTTCCCTCTCTCATGTATTAATTTATTGCACATTCAGTGATGTGTGCTTGGTAGACTTTAGGACCGTTGTGAAACTCTTGAGGAATTCATGTGGAGTAATATTGTTTCCCTTGAAATATAGAAATAAACTTTTACGAGCAGTCCTTTCTAGGGGAAAGGAAAAAAACCCACACCCAAAAAAAGAAAGAAAATGTTTCTATGTCTGTGACTGAGAACTGCTTTGGTCCTTGTACATCTGTGGCCGTGCGTTTTGGCAATTTAACAGCACTAGGTGCTGCTTGTGGAACGACAGTGTTTACTGCCCTGAAACCCAGACTTATCCATCTATCACCCTTTGATACACTGGTAAATGATATAAACTGGGTGATTGAAGTAGTACTCCTTAATCCACTGGATTGATAATAGTGGGTCATAATCTTTCCTCAGTCTCACTTGGACATTTCTATGGTTTCTGTGGTTTTGGATCATAATATAAGTGTATCGGTCCTTCTACACTCTAATTTTTCTTGAGCACATATGTACAAACTTCTCTTGCCGCTCACCTCTGCAGTGTTTCACGGGGTTCTTGGGCTTCGCTGCTGTTCACCATTGTGTAACCAACATTACTATGGGGCTTTCTGTTTCTGTATTACTCTCACACAAACAATTGTTAGCCAGATCCAGAACGAGACCATTTCCTAATCAGAAGCCATTTCCTAAAATGCCCTTTTTCTCCTGTCTTGCTGAATACAATACCACCACCCCTCCCTGCAGACTTGCCAATAAGTTGTGTCCCCTAGGCACCCAGTGTGTTTCAAGACATCAATAGCAGCACCAAACTCTGTTAACAAGCTATGGCCTTTCATCACGTCTACAGCTACCCCGGTAGGATTGGTAGTATATGTCTGCTCTGGCTGATCATACTTAGTCCACTGTGTCCCAAAGGGTCAAGAGAGCAGACCTGCCCAATCTTAAAGTCCGACTGCTCCTCAGCTAGTGGAGCTGAAAGTGTTGCTTTCATGTTGCTAGAGATCACCTGCACTGGTTTCAACTCTTGACTCTGGAGATCTTCTCTTTCATTGCTAGCATACAGTTCTGCAAACCAATGCATGAAGGTGGTAAGCAGTTTCTTGTTCCATTTGGCTGTATCTTCTCTAGGCACTCCATCTTTTCTTCCAATTCCTATTTTCATTCTATTTCAAATGCTGTCTTCATGACTCACCCAGCATTCCTGGAAAAATAGAAATAAAACCCTCAGTGTCATCCTGCAGGCAAGCTCCATATCCAGAATGGCAGGGGTCCATCTTGTCCTTAGTTTCCAGAGTCTAGGCTTGTTTGCCCTCGGGGCCTGTATTAGCAAGCATTATAAGTCCTTGTATTTCTTTTACTTTTGTGTTTATTTGCCTTCTCAGTTTTTTAATTAGGTTCCTTAGAACCTCCTCCTTCCTGGAGAGTCTTCCCAACGCTGCCAGCCTGCCCTTCCAAATTCAGATGGTTTATGTTAGCAGGGCTCAGAGGCCCCATAATTATGTGCAACAGATGAGTCAATCCTCCAGCACTATAGTTTTGAACATTGGCTCACCATAACTAGACTCCACCTCCCTTCAGCACCAGTTTAACAACTACAGACAGTAACTGCTTTTAACAATATGTGACTCTGGACCCATTTCGTTTTTGTTCTTCCAAATAAAGCTCTGCAGACACCAATTCCAGCTGCCTCAACACATCTCAACGCTGGCTGTAACCACTGTTAATTCCTCATGGCTGATGTTTCTGTGGGTTGTGCATGGCCCGTTTGGTGGCTGCACAGGCTGTTTAAGCCAGGTGATTTTGATCAGCATTGATCAACTGGGGCTGATTTGCTTTCACAGTGAGTAGTCCCAGGTGGACTGAGATTATCCCAAATGCCCCTGTGCTGGTCCTCAGGGCCCCACTTTGCTAGCCGTCTTCTGGTTTGTACTGCAGCTGCTCTACCCATTTTACCAGGTAATTTCTGTTTAAGCTTCTCAGTCATCTTCTTGTCAGAGTTGTGGTCCTCACCGTCCCATCTCCTCTCCTGTGTTTTCTCCTACACCACTAAAACAGCTGCCTTAGCCTGAGCCAACTTATGATTTTCTATTTTTCCCTCCCATTGTTTTATATCTGAAACATCTTTTGTCTTTCCTCCAGCTCTCACCATTCCCTCCTAGAAGCAGCTGGTTTTAGCCCTTCTGCAGCAATGGTACATTCCCTGGCCTTGTACTCCCCAGCGTGATCCCCACAGCATTTGTTTTCCTCCCCTAATGCCCTGCTCTTATCTTCACGTGCTCTCACGAGCTGCCCAACATTCTTCCAGCCCAGGCTGCCCTCCCTATTAACTCCTCCTTTCCCGTAAACAATCCACTCTCTTCCTAAGGGACTCAAAAACTCACACAAATTTACTTAAAAGACCTTTAAAAGCCTCAGTTGTCTAGGGTCAGGATTCTACTGCCCTGCCTGTGCTTCTACCACTGAAACCATGGTAGTCTCTCTCCTTCAAAGACTATGAACGTATTCACTGGTGGGTTTGAAAACCCCTTCACCGTCCTGCTTTGACATACATGGGTTATGACCTTTTTACCAACCTGGTATTCGAGTGTTCTTGTTTGCTGTATGTGACAATGATACAATTTCTATTTCTGCTCCGCTCAGGCTCTCACATTCTTGCTCTTTTATAACCTTGGTTGTTGAGTTGCCTGCAATCGCCACCAATCTGTTACAAAAAAACAATGCCTCTTGCTGCTTGCACCTGGTGCAGAGTGGATGAAAGAGAGCAAGACTGATTTTTTACTTCTTTTACTAAATACGATTGAAACAGATAATTGCTAACATTGCTGTTGTGCTAGGCATTTTGGGGATCACTTACATGTGTATTAATATGCACAAAGTCTCAGGGAGGACACGATTAAAGAGGAATCCATCCTCACCTGGAATCTTGCGTGGTAGGTGAACTCTTCTGTATGGTGTTCATTGTGCTGTCCGTGTACTGTTTTATCTGCATGTTGTTCTTTATATAGTGCAGTTTCACAGGAAAACACCCTTTAAGTAGTCTGAACAAGCTGGTTTTTTTGCACAATTCACTTTGCAGGTAGTTGTGTGTACACAACCACATTATGTATCAGTGAAATGTTGTTTTGTGAGGTGGTCTTAGTTTTGCAGCAGCTTTGCAACCTATTCATATTGCAAAGCGTTTGGTTCCACTAATCTGCTGAGATCCTGAAAGTCTATTGCAGTTGCATTCTGCAGCAGAAACAGTGATGGTTGGCGGCAGCAGTGACTGGGATTTTCTGTGCTGGATATTGTCCAGTCGTAGCAAATATGCAGTGGAACTGAAGTGGTTTGTGGGCTCTTTCAGCTGTATCTTGAGAACTACAATTGCATTCCTCGTTTACAGCTTTTGGATATGGACAAGTCTGTCAAGTCACTGAAATTACTAGGGAGGTGCATTGATTCTTTCTTTAGCTTGGGAAGGAAACTACAGCAAGTAAAAAGGCTCCAAACTAAGAAGAAAAGAGTTGGGTTTACTTCAAGTTTTGCAGTGAGGTTTTATTTAGTGAACCTGGAAGGGGGGGGTTGTCTATTGGTTATTGGTCCTGTCACCAGCCATACAGGGGGACTGATTGTAAGTGTGACCGAACAAAATTAGATTGCATCATGTTTTTTATCTTGCCTTTGTTCAGTTTCCCATTCAGTTTCATCAAGATTGAGCAAACTTATGGAATTAGTGAATTGTACGTCATTTCCCTTGTATGGAAACAGTGTCAGTTTTTATTACTTGCCATCACAGATGTCTTTGGTTTACTCTTAGCAAATATCCTCTGTAGTGTGCTGGTTTTCAGATGTTCCTAATGTTCCTAAAATTATTCAGGCAGTTTTTTTCTGTTTTCTTGTCAGAACTGCCAGATTTGACAAGGAATATGTGCCGGATTTGCTGCATTTATTTTGTATTTTACACATGCTTTGTTCAGCTAAACTAGTTTTGTCTCTCTCCTATTTTTCAATTGATGACAAACATGCAATCCTGGAAGTCTTAGGCTATTCCACACCCTCTTCCCCGCTGCAACTGAAATATTGGTTATATCTCAGCAGAGATTATTTCTTGCAAGTTTGGTTTGTAGGATCCTCATGAGTCTTACAGGCGTTTGTGAGATGAAGAAACTGCAATACATGTTCTGGCTTACCAGAGCTTTCTGATTTGTGGTGCCCAAAGTCTACCAGTTAAACCCATTTGATTTACGATTTCCAAAGGAATAGGGAAGTTGGTACAAGTCAGATGACTCAATCATCTTCACCAGCTATAGAGTTTTTAAAAACTGTTAGAACAAAAAAAGATTTAGTTAATGAAAATGGTTATGAAAAAATAGCACATATTGAATTTCATAAGGTTTACTCCTTAACTGTTTAGTACTGGCTAATCTGTGAGACTGGCCATTTAAAATTCTCAGGATTATGAACAAAGTAGCACTGCTGTTGGAGAAGGCTGTTACTGGAATGGTCAGCAGACGGTCTCTGACCTCCCCTGCATTTTTGGCAGGTTCACCTGGAATCTCCTTCTGTCTCTTGAGAGAGAAGAGAGAGACTAGAGGTAGAAAAGACTAACATATCTCATTCTTTATGAATTCCCTGTGCTTCTTTCTGTCCCTGCTCAAGACAGAATGCCTCTTTCTACTGAGCCTTCCTTATAAAGGTTAAAGTTAAAAGATTATTAGGAGCCTTGTGTCTGGGCACAGAGATATCACAAGAAATAAGGTGGGTTTTGCGGGGGATTCGCATGTGGGTTGTGTGGTTTGCATTCATGGATTCTTTCTGAAGATGGTTTCAAAAATTTTTAGGATTTATCATATGCATTATCACACATGTATCTAGCAACGTGAGTGATATCTGATTCGCCCGCTCTCCAGTGTATACATTTTAAACATGATACACAAAGGAGTGTTGACACTGACAAGTCTAGTTTGATTGATTTGCACCTTATACTACTGTTTGATTTTTGGATAACGTTCTGAGAACAAAAGCTATGCTTTCATTATGAATCTACCTAACCACCAAATAACTCAAAAGGGTGCTAGCAGGGACTTCATCCCAAAAACTAAAACTTGCTGTTAAAGTTGGCCAGATTATTCCTTTCTTTAAAATATGTAGAAAACCTCTCCCCACATACCAAAAAAAAAAAGCATACAGACAGTCATTTTCTGAAATGCACTGATTTTAGATATAATTTAGATCATG
This sequence comes from Opisthocomus hoazin, assembly GCF_030867145.1. Taxonomy (NCBI): domain Eukaryota; kingdom Metazoa; phylum Chordata; class Aves; order Opisthocomiformes; family Opisthocomidae; genus Opisthocomus; species Opisthocomus hoazin. The sequence goes on along the minus strand of NC_134414.1, from coordinate 65,438,768 downwards.
GAACCATAAAAAAAACCACCACCAACAAATCCTTACAGAAAACAAGGTGTTTCCTGGTTTTGGTAGCCAATGTCCTGTCAATTTTCCTATTTAAAGTACAGCATGATTTTAGTATCTTTTATCTTGATTTATTGGAAAGTGCTGTTTTGAAAGAGCAGGAAATACATATTCAGTTGTGATGTCACCTGCTTATTATTGTACTAAATTTGTATAACAAACAACTTTCTTTCACTCAGATTTGTAGAGAAGCAGTACTCTACCAAAGGATATAAAAGCCCCTAACCCTGACTGGTCCCGTTTTTAGGTAAGGACTTGCAAGAAGATGAAGTGCCTTAATCTAAGGGCATAGGGTGCATTTACAACAGATGAGAATATTGAGCTAAGGTCTCTGTTTTTCCTTTTCCTTTGACCTAACCATTGAATCACTTGTAACATTTCTTGAACTGGATTGGAAGACAAAACCTGTGTATTTTAAAAGGACTAAGTAAAAGGCTCCAGTTATGCGAGCGATGGGCAGATACAAAATGTTCATTCTTCACAGTCTGTGCTTTTACTTGGAAATGTTTGTGCCCTCTATGCAAAGAACACGACATCTATGTTGATGACAATACATGTATGTATTGTTATGGATGTATAATTAACAATACATGTATGCCAAGTCAAATTTAGGCTTGTAAATCCTTGTTGAAAAGAAATATCACTCTACTTGATAAGTTATATTACATCGATAGTAAATGGAGAGTTTACAGGTTTGTATTTGAGAACAGTTGTTGTCTTTGCTTCCTTTCTTGTACTACAGAAAATTCAGTGCTTCACTGAGGAAGATGAAATATTAATAAGGAATTTGTTTCTTCACAGCTGCTGCTAGATAGGAACAGGTAGAAGTATGTATCTTAAAAACTTGTGGTTTAACAGACCATTGGCTTTGAGGCTGTTTAATAAGCACTGATGTCTGACGTAGAATAATACAAAAAAAAAGTTCTTTGCAGTCTAGATTTTGTTCTTATGCCTTGATGACATTCAAATTAATCAAACAAACCAAAACAAATGTAGAAAGCACTTCTCTTGAAAACAGATTACAACTTCATTCTGACCGAAATAAATTAGTTTTTCAGTTTTGTGATGAGAGTATGCTCTTACACCAACAATACGTGCTATCACTTTATATAATACACAGTTGTGCATCTAGTAAATGCACTGTGAGCATCTGCTCATTGCATATGTTGCCTTCATTGGCTTAGCATGTTAGGAGCACTGCAATTTGGACTCCTGTAAGTTGTGGGGTTTTTTTGTTATTTTTTTTAAATAACCTTAAACCCCACATATTTACTCTTTTTTGTGTTTGGTTTGGTTTGGTTTATTTTTTCAGCTGGTTAGTTTGCTGCTTCTTTTGCATTGGCAAAGAGCCTCAATGTTTCCTTGCATCAACTGTGAAATTTTGTTATTGGTCAATCAGGGCTTTTACATGGCACCCCCAACCTCCCAGTGGCTAAACTTCAACTGATGAGACATCCCTGAGTGCAGGAGAAAAGAATTTGTAGAGTGGGAAAGGAAAGCTTTTCATAAAAGAGGATAACTTAAACTAAAATTTACCAAAAATTATTCTTACTGCTATAAACAAAATGAACATGAAGTGTAGTATCTCTACTTCAATATTGGGTTTGCCCGCAAAAAAAGAAAAAAAGTAAAAAAGCAGGAAATTTCCTACTGCAGAACTACTGGGAAGGGGAGCAAGAACCAAAGAGAGCTTCAAGAATCTACTCGAATGTACTTTACTGGAGATGTAAGAATAAATACTGATTACAGATAGAAACTCTGCCAGTGTGTTCATGTTCCATGCAGACCCTTGATATTATCTCATATCATCCACACTCTTCCCCAGCTGCAATAACTATTTCATTGTATTTCATTTTATTTCAAGGTATCTAGCTATTTCCCACATTCTATGTATCTCACCTACAAGTTCTCTAGATGATGATATGTAACATGTCTCTGGGCAAATGGAAGCCCAAAACAGGAAAGTGAAGAAAAGAAAGTGCAGCTTATGATTTTGGGGAAGGAACATTTGACTTCTCACTGGTTAAAGGTTAACATCAAAAACCCCACCCCAAAACACCAAAAGCAATGTTCAGAATGTGTATCGCTATAATGGAGTCGTCAGATGTGATTTTCTTTTCGCTTGGGCAGGTGGATGGCACCCCCACAAGCTCCCTGAAGAGCAGCCTCTTCAGGTAGCCTGCTTCATTCACCCGGATTCCAGCATTAATTCCTCTGAACTCCCATCCACCTGTTCTTAAGGCTTACTGTATTTAATTTACCTGACTCTCTCCTCGCATCGTATTTCAGCACTCTACAATCTCACGTTTCATATTCACACTTTTACCATTTTGTAAACCCTAATAAACCCTAATAAACTTAGCTGTGTGGGTGGTTATATTAAACCCCTCTTTTTTGAGTCTCACTCCTGTTCTCCATGGTCAGAAGTCCCCTCCCTTTGAATGTGAGGTCATCACAGCTCTGCATGTTCCAAGGTAATTTTTCTTTTGGCTTTGATTTCAAGTCAGAAATTCTACTACAAAGACTCTTGTATGATATTTTCTCTGTTCAAACTCTGATATTTCCCTTTACTACATTCCAGTTAAAACTTGTTTTCATCAGCACACTTTGGAAATGACAATTTTTTTTTGTAGTGGAGTTGAAATAAACTTATATATTCTTCACTTATATCTAGACATAGACTTGCAATAAATTAAAAAGAAAAAGAAAGAGCTCATGGGAACAAGAAGATGAAATCTGAGTCTTTGCAAGGTGCCTTGAGTTGCTGCTGGCAAAGAGGCCAGCGACCTCCTGGCTAAACCTGTATCTGCACTTTAGCTTTCCCAGCAAGCCTCAGCCTGTAGCAGCTTATGGCAAACCTGCATGGCACACTGGACTGGGTTGGGGTTTTTGTTGTTTTTAATATAATGCAGCTCTCTCCCAGGGGGGGTACAGCAGTGTGTACCTCTGCATCTGAGCAGCCAGGCTCTCAGAGTGTATGCACATAGTTGCTTTGGAAGGCAATGCTGTATCTCCCCAAATTTCGAAAACATGTCACTAGTTTGGTAATGAAAGTAACTTTTCCCACTTTCTTTTGGCCTTGGGAAACATCTTGCTCCTCTTTCTTAATGTGTGGTGAGCACTATGAAGACATAATTTTGCAGTTATTTTCAAAGATATCTTGTATTTCTTCCTGGTGTTAGACAGGGGGAAATCTATAAGATTTGGTAGAAAATCTGATTCATTGCTGTGTTACTCTGCCTAAAACCACTCTAACTCTGTCCACCAAAACTGAATTGGACTGTTTCCTGGGCAAATTTCTGGAATTAGTCATGTGAAACTAGGGTAGCGCAGTGATACATCAGACCTATTCCCTTTTTAGCTGTTTTCCTGCATCTCTGTTCGTATTTGTACTGCTTCTCGAGGTGCACTTAGTAACTACTCCCATTATGAGTGCTGTCTTTGTAGGTTTTCTGGATGCCTACACAAGCCTTTGAACAGCCATCTGGTAAAATGTGCTGTGGCTTGTTATTTACATGGCATTTAACTATGCCTCCGTAAACTTCAGCAATATAATGGAGACCAGCACTGAGCAACACACTGAAACCATGTTCTATAGCATGCTGTATCCAACTGTTAAAGAAAAAGAGTCAATATTAAACTGTAAGGGAATTCCACTAGAAAACAGGAAAGTTAATTTTTACTTTTGCTTTGTGTGATTCTTGCTTTTATTTTTTTTTCTTCTAAGAAGCACAGTCAATCTCAGCAGTCTCCATGGGCAGTATCTTCAACTTTGACCCTTTTAGCTTAATCCTCACCCCCTTTCTGGTTTAGATGATTTGTCCTTAGGGGCATTCTATTTAGTTTTCTTTACAGCAAATTACAGGAATAGAAGTGCTGGGGATGGAGTCGTATTGACAAGTTCCTCAACATAACGTATAAAGGATTAAGGCAAAGCTATTAATTTTCTCTGCTTCCATTGATGCCATTTGGAATCATTATGACGCTGGCAAAGGAGACTATTTAACCACATTGTTCTGTTGCTATTTATAAACGGGAACTCATTTAAATTTAGAACACAAAACCTTCCTGGGTGGAAAACTGCCATCTCGCGTATTCGCACGCAGTGCAGTGCAAGGGATCCAATCTGATCACTGTCAATATCACTGCTGCAATAGATATCAATAATGAGAATAGCACTGAGTTGCCTGCAGGGCTCAGTTCTGTAACCTTGTCACATCTGAACCCATGCCCTCATCAGTACGCGGAGTTTTACAGACACTACATGTTAAATGGTTGCATTTATCAGGAATCAGGGGGCATCTGATGTTCAGACCGTGTCTAGATCAGAGCTGTGGGAGCTCCGAGCTCCTGGGGGTGCCTCTTAGCTGCACCCTGGCAGCACCCCAGGGTGGACAAAGGGTGCCTACCCTCTTCTTTCTTCTTTTCTACTCCTGCTGACCCTCTCATTCTCCCCTTGGGAAACAGGCTGGGTGTCTGGACAAGGCGAGGTGGGAGCGTGGGGAGCACTGGACGCTCTCTGAGCCGGCACTGCTGTTTGGGTGTCACTAACGGGAACTGGGTTTTGCCACCTTGTGTTTGCATGGCTGCCAGCACTGGAAAAATCAGCTAAAAAGAATCAGATCTGCTGCTTTGCTGCAAATGTAAAGAGGAAACTTTGTTACTAAATAGGACATTTTGTAGTCCAAATTAGATATTTTAGATATTGATATAATTAATCCCTCTCGATCTGTCGAAAGTCTCGCTGAGGTATTTAAGGTTTGTAGTCCTGAATCAAGCTCTGCTTTTTCTATTTAATAATTCTGAGAGTTTGTTACAGATAGTGGTCTTCATCCATGCAGAGCAGGTAAACCTTTTGCATTGGCAGTGATTTTTCAAGGTTGTAGTAAAAAGCATCCAGCAAATATCTGTCTTAATTTTTTTTAGTGTAGCAAGGTAGATGGAACCTTTTATGCATCCAAGGAGTTGCCACTTTTTTCTAAACTGCGATTTAGGAAGATTTATGAAAGATCTTTGTCTTACCTGTAATTTCAGTGTGCTAGCAGCATTTAGCACTGTCGGGTTCAAAGCACCTTACATTTGCAAACAGTGCTTAATAAAAATTTTAAGAAAAGCTGATTGCCATGTGGGAGAGGCTGATTCTCCCAAGTCGTAAGGTAAGTATCACGTATGAAGTAATTGGTATTCAACAGTGGTTACACGAAAAGAGTACAGTCACATAAATCACAATAGTTTGACCACTTTGGATTAACAAATTACTGCCTGCCAAATAAGCAGCACTAATTTACCAGGTAAAACTTACAAAGATGATTAAATTTTTATTAAAATTGTTCTTGGCACATTCAATAAAATAACTACATTTATATGTAACTTTTCTTGATGTTATATATACTTGAACTATTAAGCCACCGCAAGTTGCCTATACATCAATCTACAATATTGGTTTGTGCTTTTTTTTTAAATAAATTATTGTTTTGTGTGATATTTCAAATTGGTAGAGTCTGCTGTTTACGTTATTGTAATACGAGTTTTCTACCTTTTGATTGTGGCTGTTGTAGGGATATTGCGTTTGTCAGATACCTTAAGAATGATTAGAACAAAAAAAGCATTGTTTCTGTGCTTGGAAGCAGATTTCAGGACACAAGGATGTGATCTGAGTATACTAGAAGTATGTATTTTATTATTTGTTCAGGTCTGAAGTGGGATTTAACTATCAATATCGCTAGAAATTACAGACTTGGACCACTGTAATTCACATTGCCGTGGATGTCTGTAGTGGCAGGCACAATGTAAATGGTGTATATTCTTGCTTTTTGTTTTTTTCTGTGTGCATTTGAAGCACACTTGAGCCAGTGCAGAGAAACATAAGTTCAAAGTCAGATATTCAATGCCTGTATGAACAAACAGAATAGCTGGTGAAATCTTGCACTACAGGGGTCAGTTATGAAATTCCTATGAGTTCAGTGGAGCCAGGACTTAAACTTCAGAAATCATGTACAGAGGATAGATGTAACCTCATCTTTACTAAATATATTCCAAGTTATCTACTTCACTGGCTGATCATTTATAGAACTGGTAGTTTATTAATCAGTGAGTGATAATAAACTGTGAAGACTTTGAAAGACTTGAAAACTTTTTGACTTCGGAACATCAAAAACATTTCCTTTATTTCAGCCCCCCCTTATAGTATCGACCACAGATTCATAGCTTTGCCAGCAGTGCAGGGTTTCAGGCTGTTGAAATACACCTTGCGCTGATGGCTGCAGAACATCTGCAGATGCTGCTTGCTTTGAGCTACTTCTCTTTTTGAAGAGGGCTCACCGTGGTTGAAGTGGCATGCTAATAAAGGTCTAAGCCTGCTTAGCTGCAGGATCAGTCCACACCCATTCGTTTTAATGACGAGTGCCCTTTTTTTGTAAGTAGCTCATTACGAAGTCTCTCTTTTCAAACATAGACATGGAGATGAGAATATACAATGAGACGTGATGTTCAGCACAGCTTGATTCACAGTGCAGCAGTGTCTTCTCAAACTGCAGTCTGCTCATATTTCAATAATTGGAAACAGGACTTTGTCATTCCAAAATGTGATGAACCTCCTCCACAAAAATCCACTGTTAGGGCACAAAAGGGTCTTCCTGGCTTTCCCCAGCCTCCTCCGGGGCCTTCCTCCACCCTGCCCATGGCCCAGCCTGGGGCCATCATTCTCTCCCCTAGCAATGCCGTATCAGTCCTACAGGACTCCTCATAAGAGTAAGAGCTTTAGCTTTGGGGTTTTGGTCAAGGTCTGCTCAAGTTCTGCAGACTGAGCAACAGTATACTGCACATCGGCTTTAATCCACTACCGAAACACACTATGGCAGTGTCAGCTTTGCCCAGGTTGCTGAGAATTGAGCTATGAGCTGCTGTACCTTCGTTGCTCTCTTATGGAGGTGGCAGCATTTCCACAGTAGATCGATACATGCGAGTGTAAATTTGCAAAAGCAGTTTTGTGGGGTCACTAGTAGGCTGCCTGTGCACCCCTGGAGACTGACCGCATCCGTGCTGTCGGGAGAGGAACAGCAGGTCCAGGACAGAGGCCAGGGACTGAAAATGTAACACATGTATGTGCTGGGAGAGCGACACGATATTTGAAAAGCAGCGTGCTGAGCCTGGTGGGTTGTGCTGGATGAGAACTAGATTTCCTAATCATTTGAATATGCAAAGGGCACTGCCTTAGCGTCTCCATGTGCATGTTTATGTTGTACTCTTATCAAGATGCTGTATATGCAATGGGCCTTATTCTACCCTGCAGTGTAAATGCACTTGATGACAAAGCTGCTTGTAGACAGAGAAGACAGATCATCCCCTTCTATTTTCAGCACACCTCTGTGTCTAAGCAGCAAAACCAGTTCTGGCTGTTGGCTTCCATCAATTTTTTATGTCTGCTCTTGAGGCATTTGATCCTCAGAGTGTATTATTTTTGTGACTTGGAGAGCCAGTATTCAGTCCTAGTTTCTAAGCATGTAGTGTGAAGCACTGCTGTGGGGTTTGAGACATGAAAACCCAAACATACCTAGGAAACTGTAAAACCAATGAAAGGGTAGGGCAGGGGAAGAAGATTTTACAGAAGGTGGAAAAATGGCCACCCAGGGACTGCGATTGTACAGGCAGTACATCTACAGAGGTAGGAAAAAGAAAATAGGTAGGGCAGCTGTAATCAGTGGGAGGAAAAGTATCTTACTGGCTATAATCAAAGCCCATAAAAGAAGGAGGGATGGTGGGCAGCCGGATTTGTTGAGACAGAGGTTAGTCATAGACTCCGAGTAGGATGGGGAACCCAGGGGTACAGTGAAACTGAGGGAAGAAAGCATGTGCAAAATTGAATTGCAGGAAACAGTAATGAGCTTTGTTTCACAGAGCTGAAATAATAGTAATGGCGGTAAAACAACAGTTCCAGAAAATGGAAAAGCAGCTCATCCCTTTTACAGTAAAGTTACTGAAACTTCACATTCAGAGATGGGGCATGGGCAAAAATACTGGGTTTCCCTAAGCATAAATGGGCTTCAGATGGGCACCAGTGTCAGACAAACTTGCATATCCACTGTTCATCTTGCCATCCAGTCAGGCTCCAGTGGGCCTGACTGAATTCCAGTTTAAGTGAAATAGCATCTCTAAAGAGTAAACTACTGAGGATCACCCATTCCAGACAGTCTCAGTAGTGGGACTTATTTCACTGATCTGAAGCTTTAACAATAGCACTGTAGGTTTCTAAAGTGTGATGAGACTCATTCAGTACGTGTGTTCCAAAGTCAGCCAGTGAACCTTGACTTGTGGTGCTGGGAGCAGAGCAGGCACCCCTGGAAGGTGGTTTGTCCTATTTATTCTATACGCACTTTGGAAGGGATGAACTTTACTTGAGAGGGGTTTGTTGTCCTCCCTGGGTTTAGAAAAGCCTGAAATACTGACATTGATGAAAGATATGACTTAGGTCCAAACTGAGACTTCCAGGAAGATGCTAACCTGTCTGGAGTAGGTGCCTGGGCACCTCTTAGAGTCAGTGGAGATGCAGTCAACATGACAGGTGGAGCAGAGAGTGCTGTTCAGGTAACCAGCACTGGTGCTTGCTTGTGATGAGATGACTCTTTCTGTCACCCTTGAAGATACTGACTAGGTCTCAAGTGATTACAAGGGGGATACAAGCACCCAAAGTCAGGTGTTTGAATCAAGAACTGTATCTCAGCATAGATGTCTAACTTCTGAATTGCTGAAGGCAAGTGAAGGGAATATAGGCCTCAAAGACTGATAAAAGCTCAAGAAAGATGAGGAGCTACTGGAGAGAGTCCAGCAGAGGGCTATGAGGATGATGAGGGGACTGGAGCATCTCTCCTATGAGGAAAGGCTGAGAGGGGACCTTATAAATGCTTACAAATACCTTAAGGGTGGGTGTCAGGAGGATGGGCCCAGACTCTTCTCAGTGGTGCCCAGGGACAGGACAAGGGGCAACGGGCACAAACTGAAGCACAGGAAGTTCCGTCTGAACATGAAGAGCAACTTCTTCACTCTGAGGGTGATGGAGCGCTGGAACAGGTTTCCCAGAGAGGTTGTGGAGTCTCCTTCTCTGGAGATATTCAAGACCCACCTGGACAAGGTCCTCTGCAGCCTGCTTAGGTGACCCTTCGCGCGAGGGTTGGACTAGATGATCCCCAGAGGTCCCTTTCAACCCCTAACATTCTGTGATTCTGTGAAAAGCCTGTATTTTTCTTTAATCCTGGCTCAGGATTTTGTTCCTCAAAGGTTTAAGTCCCCTCGTTTCTCTGCTTTTACCATGACGTTTGCCTTAAACATTTCTCTGCACTTCCTTTCAATTGAAAATGTGCCTGTAACTAGAAAAGAAAAAAAAACAGTAACAGACCAAGGTCTGCTTTTTCAAATGTTGAGGTGAAAACATGAATTACCTTAAAATAGTCAGACATTCTTTTATATATTCATTTTTAATTTTTCCACAGACTCGTAACTTGTCAATCTTTACCCAGAATACATCTTCCCTTGAATGGTCTGCCTAGATACTCTGCTAAAGGGGAGGGGTTTTTCCCTCTTTCCTCCTGAGCAAACATTCTGAAAACTGTATGAGTGATACAGGCAATTGGCAACCTTTGCCTCCCTACTTAAATAGTGACTTATTACTTGAATTAAGAGCTTGGTCTGAGAATTGGGCCCTACTCCTGCAAAAGACGTATGTGTATTCTCTATATTTAATGACATGAATAGTTCCACTGAGATCTGGGAGTGTATTACAGAGTAAAAATTAGAAAGCTATAAATCTTTGCAAGATGAAGCTGTGGCAAGAAAAAATTAACTGAATGCTTACAGTGGATCAAAAGTAGACTGAAGTTAGCATGCTAAATTTGTACGATCTGTCTGATATATTGATGCTCTTACATTGAAGAATTTAATCTGTTTGAATTAATGAACTGTCATATTCTATCATTTGACTAATATAAATATTTTAGATTTTTTTCCTCCTTTATTTTAAGAAATCCATTTTTCATTAATTCAGTCTTAAAGAAATGAAGGTGAATGAAGAGCGCTGCTTTTAAAAATATTACCATTTATTATGCATTCAGTTACTTTACTCAAGTTCTCATGCAGATGAAAAGCATTTCTGTGTGTATAAAATTATTTTTCAGAAAGCTTGAGGAATCTCCAGTCTTACCCATGCATCAGTGCTTCTGTTCCCAATTTGATTTTATTTCTGTTTGGATCCTGGTAGGAAACTCTGAAATTACCAACCTTTTACAAGATTGTTGTCAGGTTAAATTCACATTTGAAAAGTTTGCTGGGATTTTGTTGAATTTTTTTTTCTTTTTATGCTCATTAGGAGTACTAGCTCTAGTGGATGTCAAAAGTGTTATTTGTGAAAGCTGTTAAAATGCCCAGCCATGTGCAATATTTGAAGTGCTTGGTGTGTCTAACAGTTTCACTTCTAAAAATGTACTATAACACAAACTGAAAGGCTTATTTTTTCATGGTAGTATACTACCTTTGGAGCTTTTCTTCTGTCTATATGCAACTAGTTACAAATATTTTAATTCATCATTTTCCAGCTTAACTCTTTGGGGCTTTTAAGGATATTTTTCCCACAAAAACATTCACAGACAGATAACAACAAAGAAAGATATTCTCTGTGCCTTTGAAATGCTTTGTCTACAGATATCTGTCCACATCTCGTGCCAGGCAGATAGCTGATAAATGCAGGTAACAGAGGAGGAAAGAAAACTCTCTGGAAGAGCTTTACTACCTGTGAGTTCCTGTCCAGGGATGCTACCACAGGGATAACTGCTGGTTGCTTTTGCAGGCACTGCTGCTCCCGTAAACCATTGGTACAGACATTTGTCATACTTCTACATTGCCTGTAAGCAAGCAGAAGCCTTCTAGTTTCATTGTATGTTAAAACATACAACGTTTATAACATCAGTTTGCTAGAGAAGTTTTTGGCCTTCAGTTCTTCTTCATTTATTTTATTCCACTCAGTTTACAATAGACTTTTAGTTTCTTGATCTGAAATGAAGAAAAATAAAATTTCAAGCTCTTCAGAGGTGGGACACTCACAGAGATCAGATTCTTCCTTTGAATTGTTATGCATGAGGTTGTTGAATCTTTGACATGAAAGACTTTTTACTTGGAAATTCTTGACAACAGAAATCAGCTGAGAAATATGAAGCCACACAAACAGTAAAATGTTCATTTTTTAATTTGTACCCCTGATTCAATGCTTTGCTGTAAAGTAATGTTTAATACGAGGTGCTTTATGGCATAGAGAAGCATACTCAAGTGTCGTAGATCATTGAAAGCTTAGCTGTCTGGTTTTACATGATCTTAACACACAAAGGTAAGTTAATTGTACACCAAAGACTACATTTATGGTAGCATACTTAGAGACATGTTTTAGCTCTAGTTTTAATTTAGAAAGTCTGTCCTTGGTCAACAAGTTATTGCCGTAGATAAACAAGAGAACAAACTATTTTCCCTGTGGAAGCAGCATGTGCTAGGAAGTTGTAATCATGTTTTCCTCCTGGGCATTTTGAAACTCATTAGATGGCCTTTTACTCAGTACAAGGACTCAGAGCCGACTCTCAGGTTTTAATGAGGAGATCCTACACCTTGGTCTAACTACCTCTCATCCAACCTTCCAGCATCTCATTTCAATTTTTAATTTCACAATAAAGTTAGTCATCAACCCCTTGGATAATTTAGTGGAACTTGAGGTAAAACGGTAATTGTCTGTCAGTAGTTTTCTTCAATTTTAGAGTCTCTTTTGTGATGCCTGGAGCCCTGGAGGAAGATGCAAGCCCATGAGTCTGGCAGTCTACTGCAGCTGTAATTACCAATAGGGACGCCTGTGTTCCCCTTTCCAGTTAGTCATCCTTGGAGATCTGTCTTTTTAGTGAAAAAAAGTGAGGAGATGAGCGGGTAGAGGAAGCCTATAAATATTCTTGAATAGATGCGGTACTGAAGAACTGGAGTTCTTCAGTAATTTGTCAAAACACACCGAATGAGGCGAGTCGTAAGGTCATACTTTTTTGCCATAGCAGTGACTTATTTGCTCTGGGAATGGAGCTGGGTGGCTTTAGGCACAACTGAGTCTCCCTGCCTCCTGTATTACTAGATGTATATTAAATAAAGAAAAGCTCATTTTAACAAATTGTGTATTGGCTGTAGCGAGTATGTTAGCTGTGCTGGTGAAATACAGCTTCCACAAGCCATTCGCTTTACGAGTACCTGTAATTAAAAGGGCACTTTACTCCCCTCTTTGGTTTTTTTCCTGTGTTAAAAGTATTCAGCCTTTTTCATTTTAGTCCCACTGAATACACTAACAACTTTTAGAAAGATATGGTAGCTTCTTTGATACTCTATTGGGTGGATTCAGAGATGACTGCCTTTTCCCCCCAGGTATGATGGGTTGTATTAAGCTTCTTTATGAAGAGGGGATGCTGCAGCATTAAGCACAGATGATTCCCCCCTCTCTGATGTCCTGCAGGATAGTTCATTCCCTTGTCCAGCCAAATCTGAGGCAGAAAAAGGCTTGTTCCTTCTGCTTGTGCGTGCTAATTGTTTCTCAACATAATGCTCATCAAAACTCCCTCTATTCAACCACTTTTCTAAACCAAACATCATTTGTGTAAAACCTGGAGAGGTCTCACTTGCAGTAGGGCAAATTAGATCACCTGTTCCCAGATTCTGTTGACTGAGTGATGATCTGGTATCTCAGGATCGCAGCTTCAGGTCCTGTAATGGTCTGTCCTAATACAACGTTATTTGTAAGAAGCTGGACAGCTACCACTGTTGAAGTAGTATTTGGCTACAGGAATACATTCCCTCAGTGATTTGTTAGTGGAAACATAAGGCACACGGGAACACCACTGTACTCATGTTGAACCTAATAATGGTCATCACACAAAATGTGGGCAGCAAACTATGGGCTTTTTCAAATTCTTGTTCCAGTTATGACAAACACTTGGTAAGTAATTCTAAAAGAAAAAAAAATCTTTTTAGATGAACTGTGAGTATTGTTTGACCACTGTACTAATGAGACAGTATAAAGCAGTAAGGGAAATAAGGTTAATACCAAATAATGTTAATGAAACTGCAGAATTTGAAAAACACCATTTTTTTCTTGACAGGAATTTCACTAGGTTTGTACTTAACCTTTTTCCCTGCTGCTATTTTGCGGACTTTGTGTTTGAGATTGTTGGGATGGAGAAGTAAAGCAGGGTCTGATTTGAATGGGTCTTCTGATAGGGCTTGCTGCTATTAATTCAGTCCTTATGCAGTGCATGGGGATTCTAGACTGCTTTTATGAACTTGATATTGGTTGAATTTTGGTCTTTGAAGAGAATCATTAGAAGAACAACACTTTGATTTGGAATGAAAGCTAACTGGTCCTGGAAATGGAGGGTTGTACGGTTTTCAGCCTTCCTCAGTGTTTTGCCAGTAAATGTGTTGAATGGTCATAACTCCTTTGTGAGTTCTTAAAACAGCTGATATGGAATTGGTTTAGAATTGGCTGTTTTCATTTAATGTCCATACTCTAGTCTACATTAATTTTTTTAAGACTTACTGAGACGTATTATTTTCTTTCTTTGTGAGAAATGAACTGTTTTGTAGTATTGTCACAGATAAGTTGCTATCAGAATAATCTAGCACTTTTGCAGAACAGCCAGGGGGAGTTTTGGAAGGGTGAGAGTTTGGGAATGCAACTGTTATTTGCTGATATGTGCAGCTTTATAGCAGAATTGCACTTTTCAGGGATGATTTTGTGTGCATGTGTACACAGTTTCAAGTAACATGACATATTAAATCTGTAGTGTGTATCTGCTGACAGCTACTGTAAAAATTCGGACCAGAGGCACTGCCCTCATCTCGGCCAGCCTGTCAGTGGAGTTCAGCAATCTCACAGGACTAGCACCAACAACCTGTTTCCAGGGACTCTCGTAATTCATTACAGCTCAATAAATCTCTGTGTGAGAAGTCAAAGCTGTGCTGTAAATCCATCCATGTACTCAGCTATATCTTACAGTTAGAGCAAGGGAAGGGACTGGGCTTTGCTGTGTGTCTGTGCATGCAGGGTCAGTGGGGTCTTCCCACTCTTCTCAGTGGGTCAATTTTGGTCTCTGCCCCACAGACCCTTGGTTCCTGTCGTACACGTGGGTACATACAAACACCATAGAACCTGTAAGCAAGGGAATTAATTCAGTCCAATGTTTTCGTGTATGTTAATAATAAAGTCGCCAAAGATTCTGACTGGGAAAAAAATTAAACATACATAGTGAAACTCTTCTTTGGTGAAATTGATATTAGTGTTTTCCACATTAATATACTTTGAATTCTTTTGTCAGCTGCCTTCTGTAATGCTATTTAAAATATTTTAAGAAAATTAACTATTGCGAAGTGTAATACTGCTTGAATTTAACTATAATGAACAAATATTTCACTGTACAAGAACTGTGCCTACTATGAACATACTTAAAAGGAGTGTATTCAAAAGACTGAACTCTAAGGGTTAACATTGTTCATATGACAGAATTAACCATTCCAGTAGTAAATAATGAACATGTCTGAAAGTGACTTAGAAGAAGTGGTAAAACGGTGTTATCTTCACAGACAGAAAAGCCTTATACTTACAATACCCAATGGAAGTGTAATCTTCTTCCTATCAAAATCTCCCTGTCATTGTGGCTGAAATGTTCCTTTCTCTAGAGAGAGTGTTGTAGGCATAAAGCTTTCACAAAGCCAGGGGATGGTATCTCTCTGAAAAATCGGAACTTTCTGTTTCAAAGGGATGTTGTTAATGCTTTGAACACCTAACTTTGCATCTCCTGTGAAAACAGATTTTAACAACAATGAGAGCCTACTCTAGGATCAGATCCCTTTTTCTAATTCTGCTAATGGGCTGGACCCAGAAGTGAGGGAAACTAGTTAGGCCCCAAGTAGAGTGAAAAGCAAATGAAGCAACCTGTATGAAACAAATTAATATTTTAGAACTTAACTTTCTGAAGGAAAAGTGAGGAAGGTCTCTGAGGAATTGAAAAAAATAATTCATATCAGAGTACCACAAAATGCAATGATAGGTAAAATGCTTTGGGAGAAGTGTTTTCCTCAATCTGTTGTTAGAGGGAAGACCTACTTTTTTATCTAGGAGCGAAGAGCTAACCACTTTGCATCATTTGCACTCAGAAAGACTCAACATCAAGACCAGAGTGTGGACTCATTTCCTAATTATTCTGGCAGAAAACCGAAATTCTTCTGAGTCCCAAGTGCAGGAAATTGGGCCTTGGGATCCTACAGCATAGTTTCGTTGCAAATATAGACATATATTAGCAATTGGCATGGAGGACCTTCAATAAAATTAGTGAACACTCCTATTTAAACTCAAGGTGGATGCCGAAATGAGTGCCAAAGTAAATATTTTATCCACTGAAAATCATTATTTGAGATTTACGTGAGTAACTGCTTCACACATGTAAGTTACAGCAAACAGCATATGGCTTGTGCCCTTTGACATCCTTGTTCTGGAAATGACTGCTTGACATTTACAGTTACGGTGACCCAGGGACATAAGGTCTCTCAAAGTCTGTCGCCTCGCGCTAAATCGAGGTTCCAGACACTCGGCAAAGTGAGCTTTCGTGTTTGTGGAAGTGTAAGTGAATCACACAGAATCACAGAATGGTCAGGGTCGGAAGGGACCTCTGTGGGTCATCTAGTCCAACCCTCGCGCCGAAGCAGGGTCACCTACAGCAGGCTGCACAGGACCTTGTCCAGGCGGGTCTTGAATATCTCCAGAGAAGGAGACTCCACCACCTCCCTCGGCATCCTGTTCCAGTGCTCCGTCACCCTCAGAGGGAAGAAGTTCTTCCTCATGTTCAGACGGAACTTCCTGTGCCTCAGTTTGTGCCCATTGCCCCTTGTCCTGTCACTGGGCACCACTGAAAAGAGTTTGGCCCCATCCTCCTGACACCCATCCTTGAGATATTTATAAGCATATATTATGAGATATTTATAAGCATATATTAGGTCCCCTCTCAGCCTTCTCTTCTTCAGGCTGAACAAGCCCAGCTCCCTCAGCCTCTCCTCAGAGGAGAAAGGCTCTAGTCCCTTTGTCATCCTCGTAGCCCTCTGCTGGACACTCTCCAGCAGCTCCTCATCTTTCTTGAAGTGGGGAGCCCAGAACTGGACACAGTACTCCAGATGGGGCCTCCCTAGGGCAGTGTGGAGGGGAAGGAGAACATCCCTCGACCTGCTGGCCACGCTCCTCCTAATGCATCCCAGGATCTCATTAGCTTTCTTGGCAGCCAGGGCACACTGCTGGCTCACAGTCAACCTGTCTTGATTCTGTACTGACATTTCTGGAATGTTTAGGTATTTCAAGCAATAATTAACTGATGTTTGTAGTATGAAATTTACGTGTTGGCATTAATTACTGAGGCAGAGGACACTTAAGTGCTTTTGTTTATAGGATCGTTCTTGTAGCACAGATATTTGGTGCAAAATTTGTGAAAAGCGTTAGATTACACTGGATTTTGTCTGTTTGTGCAGCACATCTTCAAACAATGTCAGAGCATTTTTCGTATGAATTTCATCTTTAACAGCATTTATAGCCAAAACTCCTCCTCAGTTGTTTACTGTACTAAGCTCAGTGTTCAGACCTAGCTCCTTCACAAACAACCTGGTGTTTAGCAATCAATGATGCTATTTTCCTAATAACATATGTAGGAAGGCAATAGCATTGCATAGTTTTACAGGAAAAATCAGTGCTAACAAGAGAACTGAACTGAGAAGATGTTAGAGGCAGCTAATGCTGGAGATGGTTTTGCTTACGATATTGGTCTTTGAATTCATACTGAAACTCAAAACGAGATGGAACTGCTTGAAATTCTTCAGTATATGGGATTACTCTGTGCGTGCAAAAATATGTATCTGGGAACTTCAGGAACAGAGACTCCGTTATCAACTGCTTTTGTAATAGACAAGAAAGAAAAAAAAATAATGGGTGAGGCTGCATTTTCCAGACTTTTTGTGAGTGAACCACCTGCCTAGAGAAAAACGTCTTGGTAACGATTATTCAGTAATAAGCTAATGCGCAAACCCATCTTCTTCTGGTAACAGGTTTTTTTCCCAGGCTAAGATACAGTTTGACCAAAATAACCCCTAAGACTTAAAAAAACCCACAACTTTGCACCTCTCAGTAGATAAAGCCAAACTTGAAAGAGCCAACAAAACAGAAGTAAGAGAGTCAATTTCTAAGCTGTACCTGGTTCTTTCCTGCTTCATCCTGTGGCCATTTTTGAATCTGTTCTTTCCAAATCTTAGCTTAAAAATCGTAAGATGGCGAGGACACTCATGGCATTCTCCACAGAGATATCTAATGATTATATAAAAAGGTTTTAGAATGTCTTAGGTCTAAACCATGGAATGTTTGTGAAGATGCAACTCATGGAAATGCCAGCTGTGAGGCAGGTGAAGGAGAACGCACCAGGGTCATTTCATTATACCTGAGAGCTGAGTAGCAAACATCTTCATTTGAATTCCAGGGTAGGACTAAACACAGTATGGGAGAGCGAGGAAAGAACTCCTTTTCTTCTCCCAGTGTAAAAAAAACAGGCGACTTGGTCTAATGCCATTTCTTCGCACATTCTGGCATGTGCCCTGGCAAGTGGGGCAGGCAGGAGCAAATGCTTTTCCCAGCTGTTCTCCATGGAGGTTGAGTGTCTTCGGAGTGATCTTGGCTAATGGAACAAATTACCAGATTTGCCTTTATTGTAGTTTTAATCATGTGTATCAAAACCAAAATGATGCCCTTCCTTACAGTAGGGTGTGGTGTTGGTGTCGTTTTTTTTAGTAAATCTTTTTTTCTATTGTTTATGGTTTTAGGCTTTCTGAAATTGTTCCAAGGTGCTATTTCAATGTAGTCAGTCTAAATTTAAACCAGTGCTTCTCTGGTGAGACACAACACATATGAAAACATAGCTTTCTTACGCTTTGCTTTTTTCTTTTAGGAGTAGACAAGGGGTTTTCTCCTCTGCTCCTTAGATGTTCATTTTTTTTCTGGTTGGCTGATTTTTCCTTACAAAAGAAGAGGAAGAAACAACCTGCTGTTTTAAAACCTCTGCCAGATGTATGAAATAGTCCAGACTGCAAATAGGGGCAAAAGAAGAAATGATTTTAACTGTTGAAACTTCTGAAACTACCCTTAAAGAGACTTCTCACAGTGTGTGACTGTAGGCTTCTACTTGAACATCCTAACCCCTAGATAGTGCTGGTTGTAAGGCAGTTAGGTAGGGGACTAGGAAAGGTGGCGAAGTTTCATCTTTGTTTCATGGCCTGGAACAAGCCTTGAGCTGGGTGATATGAGAAAATCCACTCTCTAGGTTCTGATTTTTCATTTTCCTAAATATTTTTCTTGCAATTACTCTTGCTCTTTTCATACTGTAACTCTATTGCCAGCACCAATAAAGACAAAATTTGCTTATATGATGACTCTTTCTTGTAGACTGTAGTGATAGTCTTAGGGAACAGGACACATAAGTCAATCTTTGGGTGATGGCCAGATGTTAGGCAGCTGCATCAACATCTCGCTCTGGCAGTGCTGCCTGCAGTGCTGCCTGCACAGCAGCCGGGCTTCAGGAGAGACAGGCTGCATGGTGCAGCCCAGTCCCAGCCTGTGACTCTGGGCCCTGCTCTATGGAGCTCAGTGAGGCCAACACCAGCCCTCCAGGAAAATCACATGAATTCTGGAGTTCACCTAGGGATCAGTTACTGCTGCCTTTTATAGAAGGGCAAATAACTTGCCCTCTCCTGCCTCCAGCTTGTTTCTTGGATAGACAAATTGCAGGCACTGCTTGGCACACTAAAATCAGGGCTGCAGATTCCAAGCAGATCAGAAGATGAAGCTCCAAGGAAGATGAGCTCACATCTCTTGTTAATTGTATTTCCCACTGCTTGGCTTTTGATGACTTGCCATTTGGAGCATGAGTCTCTTGCCTTATCTCTAATTCTTCTTGTGCATTGTATGTGTGCCCTGTGTCTAGCTCTGAATTGTCCATTCTGCTCTTTGACCAAAATTTAAAAAAATGGACGTTATTTAGACATTGCCATTTCAACACACCTAATTTAAGTCAGCAAATTCTTTCACTGGATTACTTTTTTAAGTACTTTTATGGATTTAGGCCCAGACGTTATGAGTTTTGGACTTCTGACATTTGGTGTTAGAATGCTCTCAGTCACTCTGTAGATTTAGTAGCAGTAAATTGTTTTGAGAGGTTTATGGGAGAGCAAGAAATTGAGTCTGCGTCCAAGGCTAGGACTTTAATCAAGGACTCCTTCCTCTGGCATATGTTTTTCTAAGTTGCTCTGCTTGTTTGACTGATGGGTGTCAGTGCATTGCTTTGCAATTAAGCATGATTATTACTGTCACGTTTCTGAAGCTAGGATTGGATATCTCTACAGCCAAGTTGGTTCCATCAGTAGTCTATTAGGATAAACCAGAAATCAACACAGTGACATGACAGTACTTATGTATGTACAAGATCATTCAGTTTATCTTCATGCTTCTAATGATCAGTCAGCATCCTGTTGAAGTTTTTTTGGGGTCTGTTGGGGCGCGGTGTTTTTACAGCTGATAAAAAAGAACTGAGGGTCTAATCCCAACACGACCCCCCAGGGACCTGCAGCTTCAACCCCCTTTGCACTTGTGCAGCATCTAGATGAGTCACATTGATTTCTGTTGTGTAGAATTAACTAAAGGAAGCACAGGATCATCAAAGTTATCCCATTTGCCTTGCAACCACGTGCTTGTGAGATTTGGCGGGAGGTAGAATGGAAATGTGCTTTTGGCGGCAGCATGTGATTAGGCTTGGGTGGGTGTAACATATTACACCTCCTGCTAGAGAAGGCAGTGATTTCATGTTTGTGTTAAGGTAATATTGAGTAATGTTGTTATTTTTAGGGTAATATTGAGTAAAATTAGGTGATATTGTTAGGGTAGCATTTCGAGATCCCACATAGACTAGTACCCCACCAGGCTATGCATAGTACAAAAATGTAAGAAAAACATGATCCGTACAGCAGAGCAGTGTTGTGATCCTAAGTGTAGGTTACAAGGCCTGCTAAAGAAGTTTGGGAGGAAACAAGCAGGAAGATTCCTCAGCAGTGAATATAAATGTCTTTCCTTCACTATCAATAGCAGCATGAGCCCCCTCTTTAGGTTAGACTATTGAAAGAAAATAAATTAAGGCTGAATAAGTAGTTAAAATAAAGTTTTATCCTGACTTAACTGAGATTTTATAAATTTTAGATGATTTCTGTAATTATTTTGGACTGCCTTTGGTTTTGTGGCATTGTTTTTCCACATAATTCTTGGCATTTTGTCATCCAAGTATTATTTGTGACTGATGGCATCTGACTAGCCCAGTTCCCTGCAGATTTGGCTGCTATAATATACTGCCTTGTTTTGGAAGGAAGAAATACAAAGTCATTACAGAAAGATCCGAAATAATTTTGAACTTACAGACATTATTTCTTTTATGGCAGCTATTGAAGGACAGTCACTTATTTCTAACTAAAGAAGAAAACATAATGCACTGTTTTAGCCACGTAAACTTAGGACAACTTTTTTAGACTAGTGGCATCTTTATTAGCTAATGATTGGCTTTGAGAGATGCAAAGAACAGTGGGTATTACAAAGACTCTAATTGCTAAACTGATCTTTAACTCGTTGCAGTACATCAAGTACATCAATTGAGGGAGGCATGTAGTATGCTGAACTTTCTAAAACCTTAACAGTTATGACTGGAAAAACACGTTAAAGTGGGTTGTGCAACTCTTATTTTTCTACAGGTCCAAAAAATCTCATAGAAGAATTTAAATGTTTTAAAGTAAAACGACGAATGAATACAAGTCAGAACAAAGTAATGTATGCTGAAAAGATCACAGACTCACAGAATGTATGAGGTTGGATGAGACCTCAGGAGATCACCTAGTCCAATGCCGCTGCCTAAAGCAGGGTCACCTAGACCGGGTTGTCCATGACTGTATCCAGTCAGGTTTTGAATATTTCCACACCTACCTCTGCAATCTGTTCCTGTGTTTGACCACCCTACAGTAAAAAAAAATTCCTGTAGTTAAACAGAATTCCCTGCATCTCAATTTGTGCCCATTGCCTCTTGTCCTGTCACTGGCCACCACTGAGAAGAGTCTGGCCCCATCTTCTTTACTCCCTCATCAGGTATTTATACACATTGATAAGATCTCCCTGAGCCTTCTCTTCTCCAGATTGAAGAGTCCTAGCTCTCTCAGCCTCTCTGCATATGACAGATGCTCCAGTCTCTTCATCATCTTCTGCATGGGCATTTATTGGATTGGCTCCAGTATATCCACATTTCTCTTGTGCTGGGGAGCCCAGATCTGGACCCAGCTCCCCAGGGTTGTCTCCCGAGTGCTGATCAGAGGAGAAGGATCACCTCCCTCGACTGCTGGTACCACTCCACACTATGCAGCCCAGGAGGCTGTTGATCTTTGCCGTGAGGGTGCATTGCTGGCTCATGGTCAACTCAGTGTTCACCAGAACCCCCACATCCTCCTCCACCAAGTTGCTTTCCAGCCAGTACTGGTGGATGGGCCAGGTAATACGGCCTCATAAAATAAATATATATCCAGTGATTAAATGTAGCTATATATGCTATTCATATTTACTTCTAATAATAGTTTATGCAAAAAGAAAATGGTCAGCAAAATTTCTGTAGGAAAAAAAGGATAAATTTGGAAAGACCTCTTGAACTGAAATTTGAGGTTCCTGCAGATAAGAAAGTATAGAACACAAATAATAGTACAGAGGGTTTGGGGTTTTTTTATAGTAAGAGGTACCGCATTGGTTTTTTTTTTCTGTCAATAGGACAACAGTTCCACATGAACAGGTTCCAGCTACATAAATCTAAAATAAATCTTCATCTTTCTCTCTCCTCCCAGTTCTGTCCCTCATAAAATAAGATTATTTTCTGTGCATATAAAAATATATATACACATGATTAAGCTTCAGTTTTATTTTTAGGGAAGATTTTATTTTGGTATTTGTACCAAAATGCATATTTCATAAACTAAGCTCATGGAAGCCGCAGCAGTTAATAGCATAGGGAATGTGTAAGATTCTTTCTAACTCTTTTATTTTTCACGGTGTGCATGTATTGGTCCCTTTCCCTCATCCCTCCACACCCTATCCTGGAAAGAAAGGTCAGCAAAGTTAAAGAGATAGGTCAGGCCTAGTTTTCAGAAGATACTCAAAGGGATTTTTTTTCTTGTTGCCAGCCACTGGAATCTCAGCAGCAGGACCTCCAGCCTTCCACAGCAAGCCTTTGGCAATGTCTCAATTACAGCTTGGCCAGCTCTCCTATTCTAAGACTTCTTTTAATTTCCTTTTGTTTGTGTTTAGGATTCTTAAGACTCAAGTCCAGGTCCTCGGCTGTGTTTTCCTGGGAGTACAGAGTGAATTTTAAGACCAGAGCATTCTGGCATTCTGCAAATTGCCATGTGGAAGCAGCAAAAACAATGGGAGGAACACACTTCTCGTTCAGCTAAAAGTCATGGGGATAACTGACCACTGCCTTTATTTTCTAGTTTGCTGTGTAGAGTACCCATAAATAGTAATCTTTCGCCTGCCATGTCCACACCAAGGATGGCAGATGGGTGCAAGCAGAGTGAAAATACAAGTAATGCAATTTCATGCTGTGTTCTGCAAACTGGAACTCGTAGGATGCTATTTTTACTGAAGTCTTGTTTATTACATTTTTTGTAATGTCTTTGACTTGTTAGAAATTCACTGAGAATAGAAGCAAGTGGGTAGATGAAGGAAGGGATTATTGATACTAGAATATAGCCTGTTTTTCGATTGGTTTACTGCCCAATAAGATATCAGGTTGGACAGAGGCTTGTGGTTCTTGATCAGAGCTTAAGCTCAGTCTCTTCAAAAATAAGACTAGATAAAATACCCCTGTAAACAAATGCCCACTAGGAAAGAGGTCCATCTTTCATTCTTAATTTTGTATCCTGTTATATATATAAAATACTGAAATATTAGTGGGAGCAGAGACTAAGGTATTTTCTAGATACTCTGTTCACTAGACATGTCTCGCTCTTCTGCTCAAATGTTACAGAAGAGCTTCAGCAGTCAGAGTTGCAGAGCTCAGGAACGTGTTCTCTGCACTAGAAGTACTTGGGCTTTATGACTGCCAGCTGAGCTGGCTGAAGGAGCAGTTGTTCTAATTTTCACCTACTACTTGTATTTTCATCCACTTCAGTGAGACTTTTAGTGTAACTAGACACAGACAGAGTGCTAGCTAATCTCATCTAGGCTCCCTTTCTCACTAAAGGTGGGACTAGATGTTCTTTTGAGATCCCTTCCAACCTAAGCTGTTCTATGATTCTGTGATTCTATGATTTTTTTCTGGGCCAAGTTGAAAGACTAGAAGTCTGTGATGTATATTTATGTCTCAAAGTTATGGAACAAATCATTTAAACTTACATTTCTGATTCTTTTTTATTCCGTGTTGTAAAATTTGAACGTATTTTTCAAGTTCCCTTGTATACGGCCACATGAGATTCTTTTATGTAAAGAATATAGTGATTTTTTTCAGGCAGTCTTCATTAATAGAAAAGGTGATTAGTTATTTAAGCTTGCAATAGAAGCAACATTAACTTTATTCCTGGGCAGGATTTGTCACAGCTAGAATCTGAATACTTTTGCAACTATTTGGTGCAAAAATGCTTGAACTGTCTCTGGAGCAAAGGCCAGCAAAAGCATTAACCTAAGATACTCTGAAAATCTGTAAGAGAATCTGTGAAGGCATCTGTTATGTGAGCCTGTACATTGTTTTAACTCATTTTCCTGGGCACTGGGTTACATAAAGATGTTTAAATAAATCAGTATTTTTTACTTTTATGGTGTTCTGGTAGGTCAATAGATATACTTTGAATATACAAGTTTCACTGGAAGTAAAGATTTTTAAATTAAATTAGATTTAGAATACACTAATATGCTAGTGGTGTGCAATGAGTAACTTTCTTGTGGAAATAAATATTATCATTCTTTGCTGATGGAGGCTATTACCCATGTTAGCTGGTTTATGTAAATCCTCCCTAAGACTGTCTTAGTAAAATGTCAATGCCAGTAGATTTCTTTTAAATAGATCACATATGCAGTAACCTGAAGTGGACACCCTGACAGACCTTTAATTCCCTCTGAACTCATTATAATACTCACTGGGTTATTATTTGCATAACTGCATGTAAGAATCTAAGGTTGGTGAGAGGGAGGGAGAGAAAGATATTACTTCCTACTCTCTGGTACAGAATGAACTAATATGGCCATAAGGACGAAGTGCTTACATGTGATTCATTGCAAGCAAGATAAAGGCCACTGGATAAAATTAGCTGCTTCACGTCTTTGGTGCCATTGGTTTCTATCACCAGGGAGCAGTGGACGAGAGCATCCCTGATAGAACTGTGTTCTCTGATTTTTAGTTATGCACGAAGGAAATAAGTAAGTATTATTAGGAAATCTGTGTCTGGGAAAGCCTGAAAGTAAAAAGTTCTGAATATGCGAAACAAGGTGGTGAGCATTCTCCTGAAACAGGAGAAGCTTTGTTCCCCATGCATGGTCCCCACTGTAGTAACTCTTCAGATTTGCGGTTGCTTGTGTCTGGATCTTCAGACTGATATAAAAAATTGCGGTAGGCTGTTGTTGGTGAGGCTTCTTAGGTTTTATCCCCTGTTCTTCAAATTTGTTTTGGTGGGAAGACAAAGGTCTAAACC
Organism: Opisthocomus hoazin; assembly: GCF_030867145.1. Classification (NCBI taxonomy): domain Eukaryota; kingdom Metazoa; phylum Chordata; class Aves; order Opisthocomiformes; family Opisthocomidae; genus Opisthocomus; species Opisthocomus hoazin. The sequence goes on along the minus strand of NC_134414.1, from coordinate 65,413,874 downwards.
AAGCATGAACTGATGTGGAATAACTCAGAAATATGGCTCACCAGAGATTTTACTAGTCCTGAGCTTCCAAAATGTCAAGAACAAATACCAAAAATTAAATAGAACTGAGAAGTCTCGATAATTCAGACTAAGATGTCTGCTGAGTTCTGGACAAAGCTGGATGGGAATGAGGACTGACTGGCACTGTGACCAACAGAGGTCTGAGAAAAAGCCATCTGCTTTGTCTCTGGATATTTAGAATTGTAATATTTGAAATTAATGCTTGCTATGAAGTAGATAACTCTGAAAATACACTGATGTTTATACAATACATTATTTTTAATCTCAAGATAGAGGTGGATATTTTCTACTGATGTTCTTACATAGAGGAGTTTAAAAAAATTTTAAAAAGTCTTCTTGAATTAAAAAAAACATTTTCTTTCAAATACTTGGATGGATGACTATTCTAAAAATTAACTGATTTGCTTCTAGAAAATTAGGTTTTCTTGTACTCGTTCACGGCACTTTTAGCAGAAAGCCTACTTAGAAACAGTGTCATCCTGAATAATTCATAGCTGAGCCTGTACTTCATGAACCATAGCTACTGGGAAACAAGTTACTCGGTCAAGTATCCAGCATACATCCTGTACATGTATGAGTATTTAGACATCAGCCAAAGCTGGAGATAAGTCTCAGGGACAAAATAATCTGTTGCATTTCTGGCATAATATGGGGTGCAAACTAAGAAAGAAAATCCAAAAGGAATCATATTGCAGAATTCACATATCTGGACTTTACTCTCAAAAAATGAGCACGTCCTCAAATAACCATTGTTTTCTACTAGGAGTTACTTTATCTTTTCTTTAATCTTCTTTCCTAAACTGTCTGACATTATTTCCCAAACAGGCACAATGGATTTATCATTATTGACAAATATAAGTAACAGTGGAGATTTCGAAAACTGCTGTCAGGGATTTAGAAGTCTACATGGCCTTGATTTGAGCTTCTTTATGCATCTGCAAAACTTTTTCCTGATCTCTTTAAGAAACAGAACATGCAACTTTCCCACGTTCTTTGCGCTTCTTGGCTCTTATTCACACCATAAGCGGATGATGTAAAAATTGAGCTTCTCCCAATTTACACCGGATGTGTTGCCTTCCGTATTTTGTGAGGCTGCAACTGGATATTTTGTTTCTCCTTTTGCTTCTAATGAAGTCTTTTGAAAACAAGTAGTTTGTGGAGTCCTGGCTGGATGAGAGGGGACATAGTTTGGTGCGTTGAGCAACCCAGGTTCCGATCCGGAAGTGAGCCTTGGGAGCGGCTGACACGGAACCCTGCTGGGAAGGGAGAGCGACGAGCTCGGGACACTGGAGCAGGGGGATCGTCACCGTTTCCTGCCACACTGTCACTTCCTTCCTGCCACGTTTTTGTTTCCTGCCACAGTACTGTTTTCACTTTGAGATGCAGCTCTGCACCAATCACGAGTTGCAGTAGTTTTCCCTATATATGGGTTGGGGGTTTAACCATTCAGATGCTGTAATAGTTTTGCTATATAAACCTTGTTTTTGCTGACTAATAAAGGTGAACGATCATACTCATATTAGGGTCACATCGTTACAACAGATCCGTAACCCACGCCAACAGTAGTTTGTTTAATTTTGTTATTATTATGCAATAAAAAGTGAAATACATTGAAATACAAGATTCATGTCCAGTATGACAGCTTCTGCAGTGTGCAAGAAAGTGATCTGCATGGCCTGTTTGCTGAAGTATATGGTGATACTTCCAGAAGATTCAATGTGCTCTTTAGACTTCGTGAGCATTTTAAGTGCATTCCTCTTTACTGCAGAGCACAATGCTTCAGTATAGTACAGTGGAAATATTATGCAACAGGAAAAAAAAAAAGCTTCGTTGTCTGATTGTTTGAGTGTCTGTCATGCAGAGTATCTCAGCTGAACAGCTGCATGTCTGAACAACTTGTAGAATTAACCTGAATTTCTTTTTTAAATTTCAGAACCATGTATTTATGTCGTTCACAAAGTACATAATATTTAGTATTAATGTTCAGACCATAAGCGAAAATTAAAGGGTGTGTAGAATTCATATGCATAGTCATGCCTGAGCTTTCAAAGAAGGTTTGATAAAACAGCACAATTATATGTGTAATTTATGCTAATGATTTGACCCAGGAGTTTCCTCATGCTTCTGTGAATATTAAGAAGTGTCCTGTCACCAATGCATCTTTGATGCTAGCACTATGAATCTGGTAAAAAACCTATTTTTGTAGCAACTAATGGAGCTTTCTAATCGATAGGCTTTTTCCTTCAGACCTTCCCTCTCCCAGCCAGTATCTTTAAAATATTGGGAAAATGTGTTACAGTTTCCTCCTGAGAAAATGTAATTGAATCCAATGAAGGTGATCTAAGGCCAATTGAATGACTGAGGGAAAAAGTCTCGAAGAATAATTAGGCATCTTTTACTGTATCACAAAGTAATTCAGTCCCTTCATGGCAGCATGTAGAAAGCTGCTTCTTGTTAGAAGGACTTGTGATAAACTTTATTCAGGATCCAAACCAAAAAGTTTTGCTGTCCAAATGCAGGAAGCCAGACATCTTAACCACATGGGTACTGAAACTGTTCTCTCTGAGGTGTGAAGACCAGATGCTCTTCTGTCAGCATACATTCTTTCTAAGAATGTCAAAAAGAAATATGCCTATTCACATCTTTCATAAAATAGGTCTTTATGTGTTCAGAACAGGTCTACAGCATAAATTAGTTACTTCCATGAACTTGAATTTTTGCTATTACTAATGACATGGAAAGGTTAAAATAAACATATTCCCTAACAGGAATTGTTTCCTAACACACATGATAAAAAACTGTTTTTTTGCTTTAACCCAGAAAGAAATGGGTCCTGGCTTTGCTTTCAGTTGTGTTAATGCAAATATTTTAATCAACATAGCCTATCTACAAGCAAGAAAACACTGCTTATAGTTAGCACATGTATGCATGTGATGTTAAACGTATGTGGTAAAATACCTGTTCTATCTCTAATACAATTATAAGATCTGCTTATTCATATGGTGGTTGCACTGCCACTCTGAGAACAAAACCTAAAAATGTTTTGTCACTGCAATTACTTTTCCTTCTTTGCTGCAGAAAAGGGAGTATTGGTTAGTGTTATCATTCTCTCCTGTTTTACAATGGATTAGCTTTTAACTTGCTTTTCTGAAACCTTATATTCAAGGAATGACGACTAGAGAGTAGCACATTGTGAGATCTGAGAAATTAATAGTATGGTTAATAGTTCATTCTCTTCTACAACCTCTGGACATTTTTTTCCTTGAGTCAGACTCATCTGACAGTGAATAATACTTTTCTAAATGATCTCTTGCATTATTGATGGAACAAATTATGCCTTGATTGCATGACTGTTGGGAAGTGGCATGATCATGGCTAAGTACTAAAATAAAGGAGAAACCATGGGCCAGTGGAAAGGTAAGGGAAGGACTATCTCTCAGATCACAGTACTGCACGGTTCTTTGAAGAATAACTCTGAGTCTTAACACTTCAAATAATGTCCCGTGCTAACCTGTATGTTTTTGTAACTTGAAATCTTATGAGACATTGCAAATATGTGTGGTATTTGGGGTAAATAGTTATTTTCTATCTTGAACCAGTCTATATTGAAAGTGGTGGAAAATAATGGCAAAATAATTCCAACCCTCTCCCATACCCCAGATCTTTGATCGTAGTTTCCTGAATATTTAATGTCAGGTCTACTCCTGAAAGAAAAGTCCAGTGCGTGATCTACCCCCTGCCCCTTGTTCCTATGTCTGTGCCAGCCAGAGCCTTGAACTGTTGCAAACCTTTAAGCAGTAAACAGTGCTGGATAGTTTGTCCAGATTAGAACCAACCTGGTGGGATGGTTTCTTTCAGTGGCAGGTCCAGGTTAAGTGAGTGTAAAGTATTCTCTACTACAACTACTTCACTAAGCTACTAATACGAGTTAAAACAGTCAAGAAAAAATATGCAGGAATGTTTGTGATGTACAGGTCCAACAACAAGGCCTGGTTTGTAGAAGCCTTTTTACGAAGATCCTGACTGGGATTTGTCTTTTCTGATTTGCTACATGGTCAATGTGAAAGTCTTTCCCCAGCCCCTGTAAAAACGTCAGGAACAGTTTGGCAGGTGCAGCAAACAGCTCATGCGCTCTGCCTTGCTTTCTCTTCAGCAGGCTGCCAGCACTGAAGACTGTTGGGCAGGAAGTTTCTCTAGGTAGTAATAAATATAATAATAAAGCTCCTGATGGCTGCACTCTCTGACACAGAAAAGTTGCTCTTTGCTCTGTTTTGGTGGCAGAGACATGAAAGTGGAGGAAGTGAAGGGTCCCGGTAATCCATTTCCTGAAAAGGTCAAGCTGATGAATACCCATATCACGTGTACTTACCTTCCTCCCATACTCGTCCACAAGAGTGAAGCCTATGATGCCTCTTTCTTTTTTTTTTCTGGCCCCGTTACTGAAGAAAAGCAGGTCTGTGGCGTGGTGGCAGTTTTTATCAGTAGTACAAATTCTACAACAATTCCTTGTATGAATTTTCCTGATTATCCATTTTTATTTCTTGGGGACTGTAGCTGCATATTTGACTTTTGCCTACATAGGAGGGAAGCAGGAGTTTTCTGTAATTGTCCACCTGTTTTTCTCCTTGCTTGACAAACTATGGAGAAATAGTCAATCTTACTTATTTATCTTGAGAGTGCGACAGTTCTGTCCTTGATATGGGTTCATTTTTGTGTATGTAATTATGTTTAAACTTTTCCCAGATGCAGGCAATAAAGGGGACCAGGTTCAGGCTCACTAGAACTCTCCTAAACATAAACCCACGTTGCAGAAGAGCTTTTCCAAAGCTGCAGTTCTCACTTTTTGGTAATGAGAAACTAAACCATCACCTCTTTGAATGTATTCTTGGTCTCACTTTCATTCTCACATAATTACGTATTCATGCTTGGAAATAGGAAAAAGAAGAAACTTTTTATTTGTGAGGGGAAGTTAAGGGAAAGTGGAATATGAGGAAATATGTCAACCAAATACACAGTGAAAAAGGCAAAATTTCACTTGCATTCAGGAATCTAGCTTGCCTCATAGATACCACAACTAAATTCTTTGGTCTCATTGAATCATGCAATAAAAGAAGCCTCTTTGGCAGATTTTTGGCAGGTCCATGTCAATGAAAGGCAGTATCCCACTCTTTCCTTCCCACTCTTTGTGCTCTTGCACCACCAACCACCACTGAAAGGTATGACAGCCGTTTGTGAATTTTTGCAGAGTTCCTAATCTGGCTTTCATAGGCTTATTTCAGAAATGGTATTAAAATAACTACATAGGAACAAGAGGAATTTGTTTTACTTGTACTGTGCACAATGCCTCTACTCAGTGCCTTTTGATGCAAGGGCAGATCCCTCACGAGCTTGAATTGTAGACTGGTTTGGCAGTCCAGCTTGTCCCGCAGAATCCCTCCCACTAGCCAGTTGTTTCGTGAAATAAATGCTCTTACACAATGCTGTTCAGCTTGAATTTGGTAAGTGACATAGTAGACCCCTGTTATCCTTTTTTTTCCGCTTTGATTACCGAAGAACACAAAATAAACTGTCTCAGATCAAGGTGACCCACTTGCCTATTCAGAAGTCTTATTGCAGCAGTGCTCCAATATTGCACATACAGTCAGAGCTTGAATTCCTAGTAGTACTACGAAATGTCATGTGTGGAGTTCTGGATAGCCTTAGTCACATCAAAATTAATGCCAGTGAGAAAGGGTAAGCTGATTTCTTCCTCCTAGAGGAGGAATGTCATTCTGTCCCCCTAAACTTTGCAGCAGCTGATCTCATGTCGATCAGAATCAATCCCTATTCTGATCTCTAAACAGGATCACAGATTCAGGTTTTTCTCTGAGGCTATTTAGGATTTTTTAAGTTTACTGAAAAATGCTGCTGAGATTAAAGGAAAAAGGTTTTCTATTAATGTTTCTCTTCCTGCTTCAAGGAGTTGTGGAGAGTGTGCTGTGAAAGCCAATAATTTTTCCTGAGCATGTTGTGAAAGAAAATTATGCAGAGAAGAGTCTGTAAACTACAGTGTGTTTTCAGTCTATGAATAAGACTTTTCATGGGAGAAAGAGGAAAACATGTCTCATGTTTCCACGAGACAAAGAGGAAAATAAGCTCAGGGTCTTGTTTGCTAAATGCAAAAAATTTGGGTTGGAAACCTTCCCCAAATGAGCTGGGGGTCAGATCTTTGTGTGGGTTTGAAGGACCAATTCCTGACCTGCTGCTGCTTCTGTAATTTCGTATAATTAACTTCAACATAAATAGCTTTTCCTCCTGGATGAAGTCTGATTTCTTGCACAGTTCCTTTTTCTTAACAGTTTAATCAAACTAAATGTGACAAGCAGTGTATTTGTATAAATATTTAAATGTGGAGCATGAGGACTTAATTATTTATTCTGGAAATGTAAGCTTAATGTAACTATCTTTGGAAACCATCTCATTCTCATATGGTTGTGCAATTTGGTCGTGCATACTGTCTGCTGAATTCCATGTTTAATGTTGTAAATGGCTGAAATAAATTATATTATTTGCATAAGTGCTAAAAAAGATGCCAGAAGAAACAAAACACAGGAGATTATCTTGGTTTAGCACATGGATAACACGGTTATCTTTCTAAATTCAACTGTCAAGGGACCCCGCTTTCCTGAAAATGGGTTAACAAAGATACAGATGATGTCATTCGTTGTCCAATCTTGTCTCATGCACGAAGAGGCATATGTTCTGAGCTGGAAAGAAAAATATCATATTGGCGGCAGATGCCAAGCTGCACAGGGAGATGCTGAATCTGAAACTCAGAACCAGATTTTTCTCTCGTGTGATACTGTGACTTGCAGTGTTTCTGCACCATCCCTCTTAGGGGAGGATGCAGAACTCTATGTAATAATGTGTCCCATTGCGTAGATGAGTTATTGCTCTCTAGGGAAAAAAAAAAAGAATCCGCTAAGCATAAAAAAGATACCATGCCGAAAACCGTACTGCATCCCAGTAAGTGGGAGGCTGGTAGAGTCTCTTGCCTGACTGCACATGTTAAAGGATGGGTTAGCAGTGCGTAAAGGCTCCTTCCTTACGCTTTCCATACCAAGCCTCAGATCAGCTGACCCCGGCTCCCGCCGTCCCGGCAGCGGAGGTTACGCTCTGGTTGCTGCTGCTCCCCTGGGCATCTGTTTTGGCAGCCCTGCCTCTGAGGCAAGGAGAGGAGGAGGGGACCAGAGAGGAGATTGGACAGGGAGAACAGGGTTGGTGGCATCGGTCCGGATCGGTGTTTGGTGTGTTTACTTTCATGTGCATTAGGCATTGCATTTCCCAGCAGCAACAGGGTCTGTATCACTACACCGTACGTTGTGCCTCCTCACCTTTGCCCTTCTTGTTTAGTGGGATGGTGGCAGAAAACTTCAAGGCTATCAGTAAGAGAGCTGAAAGTGGTTAACAACAGTAAACTCCACACTCAGCGAGAGCAATAGACAAAGTGATTTCTCCCCCCCTATCTATTCTTCCTTTAAAAAAGTGTGAAAGCATTTTCCAAGGGTAGGATTCAGTTGTTCACCTCCCACTGATGGCCCCTGGTGCTGATATCACTTCTACAGCAAGTTTGGAGAACACTTTTATTTTCTGACTACTTAGCCATGAAACAGAGCTGCAGCATAATAATTCTCTTCTGCTTTTGAAAACACCTTATTGTGAAGACTTTCTGGTTTAAATAATTCAGTATGTCAGCACTGCTTCAGAGAGGTTTACTGGTTGATGTTAACATTTGGAGCCTTCAGTGGGAGGTGAATTGTAATTCCAAGGAATATTGCTACAAAAAACAGAGGATAGACACCAATGCCTTCTGGGCTTCATTTTTTTTTCCTTCTCTCTTTTTTTTATTTTTCATAATAAAATTTACCTAGATTCTCAGCTATCCTGCTCAGAGACCTAGAGAAGCCAATTTGCCTGAGCACAGCTTGTTGTGGGATTGCAGTTTTGTTCACAAGGAGCCAAGTTTTGCTACATTCTTACTGTTTACACCCCAGAAATTTGTCCTAGAATTTGTACTCTGATCAAGTATTCAGATATGAATTATTTTAATTACAGAATCACAGAATCACAGAATAGTAGGGGTTGGAAGGGACCTCTGTGGGTCATCTAGTCCAACCCCCCTGCCGAAGCAGGGTCACCTACAGTAGGCTTATGTAGGTTGCTATGTTGTTATGTGTTGCTCTTCAATATTTCACTTGCCTTTGGCAAAAACCATCCAACTTTATCAAAATTAAGTATGTCTCCAAATGTTACTTTTGACAGAGTTTTCTAGGACTTAACATCTGTTTTAATATGAAACAGATCTGGCTTGGAATAAGTGGTATTTCAGAGTTCAGATTATTTCTTTGAAATGTGAGAGACCCAGGCGCACACGCCTGTGTTGGTTCTATGCTGGTGTAGTGCCTTTCTGGCTCACATGCTTTTGGTGGAGAGCTGGTGGTTGTTTCTCTTTCATGAAATGTGAAAACTCTCTAAAAAGTCGAAGCAGGAAAACAACTTTCAAAAATTTTATTTTTTTTTAATTTTGTTTTTCCACCCTGCTCTGCCTGTGTCCCTCAGATGATTTCATTCTCTGAAAAGAAGTGTTGTGAATATTTCTAGAGATGCTTCTGAGCTCGATGACATCAGTTTTACTAAGTTTAGCAGAACTGCAGCAATCTAAATGAACAAACCACTTCACTGTGCTCTGGTGCTAGAGCTAAATCAGCGAATACTTTTTTCAGTGAAGCATTGCTACTTTTTTTCCCCAAGGTTTCTTTCACTGTCAGGGTCTCAGCAGGGGAAGAAGAGATATTTAGTGAACAGATCAGAGCACAGCTAAAATTTTACAGTGTCACAGTTTCGGAGGGCCTTTATTTCCCTCTGCCATGGATGCTAGTCGTTACAGTGAGCATAGTGTTATTGAATTGACTACAAAGGTGCCAGTTTTCATTGTGCTTTTACCGTATGTGAAAAAATCCAACACCGTCTTTGGCGATTGACCTCTGTTGAAGGAAACCCCAGTTTCAGTTGCACGTGTTGTGGGATGAGGCGTTACAGCACCCACGGCAGCATCTCAGGGAAGTCGAGTGTGCACATGCACCAAGCACCTGGCGCAGAAGGCTGCTGCAAGAAGCGAGTTGGTAGCACTTGAGCAAAGCTTTTTGTGGTCCTGTTGGCTTCTCTTCTCTCATGAGGGCCAAAGGCAAGCTCCTCCTTACTTGGAGGGAGCAGAACACCTCTAGGATACTTCCCTTATTTATTCCTGCTATTTGGCAGGTAGAAAACTGCCTCTTGTTTTTTTTATTCTTGAGCAATTAAAAATGTCTGCTACTTGATTCATATCTATCTGAAGAATGTTTTCATTGGGAATGTGTAGAAATTAGAGATTTGTCTAGTGTGATGGGACAAGGAAGCCACTCACAAACTCCTCAACCCAAAGCTATGCAGCGCAGTTAAAAGTATTCTGCTGATCCTGGTTTATTTCAAATGACAGCAGAATTTTGCTGCAATATTTGTCTCTGATAAGATTATTTGTGGAGTCTCACTGGGGAACTGGCTTTAAATATTCATTGTGCTTTACTGCAGAGAACAAAATCAATTTGTTGAATCTTCTATTAATGCTTTTTACAGAAAGAAATTTTCTGTACATTAAAATGATAATGTAAATGTGCAAAGTGCTGCAGTTTGGTCATAATGTTGAAGTAGTAGAATTTAGTTGAAATCCTCAGTTACTTTAAAAACTTGAAGTGTTGCCTATGGTCATTGTCTGGTAAAAAAAAAAAAAGCATATGTATTTAGATACCTAATAAAACAATCCTTCCAAAGTAAACCATATTACTCTTCTTTTAAAGGACAATCAACTAAAGTCATAGATGTGGAGGTAAAAAAATTGTTTTGATGACTTACAGAGGAAGGTTTTGCCTGCCCAATTAGCCTGTTTACTCAGTGTCTTCCTCCTCTGGACTGCATCTCGTCTGAAGTCACTTACAGATTATGGCTACCCACGGCAGCAGTCCGTGGGCTTTCTCACTTCTTTTACCTCACTTCTTGAAATCGGGGAACTGCTAACTTCAGCTGGGTCTGAATATGCATGAATGATGACTGTCATACATTTTTTCAACGGGAAGGAGGAGGTTAGGGAAGTACGACACAAGCGTTGGAGAGCATAGTGCTTGTGGTTGTGTGCTGCTACCCTTCTGTCTGTCTTTAGCGCAGTTCAGTGACAGCCCCTTGAGGAAAAGATGTTTCTTACTTCTATGAAAATGAGAATATTTTTATTTTGCTTCATTTTGTTTTTCTTGTTTATTCTTGCTTTTTAATGTTTTCCCTTCATGTGGTATATTTATTTAATCTCTTGACAAAAGAATTAGATATTCTTTCCTGCTAAGAGCCCAACTGAAAAAACTAATGTAGCCGGAAATTTTCAGTATAGATTTTCCTTTGACCAAATAGGATTTTCAAACTTTCTGTAGCATAAGGAAATAATTCCATAACACAACAACACACTCTATAACATCAAAAAGGAATCTGTGACTTACCATGTTACCAGCAACTGAACCCAGTGTGAAGGTGATAAGGAAAATGTGGTTGATTTTCTAATGGATGCAGCTTATATGCCATTATATGTCATAACACTGTATGACTGGTGAAGCTAAAGGAAATTATAATCGTGGAGAAATGTTGCAGGAAGCCTTGAAAACGGGCAGGGCTTTTGGAGGTGGATGAAGGAAATGGGAATATAAAGTAGGCCTGTGCTTGGGGAATGTTGGTAAACAACGGTTGTCTTGCTCAAAGGTTAATATTTCATTATTTTTTCATACCAAGAATACACCACCTTTACTTGAAACAGTGTCGGGACCCTTAGCTGTCTTGCATGACAGCTTGCAAAACTGCGAGACTGGGCTCTTTATGTTGATATACTACGTGACTGTTTCTCAAACGATAAAATTGAAAGAGTCAGAAATTAGTGCTGGTTCAGACTATTTATTTATCGTACAAGTGTTAAACCAACATATACATGTCAAATCCTCCAGAATATTTAAGGTTTACATTTTTAAAAAATGTTTTAAAAAGTGCTGAAAGGCTGTTTCATTTTCCCACAAGTAGATGAAAAATGCCAAAGCTCTGAAATGTAAAGTGCTTGTTTATATGCAGTGTTTTTATTATACATTCCATTAATTTAATGGAATATATTCTACATACAAGTGATAGCTGAGGTGACTGACGTTACCTAGACTCTTAGGGAATGTTAAATCATCGGAATAAATGAACTCAGGAAGGAAAGAGTGAGTGAATGAAGCAGTTAGACACTGCTAGACTCTCGAGTAAAGATTATATGCACAGCACATAAAGTTCAGTTAACATCTAAGCTCTGACATATCAGAATTTCTGCACTGGTATCAGTTTGAATTATGAAGTTATCAAGTGTGATGGAGATAAGACAGAAGTAATGAATTGTTTTTCTTTAAGGAAAGGTGGGAGGTTGTCAGAGCACTAGTGCCGCATTACCTATTTAAACAGAAGTTAGAGGGGAAGTTAAACATCAGCTAAAAAACAAGAGCATTTTTCTATCTGCAGGTTTGCTAGCTTATACTAAAGATGTTTGGAAGAATTGACCACAAAGCTCTGAGTCAGTGACAAAGTTCAACAAATCAGATACTAGTGATGCATTTAAGAGATCTGGAAAATGCAACGGGTCAGTATTTTTTGTTTGCTTTAAATATAGTTACAGGCTGATAGAGAACACTGCAACCCGGTTAGCTCGTTATGAGAGCTTGAAGACACCACAGGAGATGCAGTCAATAAGATATCAGAGGACGAACGTTTAGTTTAGCCAATCAGTATGATTTTATGTATGGGACCTGTCACAAAAACATCAGTGATACCTTGCTATACACAGATCACAGCTCTGCCTGCTGACTGTATTTCTGAATTTCTGCAAGGCACTCGATTCAGTATCACCTGTGTTTAGTGTCTGTATTTTAAACAGTCCCATGCTTCATTGGTTTGGTGCCCTTTTTAAGACTTCTAATTTGATAGGCGTTCTTAAAAACACCATGGGTATTTTCTACTTTGCTTAAACTCATTATTATAAGTTCAGCTGGTTTTCCTTTAGTAACAGAGTTTAATACTGGGGGCCCTGGGGCAGAGAAACTGAAGTTTCAAAAACTTTGAGTCTTTCTGCATTTAATCAAAATTATTGAAAGCCTGAAGCTGCTAGATTGTATTTGGTACCAATTTGTAATTAAAAATTAAAGGAAAAAAATATTAGTTGTTTTACTTAAAGGCATAACATTTCCATATTATGTTAGATAATATTGATATTACCTAACTGCTAATAGCTATTAGAGATTTTATGGAAATCAGTTCTTAATTTCAGTTTAAAATTATTTGCATTCTGGTCAACATTTCCTGTTAGATGTGATATAAAACAGATATCTTAAATGATGATTTATTCAAGACTTTTTTCTTTTGGCCAAAATACTTGTTATATTGACTTACCTTTCATTGAAAGCTTAAAGAATTGACATTTGGATGTGTTTTGTCGAACGGACATACTTAACATGCTTGATATGTTGGTTTGTGTGTGACTGGAGGAAAGGCAGTACAGACAACATCTTTCAGTTATTTAGAAACAAACTCAAGGGCACATAAGTGACATCGAGTGCTTGAATCTTGGTGTTCTTCCACACACTGAACCACTGCTTGGGTACTGGGATGATGAACTGTCAACAAACTTTCCAGGTTTCCTGGTATAAGATTGAAAGTGAAGTAGTGAAATGGAAGCATAGTTTCTATGGCTTATTAGAAGGTTGAGATACATTTATTTTATAGGATGCTGCTCTGCAAATTTTTCTGAAATCAGTGAAACATCGCTTACTGTAGAAAAACATTTTTTCTGAGCATTTCCGTCTGACTGCTAGCAGGTTGCATTCCTTTTTCCCATGCATCAAACATCTTAGAATACTTTTATTAATCAGCCATGCTATATATGTTTAGGTACTGCGTAATAAACCATTAGTATAGATTTTTGTCTATAGCACACCAGCTGGCAGTATTTAGAAATGTCTGTTTGATCTGTGTTGATTCAGAAGACAGTGACTTTACTGTGTCATGCTGCTTAGTGTTCAAGGTGTTACTAGCATATGAGAAAGGAAAAAAATAGATTTCAGGATAGTGTCATGCTTCAGTAATATGTCTGTTAGTTAAATGTTTGATATTCTGAATAGCCTTTATACTGAAAAATGTTAAGAGTTAATTCAGAAACTCCCTGTGGATCAGCATAGATGCTTAAAAGATCATGGTCCTGAAACGGAACTCTAGTACAATATTGGCAAAGACATCAACCCTTATTAAAGCTCCAATATTTCTGTTATAAGAACCTATTGTGTTTATCCTTTGCTTGTTAAAAAAAAAAAAGTTACAATTACTCTATATAATGTGCTTCAGAGATTTCTTGAATCTGAAATGTCATCTCTGACAGTCAAACTTCAGAGAGGAAGGACTTATTAAAATCATTTGGGTGAATCAGCAAGTTTGCTGATGACACAATACGGGGAGAAGTGGCTGATACACCAGAAGGCTGTGCTGCCATTCAGCGAGACCTGGACAGGGTGGAGAGTTGGGCAGAGAGGAACCTGATGAAGTTCAATAAGGGCAAGTGCAGGGTGCTGCACCTGGGAAGGAACAACCCCATGCACCAGTACAGGCTTGGGGTGGACCTGCTGGAGAGCAGCTCTGCGGAGAGGGACCTGGGAGTGCTGGTTGATGACACGTTGACTATGAGCCAGCAGTGTGCTCTGGTTGCCAAGAAGGCCAATGGCATCCTGGAGTGCATTAAGAACAGTGTGGCCAACAGGTCGAGGGAGGTTCTCCTTCCCCTCTACTCCGCCCTAGTGAGGCCCCATCTGGAGTACTCTGTCCAGTTCTGGGCTCCCCACTTCAAGAAAGATGAGGAGCTACTGGAGAGAGTCGAACGGAGGGCTACAAGGATGGTGAGGGGACTGGAGCATCTCTCCTATGAGGAGAGGCTGAGGGATCTGGGCATGTTTAGCCTGAAGAAGAGAAGGCTGAGAGGGGACCTTCTAAATGTCCATAAATATCTTCAGGGTGGGTGTCAAGAGGATAGGGCCAGACTCTTTTCGGTGGTGCCCAGCGACAGGACAAGGGGCAGCGGGCACAAACTGAAGCAGAGGAAGTTCCGTCTGAACATGAGGAAGAACTTCTTCCCTCTGAGGGTGACAGAGCACTGGAGCAGGCTGCCCAGAGAGGTTGTGGAGTCTCCCTTCCTGGAAATATTCAAGTCTCGCCTGGATGAGGTCCTGTGCTTTAGGTGCCCCTGCTTCGGCAGGGGGGTTGGACTAGATGACCCACAGAGGTCCCTTCCAACCTCTACCATTCTGTGATTCTGTGATTCTGTGAATCACTAAGTAAAATCTCTGATTATGACCACGGCAATACAAGTACAGTTATTTATCTCTTTGTACATTCTTTTATTATTTATTTCTAATGTTTAACAAGCTTATCTGAAATAATTTTGAAAAAAACAGCAGATGAGTTGGGAAATGTCATCTTGGCTACCCCGAAGTGTGGGCCTTATGACCTGGAGCTTCCTGAGTGATTTTGTGCCCTGAAAGAGGCAGAAAACTCTCCTAAGGTGACCCAGCCTGCCCCAGCTGCTCTGAGGGTGGCTTTTCCCAGCTGGCTGCCTGCCTCCGTCGTGCTTTTTTAAAATGCTTGAGTCAGTCATAGGGTGAGAAAAAGAAGTGACTCATGAACCTCACCTTAAGTGCGGTCCCTTTGAGAGGTTCGGGCATCCTGGTGTCATCCACAGCCCCTGAGGCCGAGACAAGCATCTTTTGGCTTCTTTTGCCCAAACATTCATGTTCTCAGACTTGCAAAGATTTCTCATGACATGATGATAGAAGCTATACAGTTAGTAGAGTCAGATGCTGTATGCATATATTTATCTATTTTAGAAATATGATATAATAATGATTTAATTCCAGAATGCAATTCCATTTTCAAATTTTGAACATGAAATCCAGAAATTCTTTGGACTATATGGATTCTTTGTATGATTTGTACAACTGCTAGTTTGTAAGGATTTTTTTTTTAGACTACAATTAACCTACAAGACAAAAGAGCAATATATATATAAATGGAAAAAAAAAAGCTTTTAAAATGAGCGCCTTGAAAATAATTCTAGGAAGAGTCAGCAGTGAATGTTCTCCTGGAATTCAGTACTAATCAACAAGTTAGGAAAAAATTACATATCTATGACCTGCATCTAGATATAACCTATTTGTACAAACTGTTTGGTAGGAGAGGCTAGCACAGTACAGTTCCCTCAGGATATAATAGATATTTACAAGCCTGAGAGTTTTTTTTTCCTTTGGGAATCAACCATGGAAAGGACGCTCTGTCTCAACAGGTTTACTGCTTATTTATACTCAAGACCTCACCTGCTCACCTGACCAAAAATAATCTATATTTTACCTGTGGTTCCTGCACTTGAAAGGGGGTGAAATGAATTCTATTTCACCTTAAGAAACACCAGAATAACTCTCCAAATAATGCCTGTTATTTCTGAGTAAAAACAATGGGATTGTGTACTTAGAGCTTGTGCTCCATCCAGCACAAATTTCATTACTAACACAAGCCCCTACACCTCTTTTCTTGGATAACTGATTTACTACTTTGCCATAAAAATTCATAGCATCTTCTTTCTTTCACTTCCGACATTTTTGGCAGAGAAAATTCACCTGCTCCAAAACTGTGAATTCATACTTTGCACCTGCATTTAAGGGATTTAATGCCTGCAAGCTGGAAAGCCAATATTAGCTTGGTTACTGTGGTAACAGACTCATTTTCAGCAGCCTGTAATGAATGCTGCTAGAAGCAGGGCTGCTATTCTTGATTTTTATTTACGTAAATGTGTTTTAAACACCTTTCTCCCATACTGCATCTCCTGTTAACTATCTCCAAGTATGAAGGTACTGGTATTTGAGGCTTTCTCATAAAGTTTGGGTTTCAGTGGGACTGTTCATTTGGGTGAGGTTAAAGTAAATTCGGATGCTTTTGCAAAAGTCTGGCCTATCACCCCAATTAATATGGTACCGAAAGCCTACCCTCAGAACCGGCTGCTTCACTGAAGATCCGATCTGCTTCTCTGTTTTACGAAAGCTTGTAAATTAAAAGACCTTATGGCTTCTTGGTTTTTACCCAAGTTTTTTTGAGAGAGAAGGAGCCTGCTCTCCAGTGCCTTTGAAACTGGGTACATATCTCAGTTTAATAATTATGTTGTTGGAGACAGGAACATTCTTGCCTGGATTTCTTGTAAAGTGATAAGAACTCTTTAAATCGTATCACAGAAACATTAAAAGGATTGTTCATCATTTATAAAACTGCCAGTACCTTTATGGGATGCTTTCATTTTCTCCCTCAGTGCTTGGCTGTCTTTGGAATCCAGTTTTCACAAATATACTATTTGAGCACATTTATCCATTCTCAAAATGTGGTATACCAAGGCTTGGTGGCCTGATCTTCTTTGTCCTGTCCCTTGCCCTGGCTGCTTTGGTTGCATGAAGAGGAGACAGTGTGACTACTTCCCTCTCTCCTCTGTACAAGATCATCAGATGTTTTTTTAAGTTTATTCATTGCAAAACTTCAGGACAAAATTCTCTAGGCATAATCACTTTGAAACAAGAACCAGATATGTTAGTAATCAGAAATAAAAATAGTACAGATCTTGAAACACTGGTGGGAAAACAAAAAAAGGAATATTTGCTGACCACTAAGTCTTTCATACGGAGACTACCTTATTTTCACTACATAACAGCTGAATAAGGCAAATAAGACCCGCATAATTACCAGAGTCATAGTTACTTTCCAATATAAGAACAATTCTTCAGGGGATTTATACAAACATTACAGAAAGTTAGTGATGAGAGAACGATGAAGAAATGAAATAGAGATGCCTGCATTAAATTAGTTCATTGCTCAGAAGTACTTTGTAGGACATTCCCTAACCTCTGACCAGTGGCTTCCCAAGGAACTCAGAATGACACAAGCCTGCTCTTCCGAGGGAGGGAACATGGGGCTAATACGACAGTTCACCACAACAACTGAATCTTTAAATAACAAACCTACCAGCAGTGCTAGCAGCTCCCCTCTTTTTTCCCTGTCTACTGTGAAAAATTCTTGCTGTAACTCAGAATGATCTCCCTATCATTTAAAGATTTGTCCCTACTATTAAGATGTTGTCTCCTCCGACTGCACCTGAAAGCGAGCTGTGAGAACATATATAAAAAAAGATATGTACAAATTCAAGCACGGTGGTCTCTGGGGTCATCCCCAGCTCACCTTCTTTCACAGTGTTGTACTTCTCCCAGAGTTTGTGAATACAGTAGGTGGAATGGACTGAAGCAGCCATGACTGTATTGTGGCATTTACACCATGCTTATTGTCACAGTATGATAGTAAATTCAGGTTTTCTATTCAGTACAGTGATGCTTTTGTCTCACTCTCTTGCTTCTCTCCTGGAAATCTCTCAAAGCATCTTCTAAACATTTTTTCCCTCTTTCTGCTCCACTCAAGAGTTCATAATGTGTTAATTTTACCAGAGGCGTGCAGGAGATCTAAAGAAAATTGAGGTTCTTCTGCAGTCATTGCCTGTTTTTTAAAGTGTTGCTAGATATTTGTTAGAAAAAAGTGTCAGACTTCTTGTTTTGTAATAGTATCTCATCATCTTCCCTCTGAAATTCTCATTTTAAATTTTCTGTCTGAAAGGCAAAGGTGCTTACCAAATAGTCTTTTTATTAGCTGGGAGGACTTCTAGCTAATTCTAGAGCAGCGAATTGCTGAAAATCCCTCAGCTACTTTCCACTAGGCTGTACCACGTGTGGATTGTGGATGCAGAACTGCTGTTATGCTCAGCTTTCTCCCGGATGGCAATGTTTTCTGGGGACAAGCACACAAGTTCAGTGATTTGGCACGGCTGGCACTGCAGCATACACAGTTTGGTGAAGGGAGATTGACCAGTGGTAGGTCCTGTGCCTCTACAGTAGCCAGTTTGCTCATACCCATGCTCTGAAAAATTCCATTGCCTGCTGGCTCTAACAACTTCTAAAATATATATGACAGTGTGTGATGATCCATTTCTTTATTTAAGGTGGAGGAATGACAGGTATCGGCCTTAGAGGGCCAGCAAAGCTCTGTAATAAATCACTGGTGAGAGGAGAGGGCTAACAGGTGTTTCGTGTGCATATGGAGAGCAGAAGAAAATGCACCGGCAATACCTTCTCTTGGAGGGATCAGTGAAAAGACACATGGTGAACAGATGTGTCTGGCTCCTGCAGGCTTTTGCTGATTTCTCTGATCGGACTGTTCAGGGCTCAATCTGCTCACAGACCTCGGCACAAAGCAGCCTTCACCAGAGCGAGCCTTTGCTCATGCTTCTTCTTTGGCCAAGAGGGGCAAAGTCCTGCCTGACAGAAGGGACCAGGACCTCCAGCTCCTGTATTTCTACTGTTCCCTCTTCATTTTTCTCTTGCTGGCGATACTGTTGTCCTGCACTGCCAACTCGGACTGTGTAAAGCTGTGACTGAATCGCAGGAGGCTGTTCCCCACACACTGCCTCAGAGGGACAGAGATGAAACGGCTGGAGCAGGGCAGGCTCCAGGGCTGTGTTGCTGCTTCTTTGTTGAGGCTAGGTTTTGTTTTCGTTCGAAATTTTAAATTTTACTAGGAAGAAGTGCACAGTCTAATCTTGTTCAGTTGCTTCCATGGCCTTACCAGACCACACAGTATTAGGCAAAGTCAAAAAGCTGCATTTGACAAGTGATTCCCCAGACAAGCTATCTGAAAGCACACTGCTGCTACTATTGGAGTTGAATAGATGATGAAGTTCATGCTGTAAATTATGCTGTTCTTCTACTCCAAACAGAGATTTGGATCAGGATGTGAGGGGAATAGGGAGTTGTTTTAATATTCTGAAATGTTTAAGATTTGTAACAATCTGTGAAATGTTGTGCTTCAGGGAGTGTAAATATCTTGGGCGTGCTAATAAAAATGTTGGTGTCAAATATGTTTGAAAATTATGAATTTGCATACAATCTTGTGTGTAATTATTGGAGTTTACCATGTGATTAATGTGATCTTGATGAGGAACTGGCACAGGGGAAAGAAAATGAAGATGCTTCTCCTTACCCGTGTCCATTAGTAGAATATTTATGTATTCTTAGTAGGCTACTTCCATTTCCCTCCTGCTGCCTGTAGGAAAGTGCTTCAGAGAACAATTAACAGTATTTTACTTCCCTTTATGTGTAGTTTTGCGTAGGTTTTGAAATAAATTAACTGTTTTTTCCTATACCTCCGGCAGTTAGCTATTTTGACTCCAAAACTGAAGCACAGTCAAACAAAACATCACAGCATCTTTTCTTTGAGAGGAGAATGAGGGGAGAATTTGTTTCCTTATTAATAAATTAAAAACAGATTGTGCTTGCTTTCTCATTTCAAATCCCTGAGCCACTACTGGGGAAGAAATAGTTTGATAACACTGGTAATGCTATGAAGTATATTGAGCAAGGGAAAAATTGACGTTTTTGCAGTGGTTTTCTCCTTTGGGTCATTGATAGCAAGAGGGCATGGGGTTTGGTTTTTCATGGTTTGTTTTTTTTTTTCC
Organism: Opisthocomus hoazin; assembly: GCF_030867145.1. NCBI lineage: Eukaryota > Metazoa > Chordata > Aves > Opisthocomiformes > Opisthocomidae > Opisthocomus > Opisthocomus hoazin. Next base: position 65,394,109 of record NC_134414.1, on the reverse strand, counting down.
TTGTTTGTTTTTAGCTGATATTGATAGAATCTGCTTAGCACTGAAATCCATTTCTCCCACATCACTGCTGTGTGTGTCAGGATGACCCCAGTCAGGCTTGGCCTGAATAAATCTGTGTCTATTACACTCATGACTCCAATCACACTGCTGGTGTCCTGTAAATAGACGTCCATGTAGACCTCTTTCTGTTTTAGTGCTTCTCATTGATGTGATTTATTCCTAAACACCCTTGCTTTAAGAAAACAGCCTTGGGTCATTGCATTCACCACTGGTCACCACTCCTACCAAAGCGAAGAAGCACCAGCGCCGAATTCTGCTGGACTACCTAGCTAGGCACGTTTGATATGTGGGGCACTGTACCAAGAGAGCCACCTCCGTGGTGTCACTGCAAGGTTGTGAGACACTGGGGCATGCTCACAACTTTTAGGCTAAGTTCTGAGAGTAGAAGGAGTAGCCATAGTGGTACTAATGACATCTTGCAAAACCAGTGCAGTGTGGAAGCTACGATTACTTCAATGTACTGGCAAGAAATTTGCATGAGTCAATGCAATGTCCAGGACCCTCTGTCTCCAGTGACATATTGGTGTGCTCTGACATCCTGGCTGTCAAACTTCACCTGAAACTTCCCCTCATGGACACCAAAGTATTTCACTGTCCCGATAGAATCAATTGTGCAAGCAGCAGAGTTTTATCATTAAACCTTACTGTGTTACAGCAGCCTGTGGTTGTAACTAATACCAGCCTGCAGCAAGTTTACATGAAGAGCTGTAATATTTAAATTGAAATAGTGCTTGATGTCAAATTCTTAAGGGAATGAAAAAAAGTTGCCAGCTTCTGATATTACTGATTTCTTGTATTTCTCTCTTTTGCTGATGAAGAATTCCATCACGGTGACACAGAACAGTCATACTGTTTAAAAAGCTGAAAGCTCATATTTGTCAGCAATGAGGATAAACATTTAAGTGTCAGCAGTAAGGCCTCCACTGAACACTGACTGTTGAAAAAAGAGAAATAGTATTGCTTTATGGTCAAGCCTTTCTCCCCTTCTAGGTTTTCTGGTGATACAGCACTATGTGTGTAAAAGGCAGTAATAAGCCCATAATTGATGGCAGGATATACTTGAAGAAAAAAGTTATTTAATATTAATACATTTCCTAATTAGCTGTATGCCATGGGGAAGTTGAGCCTAGAAATGTGAACGATTGATAAGAGACTGTTGTCTTTTCTCTACCAAAAGAGAAAAATGAAATATGTATGTGAAAGACCCAAAAATGGGACAGTTTTAAAAATAGGGTGATTTTGTTAGAAGGCATTTGCTTCCTCCCTCTGCTGTTTATTTTATTTTAGGATGCATTCAACAGTTTGCACCCTCACCTTCTGGAACTTGTACATCTCTTTAAGCCAAATTGTTGTAGAGCACATTTAGCGCTTGGAGTATTAATACCAGGCTATATTAATCATCGAAATTTCTACTAACATGCAGTAAGTGGTTTAAAAGTATACTAACTCAAATCAAATCTTCTCATTTAAATTTACTGTATTCCAAGCACCTCATTGTACAGTATTTTGATCAGATTTTGTCGTCTTAGTATGGTTTAGTAGGGGTTTTGTTGTTCATTGTGCTGTTTTCTGAGAGAAGGGAAACATCTACAGCCAGCCGTTTGGGGTTTGCTGCAAAGCTCTCCATATGCAGACCTTCCTCCAGAGCTCATTTCAGGAGGTTTGGATCCTTCCAGGGTTTGCAGCAGGTTTTGGTTCAGTATGTCGGCCAATAGTATGTATGCACAGCGATGTGCATCTCGTGTTTTAGCAGTGTTACTTGTATGCTTTGTCACAAGTTTATCCATATTGGACTATTTCTACCAAGCTGACTTTGTATTGCTAAAAGCAAGACTGACTTTTGTAATTCTAAAGGAAACACCTCTTGAGAACAGATTCACGACAGACTTTTAAAATATATTTGCATACGAACAACTGAAGGACGATCGTTCCTTGCATGCTATGGGAGCTTGACTGGTCTTCAAGCGCGCTCTGCTTGCTTCCTGGTCCAGACTGGTGCTGCGAGGAGGACGGAGAGGCTGGCTGAGGCCCCCTCTGCCTCCCGCTGCCACATGTGGCACCCAGGCTTGTGCCTTACAGTGTGGTGATGGCTCCTGCTCGGGCCTGAGCTGTGCTTTTTTATTTTCCTAGATGGTATGTTGGGCATTTGCATCTTTGGGACTGATTCTGATTATCTAAAGGCAGGTATCCAGGCAGTTATATGTAACAGTGTTAAAATTACTCTGCTTGCCCAAACCAAAGGTCCACTTAGCTCTGTTTGCCATCACTCAATAACAGGTTTTTTGGGAAAACTAAAAACAGGGTGGGCAGGTAGGGATACATTTCCTAGAAAGTAATTTTTCGGTGACAGGCAGTTTAGGGGCTTCCAGAGTCAGAGGGTGTATATTTTAATTTAATTTGACTCAGGATTTTTGCCTGAGATCTGTTCAAATCAGCGACCTATTTATGCCTTGATTGATCTACAATATCCACTGAGAAAGAGCATGACCATGAATTTCATTTCCTTCATACCTGCCCTTTCTCAGCTTCATTTACTGCCATATTTCTTGTACAGTTGCTTTCTTTTTACCTTCACTGTGGTGCTTCTGAATTTGCAGATAACTCTTACATTCCCCACCCACAGCGGTATTGTTGTCAAGGCAGAAGAATCCTAGTTTATGTAACATTTCAAACTAAATCTTCATTAAAATCCGTACAATTTTCCAGTATTTTCCAATATTCTTCAACAGAATTCAATCTGAACTTTCCCCCCAAATCCAAAGTGTGTTATGGGAATGGAAGTGACCAATAACTGAGTTTGGGAATTTTTTTTTCTATTCCTGTGTCAGATGCTTGCTGGCTCCGAATAATGTTTTTCTTCATTTTCTTCAAAAGAAAAAAACACAAACATCACCATATCACCTCATCCCCCCCCCCCCCGAAAATGGAGAACTAAGTATCCATTCTAAGCAGATCTTCTTAAATTTTTTTCTTCCCTGCATATGGCCTAGATTTTTGGCTGCATCGTTAGGAAGCAACCGAGGATTATCTTTCCTTTTGTAAGTGTACATGTATGTATGAGTGTGCATGTGTAATAATAATTTTTCTTCAGCAGTTGCTATGGAAAACAGTATTGTGTGGTGAATCATACTTTGACTTTGCTAGAGTAATGTCATCTTGCTTATTTTACAGTCGTTTTAATTAAATATTTGTTGCAAATTAAAAAGTTATGAAGTGGGCTGTATGCTTAAGTGGAGCCTGAATACATTTTAAAGGTGATGTTTTTTTGTTTTTTATTGCATGATGTGTGGCATTTTTAATGTCACTTGATAAAAGATACAAAATTCTTTGTAGTAAAAGTGGTATGTAGGAAGAGTTGGGAGGAGCAGTCTCCCTGTCCATAGGACATGTCGCAATTTAAATGCATTCTGTTGTGCAGCAAGACTGAATGTTTGGAGATGAGCTGATGGGCATGTGCATCCGTCACAGAGTAGCTAATCAACCAGTGAAGACATAATGCAATTTTTTTGCCATTTTACTATATTTAATCATTGGACTAAAAAGAGCTTAAAAATCAACATTTTTTGGGGTATGGACACCAAGGTTAAAAATTACCTCCTGTTAAGTTTTGCAGCAAGTAGATCTTAAACAGCATCTCCATATTGCAAGTGTTGTCTTTGCTGGGGATGTTATTTAATTATTACTTCTCTAGGTTTCATTTTTCCTCCTTTTTTCTTTCCTCTTCTCACCTCAAAAAAAAACCATTCCATTCTTGAGAAAAGTGACAAATGTGTTTTAGCTGAATGTTTGGATTTGGCAAATCATTATTTTGATGTCTTTTCACATCTGCTCTTTCTCTCATGTATTTCTTTTTTTTTTAAAAAAAAAGATGACAGTATTACCCTGTACTGCGTGGAAGAATTGCCAAAGAGCTGCTCTTAGATCACTAAGTGAAATATGAAAAAAGTGGGAGAAAGTTCCTAATTTGAATTAACAGCGGAAGTCAAAATAATTTAAATAAAAATAATAATGAGGAATTGACAGTTTTCATAGCAGACTAGCATTTTGCAAGTCAGTTCATGGTAAATAAGCATTAAAGGCTCCATCAATTATTTTTTTCATTCCCCATCAACTCCCTCTGATGACCTTAACATCAAATATGATTTACGTAAGCTTTATAAAGAGGACAAAATGAAAAAAAACCAGAATTTGACATAGCCATCTTAACACCCATGCGTTTTCCTGTATATAATTTATGTTCATTAAAGTTGTTTCATGAAAACTGTGATATTTGTAGTTGGAATAAGAGATCAGAGTTGTTCAAAGAAGGTCTTATTCATTTTGGCCTGTTAATTCCTTTTTACTCGTGTATGATGTAACAAACAGAGTCAGTAATTGGTTGTTATCCAGGTAGAGAGTTCAAGTTGTTGTAACACTTGCAACAGAGAAACTATGGTAGTGAATGATGAATATACATGTGAATAAAACAACAGATCTCTGGCATTATTAAAAGTAATTCAGCGTCTAAACAGCAGAAAGACTGTGACCTAATCTGATGTAGAGTATAAGCTAAATCCAGTCTTGAAAGATTTTAGTCTTAGTCTCACCTCTCACTTCAGGTAATAACTGTTCTTCATCATCAGGAAAACAAAACAAGAGAACATCACATTAGTTTTCATTTTAATCTTGATTTTCTTTTCACATTTTAGTCTTTTTACATTTTCTTCAGTGTCCAGTTACATTTTTTAAATGTATAAAACAGAGATAACAGCAAAAATATGTTGCCTCCATTATTTAGCACCAGTCTTTGGGATCTGAACATACTTGTCTTCACCAGGATTTTCTATAAAAAGCTGCAGGCTTTCTGTCTGCCCCCCACATTGAACCTATGAAATCTTTCCTTTATGAGTTCCGAAAATGACACAAAATACATAACGAATGGCAAATAAACAGAGACTGGAGCTCTGAGCCTTGTGCCTTCTAATTTCCTGCCGTTTGTATATTCTTCACATTACTCTTGTTTCAGATAACTCTCCCGTATCTGATTTGTTTTTCTCTTCTTAGCAGGAGGAAAAACTTCTGTGATAATTAGTGGTGCTTGGTTTCAAGCCTTCAAATATGATATGTCTCAGTGGTCTAATGGCGACTGGATTTCTTGTATTATAATTTTGCTTTATTATTCTAATTTCTTGTTTCAGCACAAGCTAAAGAAAAAATTAATTTAAATAAAATGAAAAGAATGAAGAATTATGGAAATAGATAACTGTGATGCACCAAATATACCTTGAAAACTTGTGAAGTTAAGTAGATACAATTACTTGCATCCAAGTTAATCTAATGATGCATTAGCTAAATTAACAGAGCTTGTATTAATTAATCTGTATATAAGAAGAAAACAGAAGATTATAGAAAGTAAACTCCATTTTGCCTTTGTATGTTCAAGATCTTTCTATTTTCTTATGTATTTTTAAAGGCCTTTGTTTTATGTGGACTGTCTAGCCATCAGTTTTGTTTCATATTTCTAAATGATTCAACAGTAAGAGTTATATATTACTTCATAACCTGAAAATAGCTGATCTTACAGTTTACTGCTTTTTATGACTATATGGTGTGGTGCTTGTCTTTAATCTCCAAATTCTTCAGTTCTTCAACTGTAAGTAAATAAAAAGGAGTGCTGGTGAGTTTTATTTATTTTTTAACGGCCCTGGTATGTATTGATCAGGATTGTTTCACCTTTGAGGCAGTATCAATAATATGTGTTGTGTTCCAGCTTATTGAATAGTTCTCAGAGCTGCCTTGTGTGTCATAACATTTTGTAAATGTAATTGGAAAGATGCAACCATTCACTGCCTTAGGGTATTCTGGGTTTTTGTTGTTCTACTAGTGCATTTAGAAAAAACAGAATAGCTTGTTAAGCAACTCCTTTAGTTTTATTTATGTTTTATGTTCAACAATATCTCGAAGAAGTTAAATTTTTGTTGTTAGTGATAAAACTAAATAACACTGTTAAAGCAAATTGAGATGAGTGGGCCAAAGTATGGAAAATAACAAAAAGATGGTGAAGAAACACAGAGGAGGTGGAGTGTGGGTGCTTTGTCTTATTGTTAGGTAGCTTCCCCCAACACACTCTTCACCTAAATCACAGCGGTTAAGTGGAGATAATGCTCTGAAGAAAGCTGTAAGCACAGTCAATGGAATGGGGTCTTAATTTTACCACTCACATTATTTCAGGAATTCTTTATGGGAAAAAATGCTGAACCATCTGATATCATAAATAATTGTTCTTATGAGACAACAGATGATAAAAAAGTTTGTGATTTCCAAAGGTACATCCAGAAACTAGTTGAAAGTGCAATTTTCATTTTTTGTTGGTGAAGTTTAACTCCTGAATGTTTCTATGTTATGTAGATGCCATTTGACAAGTAAAACAAAGATATAGGTTAGGATTACAAGTCTCCTGTGCTTTTGCTCTAATAGAGCATCTGAAAGTTGGTTGGTTGGTTTGTTTCTTTGGGCAAATTCTTAGTTTCATCAGTAGTGTTCTTTGTTACGTCCATTACTTCTCAGAAGGTTAAAAACTGTTTTTTGCCATAAATCTAATTCTTGTATTGGTGCAAACATGTGGGTTCACCTATATCAATAAAAAAAAAAAAATCATTACCATTTACCCTTCTCACATGAGGAAGAACTTCTTCCCTCTTAGGGTGATGGAGCACTGGAAATGGCTGCCCAAGGAGGTGGTGGAGTCTCCTTCTCTGCAGATATTCAAGACCCGCCTGGACAGGGTCCTGTGCAGCCTGCTGTAGGTGACCCTGCTTTGGCAGAGGGGTTGGACTAGATGACCCACAGAGGTCCCTTCCAACCCCGAACATTCTGTGATTCTGTGAAATGTTTTAAATTTCTAATAATACTGCAGATAAATAGTTACTGGTTTCTAGAGTAGCCGTGATTGTTTTTTTCAGGGTCCACCCAGAGGTTATAGACACATTCTGCTAAACTTCAACAAGCCTCTGTCTGTTGAACTTGTCCAAAGGCAAGGGGTTTAACCAGGATGTTTCTTCTTCATAGTACCTTTTCTTGTTAAGGCTGCAAATTGTGTGCTGGGCCTGTCCAACCTTGTCAAAAGATTTCAGAGGTTTGAAACAAATTAGGAATGGAAACAATTTTTACTTGTTGTTTTACTTTTTCTTCTCACTTTGCCAAAAAGAATTTGGGGCACAATATACGAAAAGTTTGGAGTTAGAGTCGTTTTTGGTGCAAGTGGTAATATGCACTGTCAAGAGCATGGGCTTCCAGCACCAGGTTTTCAGCAGTAAAAAGGCAATTATATGCCTTATGTACATAAAGAACAATGGGTTTTCTTTTATATGCACACTCAGACCAGCCAGTAAAATACATCTTTTTTTTTTAACTTCATAATACTCATTTCTGGGTATCACCTATAAGGTTATTTTTTAAGTAATAAAAACCTATGAAATTTTTGAAAACATAGGAAAAATCTGGTTTTGAGGACTGGTCCCATTATGATATTTATATATGTTCACATATATTTATATTGATAGAGCATACAAAAATATGTCTAGATATTTATAGAACATATAAATATAATGTGATTTTACCACTAGTAAAAAAAAATTATTATTTTTTTTTTTAGTCAGGTGTTTTCTGGCCATTTTGCCCTCACCCATTATTAGCACCTTTCTTTCCTACCATCTCATCCATTCCTTTTCTGAGTTTTCCTTATACCTAAAAAGACTTTTTTTTTTTTTTTCAGATAGAACTGCACAGCTTTGTTTTGTATTTAACATTGTATTTTCACAAAAGTAGTCTGACTTTATTCCATAAATTAATGGATAAAGTGCTTTCTGTGGCTTCTCATAGTAGCTGCATGACTGTATGATCTAATGGCCTCTGATTTTTCTGTTCCTTCTGCTTAGTTCACTTATTATTGTATATAGATAAGTAAATGCAAGCTTGAATTACAGTAAGTTTTCTTCATTCAGCACTATATACATTTAAAAGAACTGTTTAAGAGTATACTTCAAATTCATGAAAGAAAGCAAGATTGCATGCATTTTTAACAAGCTTTTAATAGTTTTTCTAAAAATGCTCAATCATTTCTATTTAATAACTTGCTGAGATTGTTCCAAAGTTTTATTAACTGAAATTAATCCTCTTAAATATGTTGAGCATCATCTCTCAATTTTTTCTCCAATCTTGAAGTAGATGAATCAAAACTGTTCCACATAATCTTGTACCACATAAGCAGCAAGGCAAATGTCTGAGGCATTAAATTCCACAGATCAGTGGATAAAAAGGTAAGTGTATTTACACACATAAATTTATCATGTGACATGGCTTCTCTTTCTTCACCGTCGTAACGTGCAAGTCTTCTGTTACTTGCGTGTGGTCTTCTTTTCCCTGTTTCCTGAGGAAAGGCACCGAGCAAGGGGGCGTGTGGAGTTGGGTGGCTACAGCCAAAGGAGGGGCTGCTGAATGCGCAGAACAAACTCCACACTTGCGCTGCCCATCGTCATTTTTATCCTCTTGAATTTATCATTGGCTTTTCCCTGTCCAGAGAAGAGTGAGTTATTCCAAACTGTGTTAGCAACAGAGCTTTTATTTTGGTGTTTCCTAGTTTACCTGATATCAGTGACCGTATCGCTACTTCTCAGAGATGAAAACATCAGTTAACATGAAAATGTAAGCATCACGCTGGCAGCGCTGAATTTATAATATTGCTTACAGTGCTTTTCTGAATGATATTACAAACCCCCACATAAATGGCATATAAATGATGTGATTACTGTGGGAGACGAACAGTGCATTACAGCTGTGTGCGGTGGTGCTTCCAGACATTGTGGGGAGCAGCTGGGCGTTGTGGTTTTCGGAAGTGCTGTAATGCATTTGGAATGTTTCAGACTGTAACGCTAAGAGGAAGAATAATATTGAGTCACAAAAGTAAAGGTGGGAAAGCTTAGAAATATAGATAAAATTGCACATGGGAATCATTGATATTACCTAGGAATTGAGCTTCTGTAGAAAATATGCTATGTATCACTCCGTAGATATTGCAGCTAATATATATTTCTGGACATGTCGTTGCAGTAAATAGTGGTGGCAGTTCCAGAGAACCTATTTGACTTACCAAAGCTATTCACTTGAAAACATTATTTACAGACTATAATTAACCTCCTGCCTTTTCATGTTCCTGCTGCATACAAGTAACTGGAACAAATAGCTCTGTTTTAATTATCTTCCTGCACTTTCTTCCTTCATTTGTCTTAAAAAAATTTATCACAACTTTCACTTTTTTATGTTTCCTACATCATTGGCAAAATTTTAATTTTCTGTTGGCTTTACCAGAGTTTGGACATAGCTGTCAGGAATTTAAGAATACAGTTACAGATAAGTTTTTTTCTTCCACAATTCATCTTCTCCTCTGTAATTTGCATTCATATTTTTTTTCTGCCAATTCTGTTTTAATTTTATCCTGAAGGAAAGTTTAAAAGATCCCATACTTTTAAAATATTAATTTTTTCACCAAAGCCAATTTTTGTTTTCTGGAAGAGTAACTAAATTGTTGATTTTCATTTAAAAACAAAGCCTGACATTGTTTTTTATTTTGTTTCTAATAAAAGTGCTCTGACTTCCCACCATTCTTCACAGGGTACGATTCCTAGTGCAACACACAGTTACAGCCCAAAATAAAGAAAATTTGTGCTGTCTCTGCAATGGCATCTATCTTAAATATTTTGCTCAAACAAGTCCTCTGCAAAGACTTTTTGTGGGGCAAAGGCGGCAGTTTAGTGCTGCTATTTTGACTGAGATTGCTGGGCGTCTTCAGATTTGCCTTCCCAGCTCTGGTTTCTAGGAGAGATTTAGAAACTGAAATAAACACATCTGTGGGAGGGGAGAAAAGGGGAATAAGAAATAGGTTTTAGATCTTAAAAAAGAACACAGAAAAGCTATAAAAGGACAGAAGGATGACAGGCAAGGGGGTTATGAAGACAGCAAAAAGGACAACAATCGTACCCTCTACCCAGCACAAAGAACCCAGCTGGTTTGAACCACTTGCTGATTCATTGCCTGACCCTAAGCAGCATCAGGGCAAAGGGCAGGGTGGGTTGAACCCTCTGATAACTGTTAATCTGTAAGGAGAGTGGAGGAGAGGTATGGGCAAAGAACCACTGGAACTCTGGAGGACAAGGAGCACTCAGATGCTTTGTCCTGTGGAGGTGGCTCTAGGCTGCAGCTTCCCCAGTTGCAAGGCTGCAGATTCATACCAGGTTTTGGATCCCTTTACAGGGATGCAAAATTTAGCCTGATTTATAATGTTTAATAATATTATTTTCTGGAGGATGCTCAGGAGTGGCAGATTAAGTGGCTGCTGAGCAGAAATGTGTCTGACCTGTTGTACCCCTTGGACTCTTATCTTTACCTCCTCATAATGTCAGAGGCAATAACTGGAAAACAGTTCTTTTTCTTGTGTCTTTTCCCTAAAAAGACTTTGGATGGTGGACATTTGATATCTATTTTGGAATTTGACCTCTGGAAGGTCTTTATATCATACAAAATACATGTGCTTATGAGAGGAAAAATTTCAATTTCTTCTGTTTTCTTCTGATTGCTATTTTTCGTGTGAGTGGAGATAGTGTAACTGTAGACATGTCTTGTTTGTATCATATGTTTTGACCAGAATGAATAACTAAATATTTTTGTTCCTTTTATTCTGAGAATAGTAAATTTTTATCATCTAGGTAATTTTCGCTGTAATAAATTGATTCATTCTATAGTAAAAATATGTATTTTTGAAGCTTCCTTAAAGACCTTGAATTCTTGCTTTTCATAATAATGAAGCAAGAAGTACCCTTTAAGCCTCAATCATCAGGAAGAATTTTACACATAAGAAAGTAATCCACTGTTTTGGGTTTTGCTGAGTTGGGATTTTTCGGGGACGGGGTTGAGAGGTGCTTTAAATGAAAACATAAGCAGGTATCACTTCCAGTCTTCCTTTCAGTAGATTTTCTTAGAGAGGATATCTTGCTAGGATGAATTTGACCCCAACAAGTGAGGGCAAGAGCAATTATGAAGGCTGAAGCTGTGTGTACAGGAGAAAATGTTTTGTGAATATTCCTTGGCATTGCTCTGTACATGGCCAATAGTCAAATTCTTCAATTACAGCAAGACTTCTTGATTGTTAATAAGAAAAATTTATTATCTGACAAGCTGCTGAAGTCCTACTGACTTCAGAAATCTCATATATGAGGCTTTATAAGATTGAAGAATTTGTATTCACATGCTTCAAATGATTTAACATGTGGTAGTTTCACAGTGGGCGGAGTTAGTCCGATGGCAGGGATGCTGTGTCCAGAAGGTTTAGTGTTCTTGGACATGCAATCTCCTTGAAATGTGGCAGCATCTTCCCTCGATGTCAATAACAGCTGATTTCCTCTTGTCTTGGTTCAGGAACAACTGATTTGTAATGCTTCCTGCTGCCAGCTACAAGGGACATTTTCTCTGGGAAGAGGAATATCCTATCGCTTCCTTTTTTCCATTTTATTTTTATCTTTTTTTTTAACTTATCCCCTTTATTCTTAATAGTTATCAAAGAATTTTCTAGAGAAATGAGAAAGTGTCAATAAAATTTGGAAACCTTAATTTCATATAGAGCTTAGTGAAAAGTTACTAACTGGATAGAATATGGAAGCCTTCTGTTTTCCAGAGCCAAAGAGTAGTTTATAACAGAATAGTTTAGCTGTATTTTACACTGCATTATCAGAAGTGCTTAAATCAAGATAATATGCTGAAGCTGTGGCCTATTGTGCAAGCTACTGATTAAGCTGAAATACTGGTTGGAAAAAAAAACTAGTTCATTTATCATCTTAAATTAGCAGTAATTAAATCAGTCTTTTTCATAACAGTGGTCTGCTGCCTTCTGATTTTCTTAATAATTAAGTTTTGACTGTGATGATACATGCTGAATATCCATCCTTGTGATGATTTGTAATGTGAACCCACAGCAACCTGTATCCTACTATAACTCCTTGCATACGTGTAAGTACAGAAGAGGTTCCTCTGAATCAGCAGGGGTGGTGGTGAGATGTAGCATATAAGATGTTAGCTAAAATTCTCATTTGTTCTTCAGTGGTGATATTACTCTTCTCCTAGGTTGAAGTGTTGGATGTGGTGTGTCTTCATGTTACAAAAATAAGCTGTGTATGTAATTGGTTGACTACAGTCAGATCACTCAAACAAGAAAAGTATTCATTTGTATTTATTTGCACAATATTTATCTTTTGTGGTTTCATCCACCTATAAACTGGAAGACATTTTACTTCTGATTTTTTAGCTGAAATATTCCAGCTCATGTGACTGAGATGTCTATGATATTAAATTAGGCATTTTCCTTTTTGGGTCGTATAATTTTTTTTCCAGGTTACTTTACATCTTTTGGGAACAAAATGTTAAAACAGAACTGGTGACATTATTTTCTAAACCAGTTAAGACTCTCAGAGGTTTCTTTAAATCGAACTTCAACAACTCACGTTATCTTGAGAAGTGCTGAGCGTCTTTCCAACTTTGCAGGGAGCTCTTCAGTTTGCAGGACCTGACTCCCTGAGCTAAGAAATGCATATCCTCTTCCAGGCAGCACTCAGTCCTGCTTCCCTTGAACTGCTTGGCAGTGTCTTTGTTCAGGGATTAATTTTACCCTCTGGTGATTGCATAATGCTATATTAAATCCAATTTTGAGTGCTTGCCGAGATCAGAATATTCCAAAATGTTCTTGGGACAACAACAGAAACCTGAACTTTTGAGCAGAGTAAAGAATTTTTCCCTGGCTGATTGAGCATCAGTCACCTGCAGAAATTTGAAGGAGGGTCTGGATTGTGTGGCGTGGAATTCCTGTGGCTGTTAGAGACGTCAGGAATGGAGATTACTGTCATACTTTAAAAAATGTCTGTCCTCTACACCTCTGAGGAAATTCCACAAAGAGAAGGGAAGGAGACCCTGACAGCTTCATAAACTCGTGATGAGCAGTGACAGGTCCCACTTCCTAAACTGCGACACATCATCTGACTGTCTGTTGGTGTTCCCTGGTATATAAACCATGACCATATGTGAGAAATAAGAGAGAAAGCATGTACTACGTGCATGTGGACATGCTGGGCTCTGCCATTCCCATGTGTTTTCAGATGCTGCCTGTTGCCTAATGGTGGGAAGGTTTAGGGGGAGCAGCGCTACAGGGCAAGGGGGACTGCATAAATCTTGGGGTTCATCTGTGGGAATATGGATAGCCTGCCTTTGGGTGGCTTTGCTGCAGGAAGTCTATGATGTGTATGATTACTATGTTGACTGACAGGAAATCAAATTTTGTTTTGTTTCCTTACTTGTCAAGAAATTTTGAGACTCTTCAAAGTGGAAATCCATTCAAAATTTTTTCTGTGAAAATTTTATCTACATTGCCCTCTACATCAAGAAGTCAATACAGTGTGAAGGCTGTCCTGGAACAATAGTCATGAGCAGGTCGAAAGCCTATGGGTAAGAACCAGAGACAGAGGCAACAAAGGGAAACTGGTTGTGGGTGTCTACTACAGGGGAGCCTACTCACGAAGCCTTCTTCCTCCAGCTCCAGGAGTCTTCGCATTCGCAGTCTCTCATCCTACTGTTCACATCCCACATCCCTGATAGTGGGATGTGAAGCCAGAGTAAATCATACTGTTTTGAAGGAAAACTGGTTAGGAAATTAAAATCATAGAATCATAGAATGGTAAGGGTTGGAAGGGACCTTAAAGATCATCTGGTTCCAACCCCCCTGCCTTGAGCAGGGACATTTTCCACTAGACCAGGTTGCTCAGAGCTCCATCCAACCTGGCCTTGAACACTTCCAGGGTTAAATATTTCAGTCTAGGGCAATAAAGTATTTAACCCAGATGAGTCTTTTGTTGTACGTATTCAGAACTATCAGGTTTTATGCACTGGGTAAATATACTTTCTTTTTTAATAGCTCTGAGTACATTGAAGTGAGCAGATTCTTGTCTTGCATCTTAATGTTATTATGTCTTATGCTGTCCTTCCTTATTACTTCACAGAAGTCAAGAAGGTGTGTAGCAGGCTGTATCTTTTTCCGCTTAACGTGTTTGCAGACCTGGACACTGTGCTGAAAAATATATTTAAGGTTCAAACTAACTCCAGTACGATTAAGGTATCTTTCACTAGGTGTTGAAGAAGTTTGGGTGTCCTGAACTAGATTTTGCTTCTTCTAAAACACCACCAAGCTACTCCAATCTTACCTAGCTATCAAAATAAGACCTCAGCTTTTTTCAAGATGCTAAACATGTCAGTTGCTAAGCATTCTGGAAAATCTTTTTTAGGTACCTGAGTGGAATCTAGGCAATTACAAAAATCATCTACAAAGCAGTTCTGAATGGCGCTTTCTGAGGCTAGCATGTAGAGGAGATAGCTCAGTATTCATTTATTCACTCAGTGGAGAGTTATAGGAGACCAAGTGAACGTGCACGAATACAGTCTGTAATCACTAGTCTTATGAAACAAGTTACAACTTACAAAGGGTGGTCATACTTACTGTAAAAAGAAGGACCTTTATAAGGTACAGAAGACAGGTAGGCACTTCATTTTCCATGCAGTATGAAGTTTATTTTTCTTTCCTTTTGTGCCCATTCTTGAGATTTTTCAGTGAATAGATTTGGAAATAAACAAGACATTTGTCATTCTACACAATGCCCTGGACCCATAATAATTGTTGATGCAAGTTAGGTACCACTCAACAGCTGTCTGATATGCAGACTGGACAAAATGCCAGCCCTGGATTCAAGCTGTTACAGCCCAAAATAATGTGTTCTTCTTGCTTCAGCACATTATGTTCTATGAAGAAAAAGTTAATAAGCGATGCTCTGAGGGGACACAGACAACACTTCTACAACTGATGTTAGTCAACTTAGCTCCTATTCTAATGCTTGAGGGGGTATAAGTTTTTGAAAAAAAGCCCAATTGTTACGTGTTAGAGTGAATTTCTGTAGCACACAAAAAGAGCTCAGTATTCAGTTCTATAATGGCAGGCATTTAAATGCTGTGTCTAAACACACAGAAGTATTGTATAATTTTTATGGCTTCTAGAAGTTATTTTAGGCAGTCAGAGTAGAGTGCTGATGAGACCTGCATAAATACTGAGATTTCTAGAAAGGTGTCATTTATTTACTTGCACTCTACTTACTGTGTGGATGTTTCTTTCATGTTATTCTTTTCTTTTTAAGACTACTTATCCTCTTTTAAAATCTATTTTCAGATCTTTTAAATGTCTGCTTCTCTCCTCTTTTAATTATCTTCTATCTTAATCTCTTCTAATGCCAGCCTTCCTGCAACACACACACGCACAAGGAGACTTTCTCTTATTGTGTTGTCCAGTCTGCCTCCAATTCTTTTCCCTCTCTCCATAATGTTCTTTCTCTCTCCTCCCTGTGTGCTTTCCCAGTCTGTTCAAATGTGGTTCAGCTTTTGTACTTGGGGATAACGCATTCTCCTCCAGGTTAGATATCTTGTCATTGCCCCTCTTGACTTCCATGTAAAACCTACATGTAACACTTTATCTTCTCATCACATGTTCCTGGTCTTTTATAAAAGCTTTTGCGTGTGTGCTTTCTAGAAGATTTTCTATTCTGTCTTTTCTGATGGCCATTGTATGCTATTCACTGAAATCTGGGATTTTTTTAGTATTGTTGTATCAGATGTATACTAAGATTGCTGCTTTACAGAAGAAGTGTATCATTCATTGTGTATTCTCAAACAAAAAATGAATGCTTATATGGCAAGCAACTCAAAATATTACATATAATTGTCCTTATCTAGTGGCAGAATTAAAGAAGCAAGTAGTCTTTTCAAAGAAATGATGGATAAACCGCCACAACTGAATAGATTTGCACAGAGATTGTAGGGGAAGACCTGTTAGTTATACTGCAGTAGTAGCTTAGAGGCCTAGTTATAGTCCAGAAACCCACTGTGTGCTGTAAAAACTGACAGCAAAGTTGATTCATGTGCTCTAATTTTCATACAACTGAGGAGTGACACCCTTCCTTGAGGAAGGATCTCTCTTAAATGTGTCAATATAGCAGGTTTTTAAGTGGGCAAATATAAGTAATATGGTATTATTCTATTATTTCTTGAATAAGCCTGGTAAAGTAATATAAATTTCCTTTTTTTCATGAGTTTCTGGTGTTCCTTGCAGTGCCCATAATCGTATCCCATCAGACCTGCACTCAACTACAGTGTCTATATCCTAGGGAATTCATGCTATCTTCTTTCCTTCCCCAGGGCACCTAGAACATAATTGTCTTCATGTGCAAATGTATTAAAATAATAAAAATTATATTGTCAAACTGTAATTGTTTATGAAGCAAACTTAGGGTAGCAAAAGGTGCTGAAATATAAATAAAATAAACTCATTTAATTATATGGCTGCATTTTTACAGCTGGTACTTTCTTGACACATTGCCTGTCTACAGTGCAGTGAGTGATTAACTGTTGTGACTAGAGAATAATTATTAATTATGTTTCAATTTGAGAGCTGTTATGTGCATATCTAACAAGTTTGGTAGTGCTATGAAGGTTATTTGGCCAGAGGAGGTTAGCTACCTTTCTAAACACTTAAGAAATTTCTACAGTTCACTGTATGTGGCAATATGTGCATTTATAGTGAGCTGTCTAGTACATAAGCCTAATTGACCCAGACAATAATTTTCCAGTCTAGAATCTTTTCACCATTATTTTCCCTATGATGATAGCAGTTAAAAATAAAAATACCCTAGAGAAACAAAGTTGTGTGATCTTGTCAAGGTTGTTTGCATGCCCAACTGAAATGCGTGAAAAATGTCTGGTGTCCTTCATTTCATAAATGTTACCAGTATTGTAGATTTGTACTTTTGCACTTTTTTGAGCAGTAGATGTATAGGAGTAAACACCTGAAAACTGAACTCCATACTCTCTACTAGTAGGTAGTTTATTTATTTCTTCCTCCCTTCCTTTCTTCCAGCTCCAACATCTAAGATGCTGTTCTTGTGTGGCAATTGCAGTACTGCTGTTTATGCTCATCTTTCAGAGATAGGTGAGCCTCACCCAAACAAATTTTCTGCCCTGTTTTTCAGATTTCATCTGAATTTTATTTTCATATATTCTTACTTCTCTTATCCCACAAAATAACTTTGCATACAATAAGCAATACAGCTCCATCTTCTTGAATGGAGGACATAGAAAGACAATTTAATAACAGAAGGTATAAACAATCCACTTGCATGCTACCTTAGTTCACTGGCTCTCTTAACACTTGTGCTTCTGAGCCCAAGCCTTTTGCATCCAAAGGACAATGGTCTTCAGGCACGAGGTAGAACTACTTTTACATGCTTTAAATACAGCTCAGAGGAAAAAAAATTGTATTCAAACTTTTGTTGACTTTGTTGGCCCACATGTCACAGGTTGCCTCTGTCTTTTGGAGACGCAGGAAAATTGCATTGTAGTAGCTCTGAGCACTGCATGTTGGCACACAAATATCCAACACTACTGACTCTCTGGCAGAGGGAGTTAGTTGTAGCTGTCCAATATCCTCAGTCTAATTCTCAATGACCCAGGGTTCGTTGGTTGGAGTGTTTTTTTTCTTTTTTTCTCTTTTTTGTAATCTTTTCCTCTCCTTTGCCAAACAGGCTTTCAAGCAAACCAGGAGTTCCAGTATTTTAATGTAATTTTCAGGTGTGTATCTTCTGCTTGAACTCGTGCTAAAATGCAAACGGAAGGTATAGCTGGGCGTAGTTTCTTCTCAGAATCTTGGGAGATATTTCCATTTCTGCCCTTTTCTTGTTAAATCGTTAAAAGATCCCTCAGTAGCCTTTTTTTAAATCCTAGTATGTTTCTTGGTTTTTTTTGTTTTTATTTCCCCCAAAGTACTCTGGCAGCTGAAATGTTCTTTGCAATAGATAAAACTGTCCTGTATTTCCACTGCCCAATAGGGGATCTATTTGTAACTGTTCTTATTATTTAGTCATTCTCTTTTTTAATAGTTATTCACTCTGTACTCTTTATTCTGTCTACATTCACTACTTGCTAAGGACAGCGTGTCCCAGCTAGAAAAGACTGTCCCTTTCACAGAAAAATATTCTTTTCTTTTTGTTTCTGCACTGCCTGCTTCTGATCCAGCATCATGGATTTCTTCTACTCAGACCAGGGACCTATAGTTCAAATAATGATGTTTATATGGATACAAAACTTTACCAAAAATAATTGTTTTGCAGATCTGTAGAACTGCCAATTGGGCCAGCTTTCTTATGAGAGAAAGATCTTTCTAATGATTTTGAGGTGAATTTGCAAGAACCTTTAGGATACGACGTTTACCACCAAAAAAATGGCCAGTTCAGGTTTATACTGAGCAGAGAGTTTCAACAGGTCTTTTCACTATGTTATACCTTTTGTATAAGGAAACTACCACTGCACATAAATCTTTTGCAAGTTCATGAGATCTGGTTAGGATCAAACAGTTTTTTGCAGGAGAAAGAATGATACAAATGTCTGTATTTCATTTAATTAAAAATACATTTAACTGAAATAATTGCTTTGGTGATTTTTTCCAAAGAATGAATTTTGCACTGTAGGAATTGCTTAAATAATTTTTTGGGAAATTTTTCATTCTGAAGGATCTTCCAGGCACCATGAGTGAATGACAGCTCTTACTGTGCTCTCTGTGGGTTTCAAGGCCATTAACGTGTTTTTGGCGAGAAAATCATACGTATTATTTTGGGTGAAGATGACTGAGTGTAGTGTTTGTGGGCCTAAGAGCATTACGCTTGTGTTACCAGCACTGCGCAGTGAGATTTGGGCCTCCTTTGATGTTCTGTACTGTGTACACTGTGTAGGCTCTACTCCAATTAATCTGGGCAGGCACCATGTATCTGATGGCAAACTGCATTTAACGATGATGTAATCTGACTTCTAGGTCTATTAGGATATTCCTGCTGAATATAAAGTATATGAAGGAGGGGACTTTGAACACGTATGGGAAATCCAAGCCTGCTATCCTCTGTCTTCAGTGGCTGATGTGTGTAAGCAAGACTTGACTGGAGCTCCATGTGGCTGTAGGGTCAAAACGGGCTCCACAGCCAAAAAACCAGAAATGTGGCACTGTGCTACAGATCCTGATTCCACTCCTTCTTGGAATTTCTACCTGATATCCTTTCTCCTCTGGAAAACATTTCTGTAGGTACAACAGCAGAGGTGTTACATGCTCTGGATCTGTAGTAAGATGGTGACTTTGAGCCTGTTTGAAGGCTGTTGTTCAAGTAGCCCAGCCATGAATGGCATATTTAGGAAGCCAGAGGTTACTGGGTATCATGGTAGCTGTATCACCTCCCTGTGTGTAGTAGCTGCGGGATCCAGTTTGCCTCCTCCCTAACCCAGTGAGTCATCTAGTGGTGCTGCATTCTCCTGTCCTCGTGGCCTGTGGTTTTTCAGTTTTCTTGGCTGTCATCAGTGAATATTTTCTCTTTGCTATCTGAAAATAGAACTTTATTAAGTATTTTGTATCTACAAAAGGCAAATAGGTAATTCATTTTTCTTACCGTCTGTTTTAGTTGTTCTGTTCCCTGGGACTGACATAACATTTCTATTTTCTCACAGTTTCTCTGACTCTGAGTTTATTTTTTTAATATATTGTGTTATTTGATCTTCAGCCTGCCTTCAAAGTTTACTTCTGTTGGGTTTACTCTTGGAAAAAAAAAACAACCTATAGAAGATGAATATTTGTTTTCAGTCTTTTCTTGGATTTTCCTTCTTCCATCATACTACTGTTCTCTCTTGCTCTGTCTACTCCCTGTGACTTAATTATATTGTTCTAAAGAAGAATTCAAAAGTAACTGAAGAATTTTAGCCTTCATACATTCAAACCTTTGCATCTGTTGTAGATAAAATTTTCTAAATGTCTTTTTTTAAAGAAAAAATCACTCTCTAAAGTTTGCGGGCTTCCTAACACTGTAAGAATTATTCCAAAATATACAGCTTAATTACATTCCAGTTCCTATAGCTTAGTGAATGAACTGTAGCTCCTCTGTGAACTGATATAGAGGAGTGATGTACATTTTTCTCAAGAACAGCTTGTTTATAATCCAGAACTAGCAGTTATAAGAAACATGTGTTTAAGGTGTCAGGAAACGGCATTTCTAAACTTTTCCTGTTATAACATTTGACCAGTTAATGCATGAGTATCTATCTCCCCTGTCCTCCCCTTTTGGCTTAGTTGCCTACTTGCAATTTGAGATTTATATGTGTGTAGAAACAGTAACATAACCTTCTGCAGCAAGGTGTGTATTTCAACAGACATTCTTTCAATCTTCTTGCACCTATCTACATCCAGCTTTGACCCACCTACCTCGCTCTGTTCAGTAATAATTCCATCTTATTTGTCTTATAACTACCACATCAGTTTCTCTTTATACTTTTAAGAATTGAAGCTGTTCTACATCTGTTGAGCTCTCTTATTTTAGGATAGTTTGGTTATCAAGTGGTCTCTGAAGTTATGGGGTGTTAATTCTCCTTTCTAGTAAGATCATCAAAAAACAGTTCTTAGTGTTTCTGTACCTGCTGTATTCAAGACAGAACTCCCCAGACAATAAGGAAAGGATAGTCTGTGTTTCAAAATGTGGATATTCCAAAATTTTGTGTGTGAGTCTCTTTGAGCCCTCTGATTTCCTTCTACACAAACCTCCTTCAGAGTCAGACTTTTTTATTTTTCTGAACTGACTACTTCCAGATGAAGTTGTTTGTGTAGTGCATCTTTCTTTCCTTCAGTGTTCAGCATTATACACGAATTGCTGTAGCCTTTGGTTTTCTTAAGAGCCACCAGATGTACTTGCATCTTCCCTGACCCAGACCACATTCACATGAAGAAGAGGTCTATTTTATTCCATGAGAAAGGAAGTTTTTCGTAGTACTTGAAATAATCATTACTTAGTACTATGAAGATACTCCACTGGGTACAGAAAAACCTTAGATGTCTCCCTGTTCATGAGCAGTGTATTGGAAGCATTTTAATCTTCTAGACCAAAGGACTGAGGCAGCAACCTCTGCTATATACAAAGCTGGGAAGTGATCCTTTGGTTCTTGCCACTATTGTTATCAACAAGACTTGTTGCTTAATCTGAATGATTTTGATAGAAGAGTTCCTCAGGCTGGCAAATAAGAGGAGCCTATCTCCTAATTTCATTTCTTACTACCCCTGCTTGTTGTATGGAATCTTGTTTTGTAGGATGGGAGGAGAGAGGACATACAAAAGTTTAAAATTACATACTAGTAATTGTGTTTGTCATAGTCTTGTTTTCTGACATTCTATCTTCCTCCCTCTTTCCCCTTTTTGCACTATACTGACTTTCTCCATAACAATATATTTTCTAATCCTACAAAATTTTTCTTTATTTTTTTAATGACTACAAGGAGGAGAAAGGGTGGAAGTTTGCTGTATGTAATACCCCTGTGATTGACAGTCTTTTTGCCTCCTGCTTCCTAGTAGGTAGATAACGCTTGCTGTATGGGATCTTGTTTTGTAGGGTGGAAGAAGAGGGAGGACTACAACAAACACAAAATAGTGGTATGTAATTTTCCCTTTCTCTTTTGTCTCTCCCTACTTAACGGTATTAACACAGAAAGTTCTCAGTCATATGGTGATGTCTTGTACTGATATTTGCTGTTTTAATAAAAACACATCTTCCCAGTTTTTGTCACTTAAATGCCTGAAGCATTTTAAGAAAGAATACAAATTAAATATTATGTATGACACATAGGTAGTGGGTCAGCTTGTGCTCGCTCTTGGTCACTGAACTTAAACTTGTGACTGAACTTAAACTGAGAACGTTCTAGATCCCATTGTGACATCTGAAGTCCTCTAGTCATCCATTATCTTTTAAAATACTTAACAGGCTACTGTATGTGGGATTTTGGAGATATCAGCTGTGATGGGGAAAGGGTAACCACCCTTCTGTTTAAAATAAATTGACTACATGCATAGAGGGTGCTATCTTTTTGAAAAGCTAATACTGTAGAGCTGATAGAGAACTGCCTGATTTTCTGGGTCAAGTTTAATCAAAGTATTATAAACTTACATTCTAGTTGCAGAGTCTTAATTAGTTTGAATGGCACAAGGAGATGGTACCCAGCCTTGCGTAACACAGATTGTCTGGAGAATAGAGGGATTTTTCTCTTAAAATGAAGGGGAAGGTTATTGTTAGACAGAGCAGTTATATTATACTTTAAAAAGTACCGTGTTGTGTCGTGTTTGAACATTTCACTCAAAAGCACAGAAGTTATTCAAAAGATGTCATCTGGTTTTAGTTTTACGGTTTTTTTCTGTCATAAGCCTCACACTTCTGCCCGCTTGTGAAATGGTACAAATTGGAAGTGTTTATCAGGCAGATATATAAAGCATCATAGCTGCAGCACAAAGATTATGGAAAAAATGCTTTATTGAATTCAGTTATCAAGAGGAATAAAGAAAAGCAAATGATGTGTCAAAAACTTATTTCAAGAAAGATATCGTCTTCATTAGACCAATTTTTCTTAGTGTTGTTCTCGGTTGTTGGTTCACTATTGACTGAGAGGGAACATGTCTGCCCAGTGAATCATTCCTAGTTTCTATGACACCCCTAAGATCCACATAGTACAGCTACTGCAAAAAAAAAGTCATAGTTTGGAGTTCTGAATAGCTGTGATAATTATGAAACAAAAGCTGCATTTGTACTTGCTGTAATGATCGGTAAGCTTTTCCATTTTGGTTGAAAACAGGAACAAAACCCAGTAAATCCTCAGCAGAGTAATGACTCTGTGCTCCTTTTTGTAAAAGCACATCAGGGATCAGACCCTGTACATCTACTGATTTGCACAGATCGTGTATCAAGAAAGTGAATGAAAAAGGAAGAGTAAACTTTATCTGATTGATATTCAGTAAAATAGAATCTTTTTCTTTTTCTGTGAAGAAAAGAACCCAATATAATGGATTTCTTGAATCTTCAGTATGCTGTTATTGTTTATGGGCTGACACGATGCCTATGGTCAGGATAATTCTCTTCTTTCTACCATGAAACTGGAAACAAAGGGGTTTTGGATGATCCATCTGTGCTTGGTCCATTTAAAAGGAAGTTCAGCCTTTCAGTGAAGAGATTCTTCCCAGACTAGGGTAAAACCTGAATTCACATTGTCAACATGGAGCAAAACTACTCCATCATGTTGGAAAATGAGTCCCCAAAGTGTATTTTATTTAAATAATAACTGCATGTTGTGGAAGAATATGGAGTGAGATGATAGAGAACTAATTAAGATGTAGAGGTTTTACACTGTTGGCATTTAGAAAAAAGTTAATTGCTTTTATTCTGAGGTTCATAACATTATCATTAATTTTCATAACTTTATTGCGTAGACATGACACACATTGAATAGAGCTGTCTGTTTGACAGAAAGTGCATGGGCTACTAAGATGTCAAGAAAAATGACACTTTAAAAGTTACAAAAGGAAGTATAATTACTGTAGAATAAGTTTTACTTGAGCTGGGTGCAGAGGGGTCTGCATTTCTTTTTCTTTTTTTTTTTTTTTTCTTTTTTTAAGGTGATCGTGATTTGTCTGTATAACCCTCACAAAACCTATGGATATGATAGCTGCCTTCTCCCCTTGCAGCCTAGAAAGTTGTCTGTTTTAATTTCTAGAGTTGTTCTTGGCCTATAGCAGAGTGACCACCACCTCTGGCTTATGATGGTACTTACTATCTTTATTTCAATACAGTGGATGAAAGATATTTTAATGGCAATGGATGTGGAATGGTGAAATGGTTTTCGACTCTTTCACCAGTTGGAGGGGAGAGGAAAAGTGGAACCTGGGGGACTCCCAGAGAGTCCTTGGTATCTCTGCAAATGCTAGAAAATGGCTAGGAGCAAAGACACCAGTAACTGTTTTGGCTGAATAGTGAATGGAAAATACATGTTACAGCATGTCAATATTGTACTTGCTGTGTTTCCTGCAAACAGTTTGCAACAACCCTCCTAATGTGATGATGTAGATATGGTAATCTGCTAAGAATACAACAAACCTTTTTAAGCAAAGCTTTCCTATGGACATAAGTAGATACTTAGTAACAGGTTTGTGGGTGTATTTTCTGCCATTTGCTAAATTTTTGTCATTTTTCTGTTATAAATAGTGAAAGGCAACACTCGAGAATACTGAAAGGTAGATTTTGAGAATGAATACGTAGAATATAAAAGTTTAATACATTGTTAGAAATATCATTCTGGTTCTCCAGTGATGTTGAATTTTTACAATATAAATTAGAAAGATGACATGGCTTGGATTGCTTCAGTACATGAAAACCGTTATTCAGGTGTATCAAATCAGATTAATACTAGTTACATGTTCATGCCTGTTTATTTTTGCAGCTGGGGTATACTTTTGGCTGACTTTTCTTTGACCCATAGCTTATAATTGTCTTGTTTTATGCCAAGTATGTTATGTTTATTTTACCGTGAATGGAATGATTGTTGCCTTTAATATAGTTTCTGGTGTCTTCTGGTTTTGATCTTTCAGTCTATAATTATTTCAAAAAGTTTATAAATGTACTCATCAATTTTTTCTGCCTGTTTTGAGCTATTTATAACTCTCATTAGCAGTAGTAAGAGAGGAGATTTCTCTTGTTAAACACTGAGATGGGATTCTGGAAGTACAGTGAAAAGAAAAGTGTTAGTCATGGATTTGATGTCCAAAAAGAATGGATGTCAGCCAAAGAGAACCAGCAGCCTTCTTACGCATCTGCTTCCCAGTGAAGGAGAATTACCGAAATGTTACCTTTCACGAACCTGAGGTGAGGCAAACCTGTAGTGCATATGCAGTTAAACCCAAATCATTCTATGATTCTTTCAATCTACGAAATTAATTCCAGTCTAATGCTGCTCAAAAAAAAAAAAAAAAAATCACTTCTTCATGCCATTTCTTCCTTCATGTTACAACATGGCTGAGCTTTGTGAAGCTATGTCTGACCTCCACAGCGTTGCTGGAGATGAGTGACAAGCAGGGTGACTGTTCAGCCCATCTCTCTTTAGACTCACCAAGATACGGGTAATGACTGCGGGATGCTTCTTCAGGCTTGTTAGAGAGACTGGCCCCATCAGAAGCTGATCCTTCCCAACCACCCAAGTAGATACCTGTCTTAGCACAATACTCATGGCTGGGGTGTGGTAAATTGTAAATTTCACATCTCAGTTCAAGAAATTTGTAGCTCTGAGAATTCTACTGGTTTTGTTCATGTGACTTTTTCATAGTTTCTTCTGCATTGTAAGTATACATATTAAATTTACTAAGGAGACTGGAAGAAGCAACGTTTGTCTTTTTAACAGAAGACTGTTTTCCCAGTGAAAAGAACGATGCACTTTATAACAGTTTATAACACTAATTAATTATCTCGATAAAAGTAAAACTTCTTCACCTTATGAAGAAGAAAACAGAAACATTTGGCTTTATCCTTTTACCTGAAGAACTCCATGCTATCATTGTGTTTTCTGGTCAGGAAGTTGGTAATGGACTTCCTCAGAGATCATTTAACCTTTCTAAGGTTGTCTTACACATGCTAACCTCCTTTAAAAAAACATAAAATTAGACATTTAATAGAGAATTTTCTCCTCAGTCCTTTCATAAAAACATTTATCTCATATTTAATAAATGTGTAGCTTATTTCTTAAAGAAGCGTAATAAAAATGATAGTTCTCCTCCCAAAGGAGGGGAAGCTTGCAGTAATGTTAAAAAGAACAGTTATGTAAAATGGCTGTTTTGGAGGTCTGTTGAGACTCCAAGCCTGAGAGATGTTGAATCATCAAAGATAACCAGACATTTAGTCATTTCTCGGAGGTAACTTAAGGAGTTCTCACTGAGAAATATGACTTATTTGATACTTTGCAGAATAGACTCAGTATTTTTGGTTTTTTTTCAGATTCTTTCTCAAGTGTTCATGTTAAATATGCTCAGTTTAAAACATATCTGTTCTACAAAGCACTCAAACCCTACAGAATCATCCTAGAAATTGAACGTTATTGCAGTCCCTCAACTCTCCCATTGTGATCATCAATACATTTCTTCCATCAATAAGTTTCTTGTCAAGCTACATGCTGCTCTCTCCATTGTTTCCAAATGCCAGCCTAAGCTGCTACTGTCAATTCCTTTTTTTTCTGAAAACATTTCTTTTCAGGGGAAACAAAAAAATCACTCTGTGGTAGAGATTTGTCTGTATATGCGGACACATAGAAAGCAAGTTTTTGCATATAAAGGAGCCTGTCTTACATGTTCGCTGCAGAGA
The DNA here is from genome assembly GCF_030867145.1 of Opisthocomus hoazin. Classification (NCBI taxonomy): domain Eukaryota; kingdom Metazoa; phylum Chordata; class Aves; order Opisthocomiformes; family Opisthocomidae; genus Opisthocomus; species Opisthocomus hoazin. The sequence goes on along the minus strand of NC_134414.1, from coordinate 65,367,698 downwards.
GCAGAAGAGCACTCTCTGGTGTTACGCTCTGGACGTGTGAAGGGAGGAATCAACAGTGGCACAAGCTTGGATGAGTGATCTGGAAAAAAGTGGTCCTGTGTTTATGTCTGGTCTGTACCCTGCATGCACACCAAAGACATAAATAAATGTCTAGAAAATTTATCCTAAGCTTTATCATCAGTTTGGTGGTTACTTGTATTCCTCCCAAAACCAGAAGGATTATCTGGCTGGTTTTATGCAATTTGGAAGAAAACATTTAATACATAAATCATTCATCAAGCAACTGACTTTTAATAACCAGATATGCAAAACAGAACCATGGCCAAAGGAATTCAGTTTAACTAAATGTTCAGTAGTACTTATATTATTTCTAACTGAAAAATAATGCTTATTTTGTACTTGTATTACTATTATACTATTTTCTGCTTTAGATTAGAATTCAGAAGAATTACTGAAATGTCAATGTAGACAGTAGGGAGGCCCATGATTGAAAAGACTCTTGCTTCTATATCTGCCCAACCTGGCTCATCGTCAGTATATATTTGGTATTTTGCTGTTCTTCTGAGTTCTTATCGTATTTATGTGACCTAATAACTGTGATTACATTAGTTCCATTTGACCCACTGAGTATGGAATGTTAAACATGTTTATTAAGTGTATTAGAGTCAAATGATTTACCATGGAAACCAAAGGCTTCCCGGTCTTCATGAAATTTTCTTGGAACCTGTCTTATTAATAATGGAGTTCATTTTGCCATCTGCTTAATACCACTGATTTTCTGTGAAGCAGAGGAGGTGAAATGGAGTATGTGGTTTTTAAAATACCACTCCTTGAAAAAGCTTGAAAAATAAACCTTTTCTATCAAAAGCAAGAGGACAACTGATTAGCTTTGTAACTCAACCAATTTTTACACTGCTGCTTGTCCCCTTCATTAAGATATCAAAATCACGTGACTAAATTTGCAGAGGTTATGACTGGGACTCTGCCAGTCGATAGGAGCTGGGGCAGTCAGACCTCTAAAAATAAATGGCCTGATTTTTATACTCTGGAGGAAATTTCGCTCAAACAAGAAAATTGTTGCTGCCAGATGGTGATGGAAGCATTTCTACAGCAAGGGGACATTAACAAAGATGCACTCAGCAAGGCAAATTGTTACCATAGTTACAGGATGCTAAGCATTTTCAAATAAATAAATAAAAAAAATTAGACTGTATTATTTAGATAGCTCAATGGTAAAACAAGAAATTGGATGATTTTTCCATTTTGAAATGGATGTGTTTTTTCTCCATTCTGCTTAAAAGTTTGTTACAACACTCTCCTGCTGACTAGGTCCATTTCTTTCTACCTAAATACCCTTAGCAGCAGTATTTATTTGTATTCTAGAACAAATTCTGGTATTTAATCCTTTTCTCCATTCTTCCAGCACATCTGTGCTACTGATCAGAGCATAACGATCCATAGGACTTGTGAACGTGCTTTAGGCTTTCATAGCAGGACAGCACGATAAACAGCATAATTAATGTTGGTGGTGTAACATCTCTAGAGTGTCTTTAGCTGGTGACTGGCCTCCCATTGTGTTAGTTACCCCACAGAGGGAGTTTCATGGAAATGTGGCTGCATTAAACACTCTCAAATTTGGTGTTAGTCACCATGAAGCAGGGCAAACCAAGTCTTAGAGGACAGAAGAGTCTGTGGTACACAGGAAAGATGAAGCAAGTGTACTTCAATATAGGAAGTAGTACCAATGTGTTTGTTGGCCACATGGCCAAAGATAACATCTTTACTGTTGGGGGTGTGCTGTGGAGGTTGTGTTTTTTCTTAATATCTTGCTAAAGTTGTTTATACCATAGTGAAATATGCAGAATATGCAGAACATTTACAAACCACTATATTTACATGGATCAGGGAAAGGGAGGGAAAAGCAGACCAAGGGAAGAATGCTGCTGCTTGGATATTTCTCCGTTCTTCTTTCGCTAGAAGTAATCATCAGATATCACTTATTTGAACAAAACTTGTGACCTACTGAATCATCACAGATAAGATTTAGGCCAACCTGGCAGGAGTTTAAAGGTGAGAGATTTCTCATTTTTACAAATGAGAGAAAATGGAGCTTCTCTTGGCTCAGTGAAGCCATTTTTTTCTGTGTGTTTGTAAATAGTGTCCTGACAAAGGCCTGAAAATGTAGAGATTCGGCATGGGGTGGTTCTTGAAGTAGTTTGACAGCTTCTTGGTTTATGTAGAAATTGTGGCAATTCTGCTGATGCTGGGACTAAAGAATTTTTGTAAAGTGTTCACCACCAACCTGAACATATGGGATATTGGTGTTGCTCCCATAGCTGGGCTCTCCTTCTTGCAGGATCACACTGCGTGTTGTATTGGCACCATCTGTCACTATTTTAAATATTTAGATTAATGATCTGACACTAATCAAATGTCTCAAAATATTAATTGCTGTAGATCTGTAAAAAAAGGGAGACAAAGAGAAACTTATTTCCTCAGGAGAAGTTGCTCTAATTTGATTTTTCACTTAAAATATTTTGTAGATCGGGGCCAAATAGACTAATGCAGTTCAAGTAAGCAAAGTATTCAGATGTGAGTAATCCATGAATATACATAACAAATCATACTTAACTACATTCTGATGTCTGGATAGAAGCCAGTATGTTTTGTCAAGTCTCATAGGGAAACTGCACAGGCTATTTATGCATCATTTCATAAATTGTTTTACCACCATGCTTCATTCTGTTCTTCAGGCTCATTTTAAAGCTGACATCACTTGTTAAGACCAGCATCATATTAAAGAGGAAACACAAATTTCAGTAGAAAAGCATCACAGAATATTCCAGTGAAACTTTTTCACTTGGTTCATCTGAAAATTTTTCACGTCTTCTTGGATGTGTCTTTTCCTTTTCTTTTCAATGTAATAAATTTCATCCATTAGGAGCCTGTAAATACTTAATTTAATTTAATTTGTTATATTATGTAGTCTTTGAAGCAACCTCTAGCCTTCTTTATAGAATTGTATGTATTAAATTTACTAATTATTTTGCATCTGTGGAATATTAGCTTCATATCTAGAGAGAATGTGGTATCTGACTGTTATAATTGTGTTAGCATTTAATAATCATAATGCATAGTTGTCCAGAAGGGATGATTTGTCATCTGTCTGCAGTGTGCACCCACATACACACCTTTTAAAATGTGTAATACAGTTCCTTAATGAAAAACAAACCTATTCTAGCTTTTTTACTTATTCTTCTCACTATTCGGGATGCAGTCTTCATAAATTTAACATTCAACTACATTGTTACTGAACTCTTTTTTTGTCTTCTTTACAATAGTGAGTATCTTATTTTCTGTGGTTCCATAAACAGACAAAGATTTTGGTTACATTTCCAGCTAGGGCAAAAGCGAAATCCAGAGAAATCAAGGAAAAGAAACTATCTTAAATATGAAAAAATTATGATAGATAAGCTGCATTGTTACTTTAGCCTTTCCCTAAATGCATTTATGTGAAGTAGGAATGTGTGAGCACGCATTTGTCTTAGCCTAAAAATCAAACATTGTTTCCAGACATTAATTTGCATGAGTACTTTGTTTATTATGATATGCATACTTAGTCTTTCTAAAATAATCCTTTTGTTTATTAAAAAAGCTATTCTTTTCTTTTACATGTGTAGCTAACTTCTCTGCAAGAGACAAAAAATTATTTCTGCTGTATTTGTTGGGCAGGCCTGCAAACCCAAACAAATTAAAGAAAGTAAATCTGGCTGAACCAAACCAAATATCAGGAGGGATTTGGAAACAGGTGGTAGAGCATGACAATGGTATTTTTCTTTCTGATGAAAGGTAATGAATCTGTGCTAGTATTAGGTAAATATTTCTGCTGACTCAAACCTGTGTGAAGCCTTGAAGTAAAGATGTCTCCCCTGGAGTATTTAGGCTTCTGTGTCATAAGCAGTGCCATCTCTTAGGCAAATTACTTCTTTCTGTGTGCACATAATCTCCAAAAATGTATAGTTTCTTGGCTGAGACAATGTCATCCTGCTGCCTTGAGGTTCTCCTGCTGTTGCAGTTGACATCGGCAGAGGACTGCTGGGAAGCCTCAAATGTTTACACCACTTTTCCAGTGTCAGTGTTTTTGTGTCCTGCGTGAAATAAATTACTTGTCACAGGGCTTGATATCAAATGTCTGGGACTTCTTCTTTATTTGTGAATCTGCTTGGAAGGAGAGTGTTTAGTTCTGGTCTGGTGGAAATTAACTTCTGTTTGGTGGGACACGTATGATTTAAGTTACCTTCTTTTTGGTGTTATATACATGATCAAAACAGCTTGCACTGAAAGTGAAGTTTCGGTCATCACAAACCGTTGCAGTTCAATTGCACTATCTGAAATTCTTACTTTAAAACATCGCTTTTACCACTTTGGAGTAAAATTGAAACTGGAAGATGAATGATCGGTAATATATGGATATGTTTGAGGACCCTAGAAAGTGTATGATCCACAGGACTCTTGCATGAATTATAGCTTTGGGGTTCTTGGCTCCTTTGGTGGCAACAAGAAGGATGGTAGAGGAAGAGGGAAGGTGGGAAAGTAGGCCTGTATTTCTTTTTATTTTTTTTTCTGGGAGCTTAGGCTCCTAAGTAATACCAGTAGGTGCCACCATAGATATTTTTAATTTAGGCAGTAGATTTTAATTTGTGTTTTACCAGACAGTGTTCTCATCATTTGTTTGATAAACACCAACTGTTTAATCTTCATTTGCAAGGAAGATTCAGCGAAACTTACTTGTTCGTGTAAAAAAACACCCCACTTTTGTGGAAGGAATATACATCAGATAAATGCCTACATTCATATTGAATGGTTTCTATTGCAAAATAAGTACAGAAGAAAAAATATTTTTGTTAAATGATGACATTTATGTGACAAATTGTGATTTTTTTTATTCTCTATTTTTTTGTTATTGTAAAAGCAAGGCATTGCTTTGGGTTTTCTACAGTTCTGCTGTAATTGTAGCTGTTCAAACTTTTTACTTAACATCATCAGCATCTTGCTAAGTGTTAGAGGTTTAACCTAGAATATTTGTGTAGGAAAGTAGGACTTGTTTACTCTCAAAACCTGAAAAGTGTGGTGATAGCCTGACTGCACTGAGTTGAAAGAGAATTTGCCTTTGCCTCATTGTGACATTTTTTAATATTTTTTGTGTCTTCAGGCTCATTCTATGTACTTATGTTTTCAAAATGTTAGAAAACTGAGTTCTCATTAACTGAGGAGCAATATTTATAGAGAACTATGTCATTAGGAATAACACCTCCTGGGAAACCAGGTCCAAGCTGTAGCCCAAAGAAGCTCTTCTCAGCTTTCACCTATCATTGAGGGGACTTAAATTCTATAGAGGCAGTTTTCTTACCCCAGATTCCTCAAATTTTTTTTCAATGCGTATTAGGAAACACTTTCTTGTCAACAGGTTGAGGCAACCTGGTAGCAAGCTCGTGGCTAGGGGCGAGTGGGACATGGGACAGCAGCACCTCCTGCACCAGAGCCTTGGTGTATAGGACCCACACAGGAAGGTCTTCTGTCCAAAATGAACCTAAGGCTTCCACTTTCAAGGAAGGGAGACAAGAACTGGACTGAGCTATGTCAATTGCATAACAGAGTTTAAACCATTTTAATTCACCCCGGCAGACTTGAGCCTCAAATCCAACAGGGCTGATTCAGAGGCATCATACTTGCAGTACAGTTGCGGGACTCCAAAGGTGAATTACCTCTGGCAGTGAAAATGGGGTAGTCTAGGATAGTTAATTAAAAAAAGACCATCACCTTTCTCAAAGACGTGCAAACTGTCTGCTTTTAGGAGAAAGGAGTAGACTTTGGACCTTTGAGGAGATTTTTGGTAATCACCAGATCTGAAGAGAAGTGTCTGCTTTCAGTGTTCTAGGCTAGGCAACTTCATCATCATCATCCTCCTCTTGGTTCGTCACACTAACCAGACAACCTTGCTCCCTGTCTTGGGGTCCTGGGGACCATCCTGGGGTTAGAGAGGTCTCCCAGTGTTGTTGTGAATAAAGAAGTCATTGAGCAAACCACTTAGGCACACAGGATATTGTTTTGGCCCTACTAGTAGATGACTTTGATCTATTAGATTTCAAGTTTACTAGCCTTTGTGTTTAGGCTGTATAAAGATTGATGGAAAAATCATCCCGATATCCCAGCTTTCAGAAGTGAGTCCCACTGTGGGTCCCTCTGTTTGCCAAGCTGACTTTGTTTACATTTGTATCTGATGGATTTAAATGTGGGGCAAGATTTTGGCATTTTATAGCCCAGTGTACACAACCTGCAAACATTGGATTAGTTGAAAATTTTGATAGTTTAGGTTTTGGACCTAATGTCTAGTGCTTCTGGAAGGATGACAGATTTCTTCTGGTAATGGAGTCAAATATTTCCATTTGTCTTCTCTGCATGAAGTTCTTCAGCACAGTAGTTTTCCACTTACATAGTTTCATTAAAGTCAATGTAGTTGCTTGGTGTAATGCAGTAATAGCTCAAGGTTGCAAACTGTTGGAAGTCTCATGAGTTTTAAAATCCCAGAGACTGTAGTTATTTTCTTTTTTTTTTCCTTTTCTTTTTCCTTCATTCATATTCTTGGAAGGGTTTTTTTCTTTGTTTGTTTTTAAGAATTTTACTCAGAGGAAGCCAAATATAAGACTGCACTCTTGTGCATGCGCCATGCCATCATCTTCAGTTGTCTCATACCAGTTTTCAGACAATAGTTTACATTTTTTTCCTACCAGTCCTTCTAGAAAAATGCATTAGATTTCAGGTGTTCCATATCTTAGACTGTACAAAATTTTTGTGAAGTCAAGGTCCAAACCTGGTTCAAAATTTTTAAATAAAGACGTTATTCATTTCTTGCTGGAATTTTGGATTATATACTGAGGTAACTAAACAGAAAAAGTTCTTTGCTAAATATCAGAGAAGCATTTTGCTGATGAATGTTCTTTAAAATCATCTTGTTTATATCAGTGACTAAACAGACCCTTTTTTCCTGCTCAAGTCAAATAAATATTTTGAGCTAAAATGATATATCTTATGGAAAACTCAAGGTAGCTGACTTCTGAAATGCTTTTACAATTAGTAAAGTAAAAGTAAGACAAAAATATAGTAATTTCTAATTTTTAAGCAGTATTTAACAATTTAGAAAAAAAATTAACTTCAAATTATTCTGAGTGTGTGGTGTACTTTATCAGAAATCTGTTTGAAAACAAGAATGGGAATGCTCTATAGTTGCATTTAGTTAGAAAATACGGAGCTACCTTAGAATATCAGGTCTCCTGCAACATTATCAAGTGAGGTTTGATAACCACAGAGGAAAAAGCCTGAGCTAGTGTTTTCATTCCTCTTGCTGTACAGTCATATCTTAGACTGTTCCCTGATTCAAGTGCACTGGGCAGCAGATTTAACTTTTCTTATGTAATCCTATTTGATTACACTAATTTTATTTTTAGGCTATTTTCTTTAAATGTCTATATGCATGTGTATATAATATACATTTTCTAGGGAAAAACTGCAGTTCTTTTCTAAGTAACAATGTTGATATACCAAGTACTAAATGCTTTTCAGCTTGGGAGTTACTGTTCTGTAATTTGAAATGTCAGCGAACATGTTTTTGTTGTGCATTTGAAAGATATTTGACTTTAAATATATCTGCATTTAGCCTGTTCTAAGGTTTTGGTTTTGCTTATAGTGCCCTCACCTGTAAGTTAGGGCCAACTGCAGTACTTCAGCAGTAGAAGTGGCAATTTTGTCTTTGAATCTTAGCCAGAGAAATACCTCTCTAAATGTCTTATTTCGACAGTCAGAAACAGCTAATGTGTTCCAGCTGACTTGTGTTAGTTTGCAAGATTACATCTGAAACATTACTGTGGTTTTTAGTGTACCCTAAACACATTTTACTTTTATGTCCAACCTCGGTTGTATACTTTTACTCCATAATGGAGCCTGCAGTCACTAATGAAGCAATTCATTCACACTTCAGTTTCAAGTACCGTCCTTAATTTAGCCATTTATCAAGTTGTGGAACACAACAGATCAAAAGAGAAAGCAATTGGGGTGGGAGAAACTAAGTCTTTGTAGCTGCTTTTTTGGTGTTTATTTATTTCTCCTTTTCTCACTTCTGTCATCTGCCCAGGTAAAATCTGTCTTCAAAGTTCACAAGAATGATAAGCACACCTTTCAATAACAGACTTCATTTGGCAAGCTTTTCAGAAAAAGAAAAGAAAAATACGAAGGATTACTAATTTATTCTGGATGTTGTTTATTTCTTTTTTTTTGTTTTGTTTTTCTGTTTGTTTTTTTTTTTTCCTGTAAGGTCACTCAGAACAGTTCTCCAAATAGTCATAATTTATATCTGAACACAAAACTTCGTGGATAGGCCTGTAGGGTGTAAAACAGCTCTGGCTTGCTCATTCTCAGGTCATCTTTATTTGATATACAGACAAATACAGTATAGGCTACTTTAGTCTACACTGTGACTTTCAGTTTAGCACACAAAGTGACAGATCTTTTTCTAATGCCACAGCAAGTGAATGGGGGGCAGTGCTGGGTTTCTGAGATTCCCTTTCTTTGGGAACTTTTATATCTACAGTGGCCTTCCAGGCTATGGATCTTCAGTGCCCGTGTTGCAAGTCAGGCTACAGAAGCAACTGGGGACACAGTTGTGGAATGTTAGATGAAAACAGAAAAAGCTTGCTTTATTCTTTTTAGGTGGAAAGTTCATCACACAGCAATTCATTATTTCAGTCCAATGAGAAAGGCTGCCAGGTAGAAAGAGGTGCAATGAGGACAGAGCCTGCAAATCAATCATTGGGACTCAGAAAGTTCAGACTTACACACAATTTGCAGGCAGCTTTCCTTAGGTATGTTTTCCTGCCAGGAGCTGAATGTAATTTAGGGATGCTCTTGACGAACTGTTTCCATGATGCTGAATCCTATATCCTGTAAACCAAAGTTTGTTCCCTCTCATGCCTGTGCATTCGCTTTGCCTCCACCCTTTCGCTACAAATACACACTTCCGTTCTTTTCATTCGTACCAACTTTAATATTTCTCTTACAGAACCCTGCCCTGTTAACAGTGGATTGTCTGAGTTTTGCTTGTGCTTAGTTAGACACTAGTAGGCTGCATTTAAGGACAAATATCTGATCTTCATGCAGATACATTTCAGAGAGGTAAATGACGGGTGGGGGAGAACGGATATGTGGAATTTTGTATGAATTATTGCATTGTTTCCTGGCTGCTTTATATACACGTGTGAATATTTATGAGCAGTTACTCTTCTCCTCTAATACCTTGGTGTCTCGGGCCAGGACCCCACTGTGCTGAGGCGGTTCCAAGCAGCCTTTCTCTGTTTGAAAGCCAAAATTAATGGGATGTATCGGATCACAGCCAAACTAAATTTAGTTTTCACCATATGTATTCCACTGTCACAGAAATAATTTAATTTTTCCCTTTTTTTCTTTTTTTTGGCTTCTGTTTTTAATTTTGTACGCTTCCCAGTTCTCAAGCATTAGCATTATGGTACAATAGCTGGACAATGAAGAGTGAGAATACATTTCTTTCAAGACAACTGTTTTCAAAAAATATTTATTTCATGACATTTTTACTCAGCTTAAGTTTTTCAAAAGGTATATTTACATCTTCCTTTTAAGTCAATTTACACAGGCAACTGTTCCTTTCAATATCAGGTGTTACAGCTATCTTCCTCAAAACTTCTTCCAATAGACATATTTTACCATTCGTTTATCTTTATCTTTTCAAAACATAAGTTTATTTTAGAAATTGTGTCTAAGTTACCGACTACTAACATATATACATTTTACTGTAATAAACACTAGGAATTTGCACGAGTCCAGCAGATGGAAAAAGGGCTTGGTGATTTTTTGCTGTCTTGTAACATGCCTGACATTATAACCTTGGGCAAAGGTTTTGATTTGGCCTTCTAATCAACTTTTGCTAGTGTTTGAGGTGGGTAGGCTGAAATCCTAAAAGAATTACCTCTGGAGTTAAGAGCCTGCCTTTAAAGCTTTGGCCTAGGTTGAGAGGACGAAAGTTGAGGTGATAAATACATGAGCATTTGCTAGTGAAGCGAGCTTCTCGTTGGTATGATTGAGGACTGGAAGGGTGTCTTTGGAAATTTCCTTTAGAAACTATTGACCAGAGCAACATGCATATGATTTCTGTCCAATGGATTATTTTTAAAAGAAAATTCAGCTGCAAGCATCCAGTTTCAGAACAAGATGTTCTTACAGCTGAACAGGAAGAAAATAATCCTATTCCTTTGATTTAGATATGAAATAACGGTGCTTTTTGTGTGCTCGTGCATGTCTGCCATTGTAGCCAGAGCTCCTATGATACATCAGTGACTGGAGCTGCTGGTTCTGATGGTATATGGGCGGCAGAAACATTTTGTTTCTTCTGTTAATGAGAATTGTTACAACTAGCCTAATGATAACTTCCTGTAGAATATTCCTTTAAGGGCATGATTCCTTCTGTGACAAGTCTTAAACAAATAACGACTTTATTTTAGGAAAGTGTCAAAAAAAGTGTAAAAGTCTGATCCTGTAAGCTTCTAATTTTTCTTTTTTTTAGAAGGACATTTTTTCACTTTGATAAATGAAAAAAGAATTTGATCTTAGGTTTCAAACTTGCCATTAACTTCATCCTTAACTTAAATTATTTGATGGCTGAAGCAAATTAGTTCACACATTTAAAGAAGGACTAGCAAAGGATTATGACATGGAAAATACATCAGGCTTAATAACTGTTTTCATAGCTCTTTTGGTATTCCAAAATTATGCCTTTCAGCAAAATGCCAAGGTAGATAAAATTCTTCAGGAAAAAATACACTCTGGTTTTTATCCCCCTTCCTAAAAAAATTAATTTTAATTCACACATTTCTGTTTCTGATTTCTTAGACTGTCCATCCTTGTAAGGGCAGTTAGGGCTAGTGTAATTGTTTGGCATGTTAATACCTACCACAAGGCTCCACAAAATAGTGAGGTGGTGTTACATAACGACTGAATATACTGACCGACCAACTTTTTCCAAGGACATGCAGGTTTTTTCCTTCTACTTTTTGGGGATGAATTATGTTTGCTTTTAAGGTCCAAGAAAATTTAATTTTCCATCATATTTGTTACAGTATATTAAGTGAAGTAGATCTTCTAAAAATGACAACTTACTCTTTCTTTTTCCCCTCCCCTAACTTCTAATAGAATACAGAATATTGTGGGTTTACTATGTATGTTTTAATGTTAAACTTACCATAAACAATTTTCAGCTATCATTTCTTACAGAAAGAGATATTTTTCCCTCAGTAAAACTTCTTTTATTTCAGTGTTGTGTGCTTTAGGCAATAAAGTCTCATAAATATATCTGAATTAAAGAAACATAGTTATTTTGTAAACAATCCTTAATAGGAACCCTTCATTAATAGTAAGCCCAAACTATCAGATATTTTAAAACATTCTGAGAAGACATATTATAAAATTTTAAAGCTGCTTATTAAAATTCCAATGATTAAAGAAAAATCTAGCATGTAGAATAAGAAACAGTTAGTACTGGCTAATTTCTTATTCACTAATGCCAAACTTTTGAGCCAAATATTCAGAAGACCAACATGGGTTTCTCACCAGCTCAGTTTCTACATGTATAACTGTGACTGTATTTCTCTCTGCTTCACAGTGGAAAGAAGAAGTGCTGACTTTGTGGTTAATCTCACTAGCATATGAATATTTGGGTCCATAATTTATTTTCAAATTCTCTACATACAAGTTTAAAAAAAACCTTCCTGATATGCTTTATTTCACAATAAGTAATAAACCACATGTTCTTGTTCTGTGTGTATACCTATATCTTGTGCAATGTAGCATCTTGGTCTAACTGTTTAATGAAAGTCTCTGACATTTCTCGCAGTTCATGGGATAGGATATTGAGAGTGAGCTCAAAGGCAAGAGATTCTCACACAGTCACTGGTGTGTGTGAAGCCATCAGTTAAGTGCAAGTTCTCTTAATTCGGAAGAATGCATAGCTCAGCGGTGTTTTTCTAAATCTCTAGTGGAATAAGAGAGTTCTTTATAGGGTTTTTTAATTATTTTGAGGAAAAATCCCTCAAATGTAAATTTAGTTTTGTCCTCAGACTGCTAAAGTAGTTGTAAGCAGACCCTTTTAAACACTGGTTTTAGTCCACATGGAATCATAGAATAGAATCATAGAATCATTACGATTGGAGAAGACCTTTAAAATCATCAAGTTCAATCATTGACCCATCACTACCATGCCTACTAAACCATGTCCTGAAGTGCCATATTTACAAGCTTTTTGAACACCTCCAGGGACAATGACTCCACCACTTCCCTGGGCAGCCTGTTCCAATGCTTCACAACTCTTTCTGTAAAGAAATTTTTTCCTAATATCCAATCTAAACCTCCCCTGCTGTAGTTTGAGACCTTTGGATGTAGTGCAGATGTCCTGCCTCTTCTCATTCATTTTACATAAATCAAGACTTGCACTGACATTAGAAAGTCCAAACGCTTTCAACTATGCCTGAGTAGGCATTTCTTTAACCAACAGTTGGACTCAAATTATTAAAAGAAGTATCAAATATCTTACAAATAAAAGTATGCCTTTATATTTAAAGGCCATAGCAAATTGAGAAGCTTTGATATTATTTGAAAAGAATAACATAATAACCTTCTTCTTGAGGATGACACTTTAAAAACAGTTATATTAACTTATATTTGAAAACTTCATTTCTGAATTATTCTATATACTTCTTGTCCATCACTGGGAAAATATTTTCTTCATGTTTTTTGAGTAGTTATTATCTCATTTCTTCCTTACGCTTTCCTCCCTTTCTTCCCTTTTTCCCCTACTTTTATAAATACTGCTTAAGACAAATTAAATATTATTACTTCATACCAGGCTGGAGTTAGGGGTCCAGGGATTTAAACATACACCCTCTTTTGGAGGAAGATGGCACAAATCTTCTCACCTTTGAAGCTACTTCTTATATAGGGCAGTTTTTTAAGCATAGATAATTTTTGGACATAAATTTCTAATGGTTTTCATTAAACTGACTACCTAATGTGCTCTGAGCCATCACAACAGAAAAGCAGAAACTACGTATAATAAAGTATTTTGTTATGCTTTTCTCGTATTTCTAGTTACATGACTAAATTTACAAGCTGAAAAAACAAGTAGCTTTCCCCCCACTGCCCCAGTAGAGTTAAACATTTTTAAATGCATCCAAAATAAACTTGGAGTACTGTAATTGGCAGGTATTTTAGGTCTGATCTGTCAAAATTTTTGACATTTTGCCATCGATTTCCATGAGAAGTCACTTCTTCAGTGCTATCACTGTAATAAAAATAAGTACTTGTTATGAAGTGGGCTGGCATGAAAGAGGTTTTCAACATCATAACAAATATAAATATGCAGTTTCTATGTTGTTTCACACAACCTAGTGATTGAATCTGTATGCTTGAAATAATTGGGAAAACAGGTCAGTGAACATCTCAAAACAATGTTCATGTGCAAACATTCTTTCTAGTTTATAAACAAGGTTTTCTTCTATGGTTTTTTTTAGATGGATTCACTGAGTCTGTCATTCATACTTACTTCTCCAATAGCATCTTCTTTGAAGAAACAGTGGAAAGATAATTTGATCTGCTTATTGCTTCTGTTTCCATGACTAATTAGCTCTTGAGTACATTGTGGCTTCTTCTAGATATTACTTTTATTAGACAGGGGAGAGGACTTATATTATAATCAGAACTAGATGTCACTGGCCCCTGTAGCTCTTCAGGGCTTTAATTCACTGCTCTGTTTCCCTTTCCAGGACCAGGATAGGTCTTCACAGGTGCCTGATGCTACAAGTCGTAAAATTATCTGAAAAGAAGCATCAGAGAGGAAATTATAAATGGTCTGAATGCATTATGAGATTGCTAAAGTCACTCAGTTGCTACACAGGAGAGCCAAGACAGAATCAAAGTACCACAGATCTTCATAGGACTTTTCCAGTGGAATGATGGTAGTTCTTGTGCCAGTATCCATGAACTCCAAAGCAGAGGTCATATCATTACAAGTCTTGTGCTTCAGTAGTCATAACTGAGACTCAACTAGTCTATATCTTTTCACAAAGGTGAGAGCACATGCTGGGTGAATAAATATTATTTGTTTTAATTCTTATTTTTTAGCTTTTCTTTCTGCAGGGAGCATAGTAGCTGATCTAGAAATGTACACAAAGTAGAACAAGAGAAAAGCATTTGTGAACATATTATGATAGCCTGAAAAGTCCTGAAGTCCAAAGCATCTTCTTTCTCTCAATAGAAAAGTCTTTAAATTATTCTACGTCCATGGCATTGCCTTTGAAACAGCATCACTGTTTGCATGTGATACTGTCTCTTTACAAAGAATATCTGTAACATTCATTAAAGTACATTTCCATTGATTTAAAAAATGTAATTTAGTTATTTCAAATATTTCTGAAGTCCTTGTGATAGAATATAGAGTCATAGACTTCAGGCAGCAATAACTCCTTCTGTGCTAACAGTTCCCAGAGTAGTATGTAAACTTCAGAATTTCAAGTATGCAAAAAAACTATCTCTTATAGAGAACTAAGCACTTTAATAACATATATCAAGCTTTTACAAAGCCTTTCCGCTGGTAGGACTTGTGTTCTTTGTGGCCTCACGTTCTTCTTCTCTGCCTTCAGTCACTGTGGCTACAAGGCAAGCAGGATCAGCGTGATGATTCAGCAGATTAATCTGCTAAAACTAATGTCAGGTTTTTTATTGGATCAATGCACTGCTCTGACTCCCTCTAAAGCTGCTGGTCATTGGAGGAGAGAAGCAGTGCCCAACAGAGGGAGCTGGACACTAGTGGTTAGATCAGCATAAAATGAAACTGTGTCTTGGCCAGGATCTGAATATCTACAATATCTACCTAAACAGACACTGAGAAAATGCAAATGTGCTCTTGGCTAAGACCTTTCATCTCCACAGAAACTAGACATATCTTCCGAGACCAGCAAATTGCATTGCTTTACCTCTAACGGTTTCCAAAGAAAGAGACAGTCCTATTTCTGGCTCTTCATTACTGAGCCTTACTTACTGCCCCTTCCAGAATTTCAAAGTCGGAAGAAAGTGCACAGGAGGGGAGAAGATGTCTGCACACATTGAATGCCTTGGTGGGAGCATTCATTGACTAATCGTTGACAATTCTTTTGTGTGTTGCACTGACATTGACATGATAATTCATTTTGCTTCTACCTCACTATTATGTACAAGGAGTGGGGAATGGCTGGATCTTTCCAAACAGCTTGTCAACCTTTTAATTTTTGTAGCCATTGATTTTGTTAATGGCTAAGCAACCTGCTGTGAGTTTTTCTCATTGAAATGGCTTGTAACACAAGCAGCTGACAGTATTACTTGAATTTATACCTTTCATTTCAAGGATATGTCAGAAAAGAAGATTTGCTTGTTTTCCGCTAGCTAGAATACTAGCCTTTTGTATGCTAATATATTAAGCCCTGCACTCCAACAAAATTTTATTTGAACCTAAGAAATGTGATCTTTCAGCAACAAAAGTAGAATAATGCTGAAAGTCAATTTCTCCTCTGGCCAAAAATACTGTTGATAATTATTTTGTGATATGCAGAATAATGGCTGGTACTGCTAACTTTTTCTAGGCAGCATGGAGAGTTGACATATTCAGAACTGTCCAGCAAATGTGATGCCTTGAGTTTTGTATAACTAGTTTAAAATGAGTTTTAAAGGAGTGTTGACTACACCTCTAAAACTTTCCAGTGTTGCCACCCATGAACATTAGTCCCTTTTTTTTTTCCCTTAATGCTTCTGTTTGTTTCTCCACTAGAATGAAAATATAGAAATCATAGAAAGTTTTGGGTTGGAAGGGACCCTTAGAGGTCATCTAGTCCAACACTCCCGCAGCGAGCAGGGACACCGCTAACTAGGTCAGGTTGCTCAGAGCCCTGTCCAACCTGGTCTTGAATGTTTCCAGGGATGGGGCCTCCACTACCTCTCTGGGCAACCCGTGCCAGTGTTTTACCACCCTCATTGTAAAGAATTTCTTCCTTATATCTAGCCTAAACCTACCCTGTTTTAGTTTAAAACCATTAATACATGTATTTCATATGTGACTTCTAAAGGTGAAAATATTCATGTTTTATGACTGTTTTATGACTGCAAAGGCAGTTTACTTGTCAAGCAGAATCATGCATTTTCTGAATAAAATTTGTTTCATCTGTAGTTTCTTGTCCTTACTAATAAGAAGGTATTTTAGGGTTTTTTTTGCAATTGTGCTATGAACTACTCTGGAATTGTTTGTTTTTGTCAGACTGATATTTACAGCCAAAATCGTCTCCTGAGGTTAGGCCCAGAAACCTCTTCCTTACTTTAAATATTAAAGCTTAGTTGATTTATTCTGCCATAATGCCCAGCTGACACAGCAGAAAATGATGCTCTTTTTTTGATATAACCTCTGCAGTTGTGCACTTACTTGCTAGGGGCTATAGATATAATGAGAGATTTTAGCTACACATCCCTTGCAGATAGGAGGGGTCTGGGAATTGCAGTTTACAGATCAATGAGATGGAACACTCTGTTCCTTCTGTTTTGGCTATAGCCCTGTGCAGCAAATAATGAAAGAGGAGAGTAACAGGCATGTCAGTAGCCTTCTAACATTTTTTTTCTATGAGAGTGGGGTTTCCTGCCTTTCAATTGCTGTTCCTGGGGCTGTTCTTTACCTGGCTCAGTGATTGCTTAGTGTGAAATCCCTTACAGGATGGGTGAATAATGACAGGATTTAGAATACTGAATGGGAAGGCAAGAATGATATTTGATGTCTCAATATATTCAAGTGATTTTCACAGAATCACAGAATGGTAGGGGTTGGAAGGGACCTCTGTGGGTCATCTAGTCCAACCCTCCTGCCGAAGCAGGGTCACCTACAGCAGGCTTCACAGGACCTTGTCCAGGCAGGTCTTGAATATCTCCAGAGAAGGAGACTCCACCACCTCCCTGGGCAGCCTGTTCCAGTGCTCCATCACCCTCAGAGGGAAGAAGTTCTTCCTCATGTTCAGACGGAACTTCCTGTGCCTCAGTTTGTGCCCATTGCCCCTTGTCCTGTCACTGGGCACCACTGAAAAGAGCTTGGCCCCATCCTCCTGACACCCACCCTTCAGATATTTATAAGCATTCATTAGGTCCCCTAAAGAATCATGGGTAGAGGGGAAGTAAGAGAGGACAGAAAGTTGGAGGCAAAAGGCAGTGAGACAGAAAGTACATTAGATAATTTCTGTCGCTGTGAAGTACTGGAAGCAAGTCTGGTGGCATGTGATTCATGAAGATAAATAGCTCAGGAGAACAATAAAGTGTTACCTAATCAAACAAGTGTATAATAATCCTCAAAGTTTGTGTGTCATTCTTACTGCTTAGGATAATTAAAAAAAATGAAACAAAAAAATTTGTATTGTCCCTTAATCCCCAAGATCTTCTTATAATGAATCTAGCATCTCTAGATGTTCTACTGAAAGTGACTCTTGCAAGACCTGAATGTAATTGTTTCCCCAAGGAATTATTTAGCTAAAGTAGATGTGGCTAATGAATTATGTCTGCTCTCTTTACTTTTCATTTGAATAAATTTCTAATGCATCTATTGAAAGTTATGAAATTTATGACCATTTAAGCACAAAGACAAGTTGACGGTGCTAAACAAACCAATGTTCTGTCTCCTGTTTCATCCCAACATAAAAAAAGCACCATGACGACTACAGTTTGGCACAACATGGGCACTCAGAGGCAAAGTGGCTTCACCCTGCCTTGTGACTTCCCTGATCATAGATTCACAGAATCAAAGGATGGTTGGCGTTAGAAGAGACCTTACAAATCATCTAGTTCCAACCTCCCTGCCACAGGCACGGACACCTTCCACTTGACCAGATTGCTTAAAGCCCCGTCCAACCTGGCTTTGAACACTTCCAGGGAGAGGGCATCCACAGCTTCTCTAGGCAACCTGTTCCAGTGCCTCACCACCCTCATCATAAAGAACTTCTTTCTTCTATCTAGTCTAAATCTACCTTCTTACAGTTTAAAGCCATTAGCCCTTGTCCTATCACTACACACCCCCGTAAAAGGTCCCTCTCCAGCTTTCTTGTAGGCCCCCTTCAGGTACTGGAAGGCTGCTGTAAGGTCTCCCCTCAGCCTTCACTTTTCCAGGCTGAACAGCCCCAACTCTCTCAGCCTTTCCTCATAGCAGAGGTGTTCCAGCCCTCAGATCATTTTTGTGGCCTCCTCTGGACCGGCTCCAACAAGTCCATGTCTTTCCTATGCTGAGGGCTCCAGAGCAGGATGCAGGACTCCAGACGGGCTCTCCAATTCTGGATTGTCTCTGATTCTGGTCAGAACCTGCCCTTCAGCAGAGGGAGAATAGCTTCTGCGGTACATCTCTCACACGCAGAGGGGAACAGAGAGAGATGCAGAAAAGAAAAAAAGGGACAGTTAGCAAAATACTGGATAGAAAGAATGAAGATAACTGATTGCCAAGTTTTACAATATTAGCTTGTAAAATCCTGACCTGGATTATGAAGAAAACACAGCTATTGATCCTGAACTGGACAGACAGGGGAGAACTCCATGTATGTAGCTGGGTGCAAAAAAGTTTCTGTTGTACCAGAGCTGTTGAATGTTTCCCTCATGTCTCACCTGATACTTAGGAGCATGGATTTCTTTATAATCAGTAGAGGGTGGTGAGTATTTTCCAAAGGCTGGGTGGGTGTTCGTCTCCTTTGGACAGGTTGGTCCACAACAGGGGGAGCCATAATTCCAAATTCCTAGTGATGAAATTTAGGTAAACTTAGTCTAGTTCTTTGCATCCTTTGTCTTTAAAGAATCTGAGTCTTTAAAGAGCTGTTATTGCTTGTGTATATTGTATATACATTCCTGCACGATCTCCTACGCAAGATTGCCACAGTGTTTTGTTAGCAACTTTTCTTTGATTATCTGAAAATTTCTTAAGGGGCTATAACAGACATTAAGATTTTTTCCAAAATTTGAGTAATCTTGGTTTAGACTTTGAGTTGAATCAGCGGTACGCAGAGCATAGAGGAATTATTTTTAATCCTGTTGCGAGGAAACAGTAGTACAGAATATGTTTTGGGTGAGTTCAAGCGTTATTCTTGCTCTTTGTGCCACCAGCTGGTTAGAGTGTATGGGGGGAGGAATAGGGTAACTGCACTTCTGAGTGAGATTATATTACCTTGGCATTTGTTTTTAATGTTTGTCATAAAATAGCAACTATTTTCAATTGGAAAGAAATCAGTTAAGGCAGCATTGCAAACAAATTAGGCTGTTCTGAGTCTCTATGATCTTGGTTTTAAAAGAATGCATCCTGATTTCCTTCTCATACTCATAAAATTTTGATTTTTTAAAGTCTGTTTTGGGAGTTTTTGCTCTTATATTTTGCCTGTGGTGGGGGGAGAGGGTAAGCAAGGAAATTACCTGTAACTGACAGTCATAATGAGTGTGTCAGAGAGAAAACTGTACTTAGTCTCTTAAAAGCTACTTCCCATTCTTCAGTTTTCTTTCCCTTTCCTATATTAGGAATTGTGATTACCACTATACTAAAAGAGCATATAGACAGCAGCCATAATATGGTCCTATTTATATTAAAGTTAGCCTGTCTGTATAGTGTAATTTATATTAAAGGAAGCACACCTTTGTGCTATACGTCGAAACTTTCCAAATGCTCTGATGCTGGCAACAGCACTGATTTCAGCCCTCTGTTTTGCCTTATGGGAGGAAGACATTACTGGGATGCATAGGTGATGAAATCAGAGATGTTTAACATGTGGAGATCACCAGTGGGCTGGAGGCTTTGTCTTGTGTAACTGTCACAGAGGTTCAGAACTCGCACTAGGTACCAGACATACAAAGAAGTGTGAGACTGTCCTCCAAAGAGCTCAGTCAATAACCATCAGGTTATAAGGCTGGAGTGGGACTTCAGTGGTATACAAAGGAAAGGCCCTCACAAAACATAGGATAGAATTTTATTATAATGGATTGAGAACATATTAATTAATAATTCAAAAGTAACTCAGACTGGATCTTGACTATGTGCAAGAATTGTTTTTTTGGTACCATAGAAAAGTTAATGAAGCCAAAGGGATTGAGCAGACTAATGAGGGGATTAATGGTGCTCTCTGCCAAACAGAGAAAAGGGACACAGAAAACATACTTTAGGAAAAGTCAGTTTGTTGTCATTAATATTCATTTGAAAGCTGACCATCCGCAAGATCTTGGAGAAAAGGAGGGATTTTTTTGCTTGGACATCTGTGTTCATCTGGAGCAGAACGACCTAGAGCAAGGCAGCAGCTTTAGCTTGCCTTTAAATTAAAATGAAATTAAAATTCAGTTTCCCAAGGAAATATCAAAATGTGCTGACGGTTACACGGAATGAACTTATGTCTTCTGTCTCAGCAAAGTAAGGTATGACAGAACTGCATCAAGTGGGTGTTTTTAGCTAATAGATGACTTAGTTCAGTGAACAAAATTAGCTTTAAGCACATAGAAAAGACCAACGAACCATACAGCATTTTGATACAAATATTTACCTCAACTAAGAAATAGGTTTTCAAATGGAAATATTCTTTTAGATTCAGAGTATGTGAAGCAGACTGATGTTTTTGTTCTCAGAAAATGTCTTGCAGTCTAGAAGTGCTTTACAACAAAGACCATCTCAGACTTTCATCTGATACTCTAGCTCCCCTTCTGCCCTCCCACCCAAAACCCCCACCATTAACACAATATCTTGCCACTTAACTGCAGATAAATAGTAGAAGAGATAGCCCGCTCTTACTATAGAGAATATATGCCAACACTACTATTAACACTATATTTTCATTCCAAGGATGAAGCCACAATGGGAGCCTTTGTATGTAACAAAGTGCATGCAGACTAGGTTTTGGTGGTACGTCAGAATATGGATTGGGTGTAGTGAGAAGAAAGGAGATCTGTGTGTGTTCAGGCGTCACCAACTAGCCAGGAAAAACGATCAGAGCTACAACACAATATTATTGAAGCTTTAGCAGATATAACTGTAGGTGTAAAAGTCAGTAATCCTTGTTAATTTAGAATGTTTCAATGCCTCATGCTAAAACTGTTTTACATAATATTTTAATCAGCACCCTTGTTAGCTTTGGTGAGAACATTTGAATAGCCTAAATATTTCTGATGAGTGTGAGCATTACAAATATGAAAAAAAGAAAATCCAGGATATTTCAGCTGATGCTGCAACACAGAAAGCCTAGTTCAAACAATGATTTATTAACGACTGAAAATAAGTAACTTTTTTTAACACCATTGAAAATTCCCTTTTTTAAAAGCTTATCTCAAACATTTGTTTGTTGGTATAAAACCCTTTAGGAACTTTAATACTTTATACTATTTGAAGCATAATAGGTGTGTTTCAGAAAAGCACAATTAGCCTTCTGAATCTAAACCTAAAGACTAGAGTCAGTGGAAGTGTGGTCTTGCATGCAGTGATTCAGAATACCTGTTGGCCTCCACGTACAGGCTGTTGAACCCACTGTGAAGGTCGCTGTTAACTCAAGCTCTGTGACAATTCATATTAAGGCAACTTTGCCATGAGTTTGATTTACCCATCAAATCCACTGATCTTTCTTATTTTTTGTTTGAAAACAAAAGGTCCTAGTTTTATTTGAAGCAGATCAAAAAGAAGCACAGAGCAAGGCTTCTCCTTGAAAAACCTCCGTATCTTTCATTAGAAATGATACCATTCCTTCTGGTTTAGACTTCAAGTTGTTAGTGGTGACAGAAATTACTAAAATATTTGCTCTAAGTCTACTATATATGACATCTTATGATATAGATTTCCATTTCAGTAAGATCAGATTTGCTGACTGGTAACAGTGTGGTACTCTTACCTAGAAACTGGTTTTGCTTCTAAAAATAATTAAATATGATTTTGCTGTAATTTTCCTCCCTATACTTCTGCTTCTATAGAGCAAGCCAGCCATTTTATTTTTCAGTCTGCAAAAGAAGCTTGCTCTTTCAGTCTGAAAAGGTTTTTTTATAGCCTCATAGTTTTCTTGAATACTTAGAATGCAGAAAGCAAACCTCTTTCAGAATTGACTAGATCTGAAATTTGCTTGGATCACTAAATTGATCACTAGTTTCTCTGAAGAACATCTGCAGTTATATTATCATCCAGTCTCTCTTGTATTTGCATGCTTTCACATTGGCTATACGTATAACATACATGTAATTTCTTTATCCTTGTAGTAAATATTCTGAGGACTTTAAAAAGTATCTTTTATCTTATACCCATGTGTCTTGTAGCTTTCTTTTCCTTCACATCCACTCTTGATAGGCTATGAAGTTTTGTTTTCTAGAATCCAGTTTTGCATTTCATTTTTAGCAGTGGGAAAATTCTATGTAGCTATGTGTTATATGTCTAAATCTATGCCTTTTTTAAGCACAGTTGTTGAGGAAATCCTTTTTAAGTAAAAATGTAAGAAATTATGTTCCATGATATTCTTTGAAGAAGTTGCTTAAACTTTCTGAGGTAACCACTGATATTTGTATTTAAACCTATTTAGACCATCAGTACATTAATTTCGTATAGAGTAAAAGTTTAAGTCTTGCAGATAGTAAACCAAGACTATCAGAAAATCATTTTTTGAAAAGCTACTGGAAGTTGTAAAGATTGTCTGTGCTTCAGAAAATCCCATCTCATGCGAAGCATACGAGGAACAATGAAGGTATAAATTGCCAACAGCACAACATGTTTAATGTGCTATTTTCTGATAAGAAATAATTCCAGATATAAATCATATTAAATAAAATATTTTTAATCCTTTTTGCACACATTTTCAATTAAAAGATCCTGTTGTAAAACAGAAGTATTCTTCTGTCTTGGGAAACAAAAATGTCAGATTTAGATATATGTCTGTGATGTTGAGAACCAGGTCTGCATGCACAGATTTTTGATTTACAAAATCTTTTGTAAAGGGATTTCCAGAGGTCCCTTTCAACCAAAACTGTTCTACTGTAAACAAAATCCAGGTTTTAGTAAATTTACTGGTCATTTACATGCTTTTAATTAAGAAAATCTATTATTTTAAGAAATAGGAATTTCATTACTGGACAATTTTAAGCTTACATTTTTTATATCTTTTCAAAACCTTGCACAAAACTGTAAAAGAATTTTCAGATGATGATAACAGATAATGGATATCACAAAACATCATTATTCCAGATAATTGTGCTCTTTCTTTGTTTTCCTCTAAGCCTTCAGCAATGTCAAGCAGGCAGATTTCTTTAGGTGTGGGCTAAATCTTGAAATAATGAGGAAGCTGGTCTGCAAGGTATCTGCTGATATTTTTCAAAGGAAATGATATGCAAGATTGATTATATTTTCAAGAAATACTGAGACGCAGCTGTTTGGTTGGGTTTTTGTTTTTTTTTTTTTTTTTAATTAGGAGATTTAAAATAATAAAAATGGATTTCTATGGGAAGTTGACCTACCTGTATCCAAGGTTTTAGCAGTCAATTTAAAAAATGTGAGTGGCATGAAATCACTGTTATTTTGTATAACTCAATTGTAGACAAAATCATTTAAATTTTACTTCTATGAGTGATACTTGCAACATGGTATGGTAGTCTATTCCACATGTGTAAAACTGCAATGGCAAGCACATGTTTTCTTCACAACAAATGATGATGTGTAGATTGCTTATATTTGAGTCTTTAAGGTCCAGAAAAGATTGCTTTGTCTCTGGAGAGAGAATGTTAGCCAAGGAGTTATGGTTCACAGCAATTTGGCTGTCAGTATGTTCCATGTCTAATGACTTCTGTTCTTCCTTATCAGTCTAGCATAGCCAGAACCTCTCACTTATTGTTTACAGAGTACAGTTTGGATTGCATGAAAGAGAGCTTCCATTCATCAAGCTGTTTCCTGATATTAATTTAGCTCTTCCTCCCTACATCTGTAGCTAAAATCAACTTTCCGTAGTGCTTGAACTAAGACTGGAAAGAAGTCAAAAACTTTGAAACTTGGTGAGAAACTTTGATTCTATTCTGTTTTTTTAAAAATAAGGCTTACCTGAACCAGTGCAAGGGATACTTGGAGACTTCTGGCAACAAATGGGTTCCAAAGGCTTATGTCTGAGCGGCGACGCTGTACACCAGTTGCAAGTCCAGTTTCAAGGTGGATGGATTGGGAAAAGTGGGCTTTGGGAAGGGACAGTGTTCTGCCTGCCTGTGTTCAAGGCTGAGCAAGTTTAAGAGCTGGTGTGACTGGAGGACAGTTTCAGCAGTCTCTCAGGCTAGTCTGACTGTTCTGTTTTGACTGGGTTCATGCAGTGACTGATGGTTTCTAAGTCACTTTTACCCAGATAATAAGAGGCTGTGGACAAAGAGCCATTGACCCAGTGGATGCTCGGGGTTCTCAAATACCGAGATACAGCCAGCTAGAAGCTAGACCTCGCACCAACTTTTCCGAACTTCCCAGCTTTCTGGAAGGCAATTTCACAACAGTCTTAGGCTGATCTGAGACTACCCCACCACTGATAAAGGCATGCCCCTCTCCTCGCTTCGTGTGTAACTTTTCCAGCTCTGCATGGCCAGACTGCATGGCAGTTCTCATCAATTTACTAAGTGAGGTGAACAGGAAAAAAGAAAAAAAATAGGCTGGATCTGCAACTGACTTTTTGTATGACAAAAAGCATAGTTCTTGTAGACTTTTATGGTGTCCTGTGCGCATGTGCTGGCAACAGACTATTAAGCCCTATTTGTAAGTTTCCAGCTGCATTAACCAGACAATGAGCATTTTGCTGTTAAGGTACTACACATTCTTACAAGAAAAGTGCATTTTTATGATAGTGTTAGACTGATGGGAATTTTAGGGCAGCTTAATGAATCATTTGAGTATTGAGATTAGAAGGTGATAGCTGTAACTCTTGTAACTGTGCCTAAGAAGATAATATTTATTAACAGTGATTAAGCCTGTGCATTGCTTTTCTTAAATGCATAGATTTTCTTTCTGTCTCTGAGATGAATGGAAACTCTCTTCCAACTAGCAAATCCTTCTGCAGCTCTCTGTGTTGGTCTTACAGCTGTTTTTCCTTCCAAACCAAATATCTATACATCAGCTTAACTTTAAAGTGCCTGTAAAAGTATCAGTGGGTGAAACATGTCATTTACAGATTTTGAACAATAATATTATTCAACAAATGGTACAAGTTACTGATGTAAATATACTGTTTAGAAGATTTTATCTTGCCGATTTCATTCCTTGTGATAGGTTTATAGAAGCAATAGAAAAGATGCACAATTTTATTGCCATAACCGTTATTCTGTGAAAAGGAGGAATGAAGAAATTTTCATTTTTTGTATCAGAACACCTTCTATGACTTGAAATTATTATGATAAAAAAAGCAATCCCAAGTGAATAAGCCTGTGTTTGTTTTTCTTAAGGTTACTTTATAATAACAGCTTTTTTAAAGAAAGGGACAGACTCTCTGCTATCATACAGATGTTGAAAAACATTCCTACCATACAATTTTTACACAGCTTTTGCCTGGTACAAATAACTCACAGTGCTTACAGCAGTGCAAGTAATAAAAGAAAAATTCACCAGTATGTGTTGCAAGTTATTCCCCAGTCAATATATCTGTGAATAACTAGAGTAACACTGTCCACTGCTGGCAAATCAGATAATTGCACTGCACATTAGAGCAATATGCTGTTGAAAGGTTTCGATGAATTAACAGTCTTGATTGCAAGATAATTCAGAATTTAGGTTTGTAGGACTGTGTTGTAAAATCAGGTCACTATGTTAGGAGTATTCATGCTCTTACCACTAATAATAAATGTTATAGTATTTGAACTAATAACCAGGAAAGTCAGCATGGTAATAAGAGCAGGTATTGCAATATTTTTTCAGGATTTAAAGTAATTTTAGTATTCATTATATTCTGGCTGTTGCATCCTCAAAATAAAGAAAAATATAGTAAAAGTCTATGAATTTCTCTCTTGATGTTCTAGTATGTGAATAACAAGATAGGTGAGCAGAAGTTCTTGGATTCTTTTTGTTTTAGGTCAAAGCATTCATTGCTGGTTATGCTAGATTTTTCTTAAACGTATAAATGAAGTATAGAAGAAATCAATGTTTCTATTTGGGAAGAAGTAAAATGGAAATGTGCAGCTTGATATAGCAGTTACCACCGTTAATGACGAAGCTAGAGATGAAGTAGGCTGATTATCAAAGAGAGAAGGAGGAAAGTCTGGTATCTAAAAAAGTTATTTAGATCAATATTCTTCTGGTGTTTTTTTGTAGTAGATAATACTTGTTTGCATCTGTTGCTTAACAATAGTATACCAGTACAAAGAAAATCTTTCGGTCAAAGAAAATAATACAGAGTGAAAGAAACACGAAGGGGAAAAAAGCAAAAGTGACTTCCTGTGCTAATATAAACTGCATTATCCTGTCAGATAGTCCTGAATATCTAGATTAACTAAAAAGAACCTAAGGGACACTTGTTTTCAGAGATTTATATCTGTCATTAATTTACTCCATTCAATCGAAATAGTAGACAATGCACTGAACTTTCTGTTTGTTTGGAAAGAGGGAAACACAGCATGTGGCTTTTTTTAGAAAATGTTAAGTTCTTTAGGTGTGTTATAGATGTGTGTGTGTCAGTGTGCACGCAAGTGTGCAGACAGCCATGTTCCAATCCTTCTTGTCGCTGGGGACAATCACTTTCTGTACTTACAGGATTACAGGATGTGTTTGGGGGGGAATCATTCTTCTGCTTCTCAAGCTAGTAATTTATGTACATCTCGGCTCATCCTGTCTTTTCTGTTCAGCATTCTATTGTAACAGATATAATGTGCTTTTTCTACTGGATCTCTGTGAGATGACCAAAATCCAACACCTCCCTTGTCCGTAAAGTTCAGACACATAACACATTTTTTCTCACATTTTCATATCTGTTCTGAGGAAAGCAAGAAACCCTTATGTAAAGATTTAAAATTAATATTTTGGAGGTCTTTAGAAAAACACATTTAGTAAGCTTGGGCTATATAGCGGGTTTATATAGATATACACACACACATTTATTGTTTGGATGGCATCTTGAGTTTCCTAATAATCTCAGACAGAAGATATAGGTTCCATGTCTAAGTTGGATTTTACATGTCATACCATGTGCAGATAAGTTATTCACTTCTAAATGGTATTCAGACAAGGCATCTGAATAGACATATCTCCTTAGCAATCGCCTCAAATTCTCATAAATACAAAAATGCTCACATATACACATGTGTAAAAATTTTTTTGTGAAATTTTATATATTCATACATTTTATCCTGGTATATGTATGCACTGATAATATTCATTTCATTAACAAAAAGACTACAGGATTTAATTCCTCTATGAAGATATCAGTTGGAAAGTGAACCTCTAATGAACCAATTAATATAGTGATGTAATGTCAAAGTCTATGAAAGGAACAATCCCTTATGTGTATGCTGGTAGACATTCTCCAAATCACTGTTATACACAGAGCTGAATTTTTTTTTCCTCTATAAAGACATAGTTATCTTGACGGCTACTTTTCTATAGGCCATCTGTTTTCTAGAACTAGTGCAGCAAAAAAAAAGTGTGTGTTTAGGACAATATTTGTGATGATTCCAATCAAAAGACTGCAAGTAAGTTCACTGCAATCTGCTTAACTTTTTTTGCTGTTGTAGGAGTAGGAAACCCTCGCAGGGGAGGGCTGTCAAGCAGGTGTGACAGCTTGCATAGTGTCATGCTCTGCCAGCTGTACGGACTCCAGAGGAAGCTCACTGTAGGGACCAAGTTTTTCTGGAATGGAATTCCTTTTGTTTCTGTAGAAGAAAATTACGCAGACTCACATTAGCAGGACTTTCAGGTACTTGGAAGAATAATAGCAAAGTCTGTTGCGTGTTTCAGAAGTCAGGCAGAACAGAAGAAAAGCCTGCTGTGGCCAGATAAGCAAATGCAACAGATGTTGTTTTAAGCTGTGTGTGAGAGAAATTAATGAAGAAGCTTTCCACGCTGTTTTTAGGTCTCTAAATCTTAAACTGCTCTGTGCATCTGTGTGGCCTAGAGATGTGGGGTTTTTTTCGTTTCTTTTTTCTTCAACCAAAGTTGTTGTTCTGGCTTTGCATCACTGGAGCCTTGTCTGAAGCACTCTGGTGGCAGATCTTCTGCTATTAACTTCAGTGGGAGCAAAACAAATCACAGTGTGTTTCTGTTGTGAGTAATTAAGAATGTCTCTTGAACGGGACTATTTAAAAGTTAAACTCATATATATGTTGCTGCAGAAACCACAATATATTTTGTTTTTAATTACTTTTGCAGATTTGTTCCTGAAAGTGCTCTTGATTTTTTTTTTTTTTATTACTATTGTTGTTAAATGTTGCTCAGAAGAGATTTGTTGGAGATAAGTTTCGGGCCTGGGTGAGCTGTCTTGGGGAGTCTCATGTGATCTGTGTGCTGTTCAGGTCCTCCTGCCAATCCAGCTAATTTCTTTTGTTCACCTGGTCTATAAAGCAGTGGTATCCGTAGAGGACAGATAGAGTGAAAACTAGGGTAAGTCATGAAAGATGTCACAGGATGTGTGCTAAAAGTCAGGAGCTGTAATCATGCATCTTTTCTTGATGAAAGATGAATTGTTAAAAATAGCTTAAGAATCTCCATTCACTTTTCCCTGATGAATAACAAAGAGTTAGCAAATGGAATTGAAAATTAAACTGTAAGTAAGTAAAGCAGGTATTTTCCTTGACACAGCACTATTGTGAGACTCATTACT
The DNA here is from genome assembly GCF_030867145.1 of Opisthocomus hoazin. NCBI lineage: Eukaryota > Metazoa > Chordata > Aves > Opisthocomiformes > Opisthocomidae > Opisthocomus > Opisthocomus hoazin. The sequence continues at coordinate 65,338,764 of NC_134414.1, read as the reverse complement.
ACAGTATAATCAACACAATTTAACATGGGGAAAGGAAGGAGGAAAACAAAATCAAAAAGCAAAAGCAAAACCAAGCAATCTGAGAATTATGTAATTTCTGAAGAATAAGACAATATCTAATCAGTGTTGTCATTCTGGTCATCTACGAGACAATTTTTTTTACTTGTCAAAATAAACTTGAATCCTTACTAGCATAGAGGTATTCAGTGCTTTGAGTTGCAGACATATCCCAGGTAATGTGTGAAAGAAATGTCACCGGTCAAAGTAGAACAAATATTGCATTTGCTCTGAGCTGGTGTAGTCATTCTTTCTTCCTCCGGTGTTATGTGTATTAATGTTTCCATTTTTGTAGCTCTCTGCATAACCAGTCGTCTAATGTAGGACTTCCTTGCAGGATGGATTAATTTATTCTAGCATATAAATTGATTATGTTTTAATAACTTGGATGTATAAGGTTGATTAAGTCCAAAGTCTGTGAAGAAGCTGACTAAAACATGTGCCGTCTTTTAAACAACATACTGGAAGTTTACTTTTGTCTTATTTAAAGGGATAAGCCTGATCCATTTAAACAATTGACTACATAGGACGTCCTATGTATTTAGTAAATTTTAATAGGCACGAATTTAGCTCCTTGAGTTCCTGGTGAACTCTGAGATTGAAAGCTGAGTGCTTTTGATCTGGAACTGTGTAAAAGCACAGATATACAAATTCTGCAAAGTACATTAGCATGTTTATTAAACTTTGTTCTTAATGCTCTTCAAAGTTTAAGCAACCAGCATCAACTGTCCAAGGCATTCACGGTTTTAAATTGCAGTGCTTCATGGTGCATTGTCTTCTGAGAAATTAACTGTACCTTTTGAGAATAATACACAGATTAACATACAAGAACATGTAAAACTGACCTAATATAAACTGTTCAAATCTCATTGCACAATTATACCAGTCTTATTAGAAGCATGGAATGCACCCAAGCTGTCTAAAAAGGGATTCCTTATCTATGAATTAATATGTTCATACTGGTAAGGTCATCACAAATATGATCTTTTATGTTGACAAACATTTGTTTAGGTTGATAATTTTTAAAACAATTAAAAACCAACCTACAGAGTAAGCCTTAGGTCATATTTCTTTCATCTTGTTCAAGTCATTAGGTTATATCTCTTGCTCTAGCCTTGCTTTCCAAGAAAATTAAATCAAGAATTGGAAGTTACTGTTGCTTACCAACACCCACCCTCCCCCACTTTACGTACACATTGTGTGCCTTGGGCAGATACCAGTTGGTAGTTATATGAATAACCTTATTTGTAGAACTGTATCACATTTTCTTATGACAACATTTTGTGGGAGTGGAGGGGTCTTAGTATGTAAAATGAATTTAGACACTTGAATTACTGTCCACCAAAATTACCAGCAGTAACAAAAAATGTTTAGACTCACAACCTTAGCTGAAAACAGCACTCTGGTAATCAGTCTGCTGTCTTATCAAAAGTGCCGGAATGTTGATTAAATTAATCCATCAGAATTTATAAACAAGTATTTTTTCACTGCTGAGATGTCTCTTCTTGGGAAGACATTAAATTTTCCTGATGGCCCAGATGTACCCTTATGCATACTTTGCAATTTTTATGCCTAAACTGGTACTTTTACCCCTAGAGTAGCCTTTCCAGTTTGAATGGAAGTTTAAGGAATAAGGTACTACTCTTGTTCACAACTATAACACACACCACCTTCAAAAAAAAAAAGAAAAAAAGCTTTTTCAGGAACACAAAATGTTCTTCAACTCTTTAGAGTCTGCAAGAACATTGAGTTTCACAATACTAATGATTTCTAGAATATGATAGGTTTATTTTACAGCATCGTGTTCTAGAGTATTTAACTGGACAAGTGAGCTCTGTGTGCCTGCTGTTGGCAAGAAAGTGCAATAAAAACTTTACTAGAGCTCATGAAACTAAAACATGTTTAGTAGCCATGCAATAATCTGACATTTTACACTTGTAGAAAATATATGCTTGTAAGGACTTTGGGGTATTTTTCTTAGGGTTTGATTTGATTTGTTTTGTTTTGATATGAGGAATGGTTTTAGGATATCTGGGAGGAGAAACTGTGAGTGGAGTGTGTGTACGTGGGCATATACCTTCAGAAAGACATTTTTGTTTATATTGAAATGGTTTATGAAAGGAAGAACTCGGTAGAGTTTTCATGTCTCCATTAACCAAAAATTACTTTGTGGCTTGAAATGCAACTCTGTCCAACCTGATGCGAAACATGCAAGTAAAAAAAGGAAAAAAGGAAAGAAAAAAAAACATAACACAGCCCTTAAACCATAAGGAAGACATTTTCGATTCTGTAAATTTTGTAGCCTATGGATCTAGGTTAGGAAAGACTATAAAGAATAGAATCTCATTTTCCCAAATGAAAATCCTTATAAAAGCATTTTGTGTATCACCAGTACGTGTATGTACATGAATATTAACAGTGTATATTCTAATACTGAACTTTGATGCCTGAAAATAGCACATTGTAGTTTACATTCTAAATTAGATGACATGGAATATGTTTTTTCCCCAGTAATACAGAAAAAAATATATTTAAGGAATAATAATGTTTCATGCCCTAATATATAGTAAAGCAAGTATTTTAAGCACACTTTATATCTGTTGAATGCTATCCTCTAAAATGTGTTCAGGCAAGAAATTTTAAAGATTCTGAAACATTTTTGTTTTAGAAAACTCCTGAAATCGTTATAAATTAGTAGTTGCAAATTAATAGATGGGAAAATAGAAAGTATTGAAAAACTCTTCTCTCCTTCTTTGCTTTTAATGGTTTGTTTTCATATCCAGAGTTTTGTTAATCAGAAACATAATTCTATTTTGAAATGTTGTAACTATTTCCATTTGTCCTAAGTGCATAATTTTATGCAGTTGCTAGTCTTCAAGGTAGCAAATATGTTCATACTTCTACAATCCATCTGTTGGCAAAACCTTCACTTTGACTAGAATTGCCCACATTTTATCACAGGTTAAGACAGCAGATGGCTCTCTTGAGTTTTCTTTGCAAAACCTCAAGCTGTAAACAACTGCCCTGTGTTTCTGAGATGCAAGTAGAAAGCTGTTGGTTTTGATCTCTGAAGTAAGAAACACATTTTCTCTTGTCTATAGGCATACTGCCCATTTTCACCTTCATTCTTTCCTTTCTTTGCCATCACCCTGAGCATCGTATCGTTGAGAAAAGTCAGTGTGTTTTGGCGAAGGCCCAGTGTTTGAAGGAAACTACAGAAAGGGAACGGTAGTAGTAGACAGTATATAATGAATAGCATCATTGGATAACAGAAAGGGGGCCTTCCAGGAAAAAAAAAAAAAAGGCGGAACCTACATCTTTTTTGAGAGAATTCCTCGTGCAAAAGTTAGAGCTTGGTGTATTCCACTGCTAAATTGCTGTGGAGATGAAGGGTAGTGGAGGGTCGGGCTTGTCTGCTCTCCGCTCCCCGTCCTCCGCTCCTCCGCCCGGCGCCAGGCCCGTGCCCGGCCGGTCCCTGCGCCGCTGTCCGTGGTGCTGAAGGCAGCGGCGGGCACCGGGCGCGACCGGGGCCGGGGGCAGGAGGAGGACCGGGGCGGGGGGGAGGAACCCCACTGTGGCGGCGTCTGGAGAAACGCTTCTGTCTTGAGGAGACTTAAGGAAGGCAACACCCTGGCTTGTCCGCTGCTGGGAAGCGTGGGAGAGGGAAGAAGCACGCAAAACCAGCCCGGTGAAATTTAAACTTTGGAAGAGCCCCTCTCTGTCTAATTGCATTAGGTAAAGCAGTTGTAGCCGCTGTAAGGAAATCTCTGCGCTGTAAAAATCGCCAGACAGAAGATCCAACTCGAGTGTTTTAGCTGAATCTCTTTAGAGACACTTTTAAACAGAACTAAAATGCATTATCCAGAGCCGATTGTGCATGTTCTGCTCCCAGTTGGTCTAGTATTAACATAATATCCCCGTATAAGGGAGTTCCCGCCATACACTTTTGCCCTCTGTATAAAAATAGCACTTTGTAGATTAGAGAACTTAGGGAAATAATGGTCAATATCACACATGCTGAAGCCTCTGCTGAACCGAGAACCTACTCTTACCTACAAGGTTCTGTGTTGCACAGCAGTGAATTATTCTGGGTGGATATTGACACTTCATAAGCTTTTCTTGTAAAGAACCATCTAATAACAAATCAGAGTATTCTGAAAACATTATAAAAATCAGATATTTATTAATTATATTTCCGTGTGCAAGCGTCTGCCCTTCTTCATAGGTTAACTCTGAACTTTTTTCCTGTGTAGCTGCTGGCTCCCTTTTTCTACTTTCCTCTGGCTGGTTACAGCTTCAGGAAGTTTCACCGTTAGGCTGGCAGAAAGGAAATCTGAAAAATATCGAGCCCCAATTTGAAAAGGGACAAGACCCTACAGAAAAAGATAAAAGGAAAGAAAGGAGGTGTTGTGTTTTACGCAGTATGATCCTCGGGGCAGAGACTCCTTAGCCATTCTGCGTCTAGCGAGCTTGGCTGCTGCTTGCTCAAGCGCTCCAAGACGTAGACTATGAAGAAAATAAGAAATATAATTTTACATAGGGCTGGTGATCAATAAATCTGCCTACTGCGGCTGTTTGCGGGTGCCCTATGGAATTCCTTCTGTGTTTCTGAGACCTCAGAAATCAGTTCGTGTTCCAAGTTAAAAACCCGCGGGTGCTATAACCTTTTCTTCTGCAGAGCGTGTGCTGGTTTGGGTGGAAGGTCCCCTCGGCCTCGTCGGCGTGTTGCTTCCCCACGGTTCTAAAACCTCTGCACGTAGCAGAAACCCCTTCTCCTGTCGGACTGTCCCCCCCCCGAGCCCTGCCGCTTCCCGGGGTGCGGGGTGAGGGGGTGCGGCCAGGTGCTGAGAGGGGGGGGGGGAGAGGGGCTGCCGCCGTGCCCCGCGCCCGCAACCCTTCCCGCTCAGCCTCCTCCCGCTGCCCCCACAGCTTCCCCGGTGGATGTGGGGGGGGTGTCTGGGGACGGGGACGGCTACCGGTGTCACCGCTGGGTGCGGCGGGGAGCCCGGCACGGAGCCACCCGGAAAGCCGAGGGGGAGCGGAGGCAGCTGGTTCCCACCAGAAGACCGCGCCAATAACACCCCTTCCCTCCGCCCCTCGCCCCCTTCGCTTTGTTCCCCTGCCCCCCCCCGCCCCGTCCCTCCTCCCCCCCCCGGCGCCCTCGCCGCCCCCCGGCCTTGGGGAGGACAGAAAAAGCTCCAGCGGTGCGTGCCCATGCCCATGTGCGCGTGTGTGCGTGTGTGGAGGGGAGAGGCTGGAGCGGGGTGGGACCGAGGAGCCCGTGATCACAGCTCTCTCCCCGGAGCAGAAGATCGCTCTCTCTCTCCAGATGCTGATTTCTGAAGCACTTGGCAATCACCGGGCGGGAGCCTGGAAGAGGCGGCGGTAGCGGCCCCGGCCGCAGCGATGGCAGCGGCGGGAGAGCGGGCGGCGGCGGTGCGGGGCTGAGGGGCAGCCCCGGGGAGGGGGGGGACGCTGCCGGCCCCGACCCGACCGGACCCGACCGAGCGCGGCTCTGCCCCCGGTGCCGCTCGCTCCGCTCCTCCAGCCCGCCCGCCCGCAGACCCCCGCCGCCCGAGCAGGCTCCCCGGCGCCGGGGCAGGGCGGGAGGGGCGGCGGGGCACCCATGCGGTGACCCGGGGAGGGGGGGGGGGGGTGCCCCGCCGCGGCCGCGCCTCGGCTCGGAGGAGGAGGCTCCCGCTCTCCCGCGTCCCCGCGGATGGGTCCCCGCCGGGGCTGAGCGCCCCGCCGCCGCCCTCCCTCCTGCCCGCCGCGGTGGGCGAGCCGGCGAGCAGCCATGGCAGCGGCCATCGCCAGTGGCTTGATCCGCCAGAAGCGGCAGGCGAGGGAGCAGCACTGGGACCGGCCCTCGGCCAGCAGGAGGCGGAACAGCCCCAGCAAGAACCGCGGGCTGTGCAACGGCAACCTGGTGGACATCTTCTCCAAGGTCCGCATCTTCGGGCTCAAGAAGCGGCGGTTGCGGCGCCAAGGTGCGTCCCGGTGGCCGGGCCCACCCGGAGGGGTGTCCCGAGGGGGGGCGGGCGGGAGGGGGCAACCTGTGGCGAGAAACATCCCGGGTCGGGCCCCGCAGCGGTGGCAGGCGCGAACCGCCGTTCCCCATCCCGTCAGCGAGCGGCTCCCGGCTCCCTGCCAGCGGGCCGAGGGGCGCGGCGGCCCCGGAAGCTCGGCTTCGGGACCCCCGCCCGCCCGCCCGCCCGCCTGCACGTCCGCCCTGGGGCTCGGGGTAGCCTGGCCGTAGCGCCGGGGTCCCGCTGCCTGGTGACTTGCCGGTCACCGACGTGGGAGAGCTGCCCTGCGCCCCGGTGGGTGCCCAGGCGCGGGTCCCTCTGCTCCCTGCCCACCCCGGGTCATACGGACCGGCAAGTTTTGGAAGCATCTCTTCCTTGGGGTAGACGGCCAGTGGTCAACCGAGACCGAGATGGCCTGAAACCGGTACCGTGGTGACTGCATTTTATCAGTGCTTCGCATTAGAACCCTGGAAATAAAAGGAGTTAAATGATATTGCAATGACTTCTCTATTTTTTTTTTTTTTTTTTTTTTTTTTTTTTTGTGTCATTCAGCTCAATATGCAACACTGTTCAGAAATGGTAGTGTAGTGACTTATTTTGTACTCGTCCTCGGGAAACAAGTAGTTTTAGAACAAAAGGATTGTATCGTGACGAGTGAGACTCATTCGAAAAGTGGCTGATACCTACCAGTCAATGGTGAAGTATAAGCCACCCTCTGTCACATCAGGGAATGCCACCATGTGTTGTAGTTTGGTATGGGTACTACGGCTCCTCTTCAGGTTGGGTCAGGAGATGATTTTAAGAAGCGTCTCTGTGTTCTGTCCTGATTGCTCCCTCCTGCTTTTCTTCCATGCTTCATACTTGAAGTAGCTCACACTGACAAAATCCATACAATTTTGTTTTTACGTGGCTTTATTACTGTAAGGATTATTTCTTGTACCTCCTAATGTGAGCTAAATCTTGCCATTTTTAGATAGTATGGTGATACAGGAAAGATGAGTGAGAACATGTCAGTGGCAAAATCTGTGGTGGCTTATTTGTAGGCAGTCTGCATGTGTGCTTAAAAAGAAGAATAGAGTACTTGGTTTATGATGGTGGATTCACATGTGTGATTCTTGCTAAAGAACACTAGTTTAGGGGGATCTGCTAATTGGGCAATTGTTCTTGACCACCTGGTGCAGTCTTCTTTGGGGGGAAAACCCCGTATTTGAGTACATTATTGTTTCAGGAGGAGATCACTCTCTCACAGCACAGACATGCCGAATTTTTTCTTAGGTAGGAAGGGACTTTGGAGAGACTTCTGAACTCATCCTTTTTCATTCATTCATTTTTTGTAAGGCACTTTGTGACATACTTGGATAAGAGAACTGGATTAGACTATATCTTCACTGTAACGCACACCACAGTTACAGATGATTTCAGTTAGCATAATCAGAACAAGCGCTATTCGCTAGTAAAGTCTGCAGCATCAGACCCCCAGTTTATTTTCTCTAAGAATCCTTCAAATGCAGACCTGGCAATGTTTATCCATTAATTTACGTTAAGGTCTCAGAATTACTGTCCATCCATAAGAATGCCTGCTGGAAAAAACACTGTCGTACCCTTTACTGTGTATGTCCATGATGCATACAGTGAAATACCTGTGGATTCAAAGTTGCACGCTATTTAGGAAGGAAACCAAAGAAACAATCAAGCAGAAGTCATTACTTAAATATCTTGTGCAGAATAATTTAGAATGAATTATCATTCAGAAAAAGCACATTTTATAAGACTCAGTGCTTTAAAAGTACCTTATATGAGTGACAACATGAGCATTTATGAGAGTCTCTTATTAGTTTTCCTAAACTGAGTTATATAACCTTTGAATTCTTCACCGAAATCATACTGTCAAATCCATTCAAAGAAGTCTTTGCCAAGCAAAACAGGATGCATTTCAAAACATCTGTTGTCAGAAAAGTGCTAGGGATTTTGACAAATAAACCTTGTGTAAATGATAAACAGAGTGTCAAGGAGCACTGTGAAAAATGAGCTAATGGAGACGTGACACACCATCCATAGCATGCTCATACAATTCAATGGAAGAGTAGAAGTATATGTAAAATATTTGTTATGCTGAGCAGTAAAAACTAGATTTTTTTTTTTCATGGAATAAAAAAGTGGTTTGCTTTGTACTTACATAGGAAAAGTAAGTGTCTCCATCTATGAAATTGTCAGGCAGCAAAAACTGGTGATGCTACTTTTTAAATTGAAGTTATACATTTACTCTTGTACATATACAACATTTTAATGTGAATTAGCTGAACAGATATGCACAGTGTACACACACCTACCAACGTGTTAGCAAACTTTTGAAAAGATTCTTTATTTCTAAACTTAAAACTTTATTTCTATTCTTAAAAAATGCCTGTTAGTACTGTTCTTGCTCAATGGGATTTATTTGTGAGCAAATTAATTTATTATGAATACACAACATGCTAAAATCATGCATATCCCCAACTGAATACAAAATTTTTCCTGTCGTTGTCACTAGTTTTCTGTTCATGGTGCTTCCTTTAGGGGCACACTAAAATATTAGCAGAAGTGTGTTTTTGGAGGCTAATGTTGAGGAAGGGTAGTATTAAAGATACATCCAGGACCTCACACAGGATAAAGGGTATTTGCTTATACATTGGCTCTGATGCTAGACACAAAGGTAGTTATAAACAGCTTTTCTAAAACTTTGATTAATGAATTAATCTGGCAAAGTGATTTCTGTGGGAGACTTGTCTGATAAACTATGGAGTGGATGAGACCACTTTCATTTGCCTGACAGCTTTGATTCATATTGTTTAGTGTTATGATATTTCAAATTTATTTTGTCTTTATGTTGTTCTACCTGTCATCTGATGAAGAAATCACTGTCATTAACTTCTGAATAGCCATGAAGCCAAGATCTTGCCTGACACTGATCCCAGACATCAATCAATTATGAATCATCCTCTCCTGGATTAGAGGTTGTTCAGTTATAATGGTTTAATTTGTGGTAATGTAATCACAAATGGGAGAACTGACAGGGAAGATTTTGAGTCTTTGTCTGAAATAACCTTATATAACCTGGGGCTACCCAATAAAAACAAGAAAATAAAAGTCAGTTCTTCACCTCATGCAACTACAGTACACAGAGATTAAAAACGTATGCTTGTCACTAGTGCAAATTCAGACTTCTTAGCCTGTATTTTCATCTACATATCTAGCTTCTTTATTAGTCTGAAACATCGTCATTTGGTTAATTAGGTCCCTTGAGAGTATTCTACTGAAAAACACTCAACATTTAAATGTATTAAAAAACAAGTGTGATGTTTACTGTTTCTCTTTGCTAATACCACATTAATACTTCTAAATTTATACATAAAGTGTATGAATTTTGGTATTACTAGGCCTCTGATTTTGTATATTAATATTTATGAGAAAGAGAGACTTAGGCAACATGTTCAGAAAAAGCACTGATGAGATTTTACTGCATCTACAAAGTTAATTTAATTCTCCAAAGAAAGAATTTTGGAAAATTTCTCAGTATACCAGCTAATGTTTTGTGGCAGAAGTGGTAGTGGCCCGTAATCCCAGATGTAAGAGAATTCCCCATATACATAGTGCCTTAAGCAGCTTTTAGTTCCCCTGCTTGTGGAATCATGTAAACGGAACTGAAATGAAGATCAGTGCGCGCAGGTTGATGTGCCTTGTTTCCTGAAGTTTGAGAAACCTCATGGAATCCCAGTCAGCTAGCTCCAGCCTCAGATGATCTGGCTTGCTCAGAGTTTTGGCAGACCAAAACCTGTAGCTGCGCTTTCCTATGTGACTGTCCTCAGAATTAATTCTGCTTGGCAGAATTCACTAAAACCCACAGCTACTGCATTGTCTGGGTGCAAGACTGTCTAATTTTCTGGGTGTTGAACTGATGTTGCTTACTCTTCACTATTTTTCTTCAAATGAAATTGATTAACCCATAACTCTTTTGGAACTATAAGCCCAGTCTTAACAGTATATACAAAAATAATTTTGATTTTTCAAAACTGATTCCTTCATTGCTGCTAATCTGGTCAAAGGACTGCATGATCTTCACAAATTGGAAGTGTGTATATATGCTGTTTTTCCTGTAAAATGTTCTAAGCATATTTAAAAATAATTTTGAAATATGTGGATTGCTAGACTCAGTGTCAAGTTTCCTTTCCCACGCATTCAGTATTTCACATAGACCCTATGTTTACTAAAGGAGTCTTTGAGAAGAATTGTAGTGAAAGCTGGACTGTAGTTCTTTTATTCTGAAGAGGTCCTGGTGGCTCTAGAAGTGATGAATGAAATCTTTTTGAGAGGAAACGGGGAAAAAAAACTTTGAAATGGTAACATAATTTTAGGCACTATTGATTTTTGGAAATGTTTCAAACATGGGTGATAGGATAGTAAGCTTTTAACATACATGTAGTTCTGTACAAATGTTATTTCAGAAGATCTCCTATGAGTAGAAAAACTTAACTATACCCATTGAATATCTTAAAATATTGTCCTAAAAGTAGAAATCAGATAACTTCACAGAGCAGTAAGTATTTTAACCTACGTTTTCTCAATATTCTAAGTTTGATGCTAGTTGCAAGTTAAGATTTCGCTGAAATTTCTTAAAGGTTTCACAGTTGTTTTGGCTTGAATTCCTTACTTGTTCTGTCTGTAAAGTTTTGTGTGGTTTGGGTTTTTTTGGTCACATTTTTCTTCCTGATAAGCACTGCTTTACATTTATTTACCTCAGGAAGTCTGCGTATCTGGAGGATATGCAAAATTGGAGGAACCCAAATTTCACTTATGCTATATAAAAACGTTGCTTTTCACTATCTTCACTTGGTAATTGGAGATTTAACTCTTCATTAGCAAACAAACTCTTCATTCTTGAGTGACCTTCCTGGATCTCCAAAGTTCAGACAGTTTCTGTCCACATGTAGTGATCTTCTATTGTAACGTGTATTAGTTGTTGTATCTATTAAATGCATTGTAGAATTAAATAATCTGGTTAATAGAGATATTAAGGGATATTTCAGTGTAGGTGGTTTCTGATTCATGGTGGTCTAGGGATAGAAATGTTATAGGCAAGATGAGGTTTCTATGCTGTGCTTAAAGACAGAATTCTGTCTTTTACCGGTATATAATCTATTAGTGGATGTCAATTTTTTCATGGTATTTCAGTCTGTAAATTTGAATTAAACCAAAAATAATTGCTTAAAACTCATTTTGAATAATGAATTTTCAAGTCAGTAGCTTATAAACAGCAGTAATTCATTCTGATATAGAGATAAGACTCAAAAAGTTTATTACAGATAACTGCTGTTAATGTCTTGATATAGACTCTAATCACAATATAGGAATTTGAAGATACTCAGCGCTGTGAGGCTGGATACCCATTTTTCATGATCAGTAAATGAGGCCTGTCTTGCTTGCTCATATGTAAGATTTTTTACTTTCGGCAAGCAGTAGTGTTAGTGATAGATGGGAAGATATACCCCAACAGCATGTATTCTTTCTGTGCCATCAGCTTTTTCTGAAACCCTTTGGAACTGGTATGGTTTTGTTCTCAAGAGTTACTAGTGCTAATTCAGATCTTATGCTCTATCATACACCGAGTGGTGTGAAAGTAGAAAGAATATATGATACTATGTTCCGTGGTAGCAGAAGATGAGAAAATTAGTAAAGCTCTGATTTTCTCTACTGTGATCTAAAATCAGCAACCTGCTTTCATTTCATTGTAGACCGCAACATTTCTGTACATTAGGGGTTTAGCTTTTCATTTCAATTGTATAAACCAGATAACTTGATGAGATCAGCTTTAGCTTCCAATATATTTTCCTATGGGACTGTAAATGAGGGAACATATGCTTTCCTGGTGCCAAGAAAGAAACTGGCTGCCTTTGGTGCCAGGATTTACGAATATATAACTGAATCATGTCAGAGGCAGGCAGGAGTCGAGTCCAGGACTCTCAAGTTCTGATCCTATGTTACAAACTAGAGGTGATTTCAGCATATCCTGAAATAGGTGATCTTACTTAAATTTACATTTCTGTAAGTAAATAAATATATAACCAAGGAAGATGGAGAGTTTTGATTTTTCAAAGGAAAGGTAATATGAGATTGAAAGAAGTAAATAGTAAAAGCTTGATATAAAATTTAAATAGATGGACTATGTTGAAAAAAATACTGAAACGTTGTTCCCTCAGAGTTTTCAGGCTCCCAGGTTGTTTTGGTCGCCATTTCATAAAATGGTGAGTACAAGCTAATAATAAACATGATATTCGTTGTTCGGTGAGATTTTCATAAGTGAAGCCAAAGAATGTTGACTGAAATAGGAATGTGAAGTATATCCTTTCTCTAGGATATGAAGTCTAATCTCTAGGATGTAACTAAATTAAACAATTTAATTGAATCTGTGGTCTTGACTCTAATCCCTTGCTCAGGTGTACAACTTTTAAAAGGCATTGGAGTTACTGTGCTATAAAGCTACTGTAAATTGAGCCAGGATTGGACTACTGATTGGCAGTAATCAGCATGAATAAATGATAGAACTCAGCATTTGTTTCAAATATGAAATCAAGCATTTTGTTTCATGTAAGAATAATTCAGTATTGTGAAACAGAAGCACATGGTCTTTTTCTCTCTGTACAATTTAATTAAAAAGAAAAGGTTAAAAAATCCTTCTTAATTAGCTATCATTTCCATTGCAAAGCCTACCCTTTGTGTCTCATCTTGCAAACTCCAAGGTGTATCCACAAAGTGTAGCTGCCACTGCTCCTCCTTTGGTACTGTGAGGTCTGGTTCCAGAAAGAGTCTAGTTTTGGTTCCTAGACTATTTCCAGTGGTTTTTGAAGAAATGCAAATGAAAGAACGGAAGTAATGCTTTTTAAATTAGTCTTCATTTTTTAATGGTTCACTGTGCAGGTAAACCTGGGTGGAATTTCATGTCCTAATGAAAAGGGACTTTTAAAGCCTCAAGGCATTTTTGTTCCTGAATTTCAAAGTCACTCAGCAAAGAGCAGTTATGTCAGGCTTAAGAAAAGGTCAGCAAGTTTCTTTACAGCAGAGATTCTTGTAGAGCTATGAGCCTGGAGGTGGGAGCTGGTACCAGGGTCTCCCTTCATGCAGTAATGCATTACAGGTATATGTAGTTTGATTATGATGAGAGTTTGCACTCCCTGAGTGTTAGAGAGACTCGCTTCCTTACTTACCGTATAAAACTAGAGCCAAAGGGTTTTTTTACTAAAAATACTATGCTTTTGTTGTAGCATTTTCTGTACTGTGAATGAAAGACGTCTTTGAAAGGAAACTATTTACTTCAGATTTCTGTGATCATAAGTACTAATTTTATGGTTTATATATACCTTCTTATATGAAAACGTTACATATCTGTAATGCCTAGATTAAGTTAGCGCTCATCTTTTAGAAGTACCTTTTATAAAGAAACAGTAAGTACTGCACCAGCAAGAAGCCTTTCAGTATGATATATTTTTTTTTTCAAATCTGTAACAGTTTTCTATATAACAGCAGACTTAATATTTGTGATCAGAACAACGTGTGTGAAGTTTATTGGTCTTTCATTAAGAACAATCTGTTTGCTGGAGTAGGAGTAAAATGGGTATTTATGTTTTTATATGGCTTTAATCCGTGATTATTTCTTCTTTTGTTTTTAAGAGCAATCTTACAACAAATTAGTATGTCCATGAATGTGATGAAGAAAGGTTTTTCATCAATCACTCTCCCTTGTAACCTAAACTCTGTAGTTCATGGATTATAGTTCATAACTGTTCCAAAATCTTGCAACATTTACTGAGTGTTCAGTTGTTCACACACTTGCTGTTTTATGCATTGTGAACATCCCATAACACTATTTTAATAGCAGCTTAAAAAAACATGGTTTAAGCAGCCCGAGTGGCACAAGTATGAGGAACATAGTGACTCTTCTCTTAAAAAATATTTGTGCTTAGAGGTTCTGAACTGTAACTTTGTCAGCTCATTACCAACTTCACATTCGTATTTTGGTTTTCACACTTGGCATTTGCTTTAAATACAGGGAGGGATGTAAGCAAGATAAGCTGTTTTTCTACTTTTTGCTAAGGAGTGTTTAGGTATAAGTAGTACAAGGGTGGAGTATAAGTAGTTAAGTGGGGAATGCATTGCTGGTAAACTGCTGATGCTGTTATTCCAAAGTCAGTCACTGAAAATTTTGGCTAAGCTTTAAGAAAATTCAATCATATTAGGGTGTGGAAAGGGGAAGCTGAATGCACCTGAGCAACCTGACTAGAGTTGTAAGTACTTCTAGATTAAATGGACTTGTAAAGACGATGTAATTTAAAATTTTTTAATTATTTCTGGCCTGTTATTAGTATCCACCCAGGACATAATTGGGGTGGTTTAGAGAGATATCTTTGAATTTAGGCTTCTTACTTATATGAGTAGTATGATTAACTGCATTTCCAAATTAGAGTAGGGAAACCAGCCACATTTGGAGCCTGAAGCAGAAAAAAGGTTTTGCTTCTTTTAAGGTACTTCTGTCACCATTAATCATATCAAGGATGACACAGACTACTACAGACAAGACCTGACATAGAAGCAGTCTTTAATGATTTCCTCATTCTTTTTATTCTATTTATTTATATGAGACGCAGCTAGTTTTGTATTATGTAATAGTTTATAGGTATAATGGTGTTAGCTCCAGCTGATTTTCGGAGAGATGTGTGCTACTATGTAGGCACAGTTTGGGTGTATGCTGTTTATTGTCCAGAGCAGTTCAGATGTGACACCAGAAGACTAATGGCGTAACTCTCATCCTGAGTCCAATAGACAGTGGCATACCGTGTTCTTTTTTAGGGATATGTCATACCTGTGTAGGAGGTGAAAAAATGTTTCTTCACTTCTGCCATAGTATCAGCAATGTCTCACACAGTGGCTTTAATATGTTGACAGCCCAGTGAGTCCTGAATGCCTCCATTTGTTTACAACGTTAAATTTTTACCCCTGTAAAGGCACCTTTTTTTTTTAAGTAGCATGAAAATTACACAGTTTTGGACTCTATCGTCTACTGCCATGGAAACAGAAAAGTGTCTTTAGGGGATAACTATTGAAACATCATTATTATTTTTTTTTGGTCTTATATCCCTGTCTGAGCTTTGAGAGGACATTTTCATGATGAATTGGACCTTGGTCTTGCTGCATACTGGATCCAATTTGGCTTTCTGCATTTTGAGTGTGTGGCTAGTTATGTTGATTCTCTCTTCGAAGGGAGTCACTGGATCAGTGTGTTTAAAAAAATTGTGAGGCAGTTTTCAGTGAGCTAATTCTGAATATTTTTAGTTTATCTATTTATTTACTGGTATCTAAGTTCCTATTTCAGAAGCAGAGGAGAAGATTGAATAGATTTTTTTTTTTATTGGGGTCATTCAGGCTCTATATTTGAAGCATGACAGGTATTTTCCTATTTGCATTCCCACAGGGGAAGGACAAATACTAATTTCTATAGCTCTGATCGCCCTTTGCCACCACCTTTGCCTGTAAACTTCAGCAGAGATACTTCTGAAAGGGAACAGGATGGTTTACCACCCACCCCGACATGCAGTTGCTCAGTCCTGCCATCTGGAGTCACAGAGATTTATGCTGCCACTCTTCTGCATCGTGAATGTAAGGCTGAAAGAAGGCTAGCTATGAGCCTGTGGCTTAGTCACTACAATAAGATCAACCAGCGCTGGATCTCACCTCTTGCTCCACTGGGAGCAGTGAAACAGATGCCACAGTGCTTAGATGCCACTTGGGTAACTATGTGTCTGCAAGTTAAATTAGAAAAATCTGTAGAAGGGAGGGAAAATGTTATTTTGACTATCCCTAGCAACAAGATGCAGCTATAGATACAGAACACATGTAGATCAGTTATGATATTAGATATTAAGGTTGCTCCAAATATTTATGTGACTGCTATGGCAAGTATGTACGGTGGTGATGTTACTTCCACAAGCAACTGGACTCTTGAGGAGAAGCATATGACTTTCTGATACAGGCGAGGCCATAGTTCTCTTTGGATGTGTTGTGACAAAGCTTAGACTGCTGGAAGGCATGTTGCCTTAGGCCCACACCTTGAGACCACTCAACACCCAAAACCAGAGCAGAAATGGTTTGTGGTCTGCTTCATAAGCAGCTCCAAACAGAAGGACATAGCAGTGCATTGGAAACTGCTCTGGTTGCTTAAAACTTTGTCTTGGAAATCAAAGTAGTAGTAATACAAACAACTTACTAAACAAAGCTGTTCAGAAAATGACTGTACTGTCATATGCGAAAGCAACCAATATTTAGGTTGGTGGAGTTTTTCACTGCAAAGTGTGCTGTATTTTCTATTTTGTCAGAACAACATTTCCAGTCCAAGCCTGTTTTAGAATCGTAGAATCATTTGGGTTGGAGGAGACCATCAAGATCATCGAGTCAAACCACTAACCTAACACTGTCAGTTCCACCACTAAGCCATGTCCTAAGCTCAACATCTATACGTCTTTTAAATACCTCCAGGGATGGTGGCTCAACGACTTCCCTGAGCAGCCTGTTCCAATGCTTTACAACCATTTCAGTAAAGAAATTTTTCAAAATATCCAATCTAAACCTCCCCTGACGCAACTTGAGGCCATTTCCCTTTATCCTGTTGCCTATTACTTGGGAGACTGACCCCCAACTCGCTACAACCTCCTTTCAGGTAATTGTAGAGAGCAATAAGGTGTCCCCAGCCTCCTTCTCTCCAGACTAAACAGCCCCAGTTCCCTCAGCCACTCCTCGTAAGACTTGTTCTCTAGACCCCTCACCAGCCTCCTTGCTCTTCTCTGGACACGCTCCAGCACCTCAATGTCCTTCTTGCAGTGAGGGGCCCAAAACTGAACACAGTACTCCAGGTGCGGCCTCACCAGTGCTGAGGACAGGGACACGATCACCTCCCTACTGCTGCTGGCCACACTATTCCTGATACAAGCCAGGATGTCACTGGCCTTCTTGGCCACCTGGGCACACTTCTGGCTCATGTTCAGCCGGCTGTTGACCAGCACCCCAAGGTCTTTTTTTGCCAGGCAGCTTTCCATCCTCTCTTCCCCAAGCCTGTAGCGTTGCGTGGGGTTGTTGTGACCCAAGTGCAGGACCTGGCCTTTGGCCTTGTTGAATTTCTACAATTGACCTCGGCCCATCGATCCAGGCTGTCCAGATCCCTCTGCAGAGCCTTCCTACCCTCTAGCAGATTGACATTCCTTCCCAACTTGGTGTCATCTGCAAACTTACTGAGTGAGCACTCAGTTCTCTTGTCCAGATCATTCATAAAGACATTAAACAGAAATGACTGCAATACTTAGCCCTGGGGAACACCACGTGTGACTGGCCACCAACTGAATTTAACTCCATTCACCACCACTCTTTGGGCCCAGCCATCCAGACAGTTTTTTACCTAACAAAATGTACACCCATCCAAGCCATGAGCACCTAGTTTCTCCAGGAGCATGCTGTGGGGAACAGTGTCAAAGGCTTTGCTAAAATCTAGGTAGACAACATCCACAGCCTTTCCCTCATCTGCTAAGTGGGTCAACTTGTCATGGAAGGAGATCAGGTTGGTCAAGCAGGACATGCTTTTCATAAACCCATGCTGACTGGGCCTGATCACCTGGCTGTCCTGTGTGTGCCACATGATGGCACTCAAGCTGATCTGCTCCATAACCTTCCCTGGCAATGAGGTCAGGCTGACAGGCCTGTAGTTCCCAGGATCCTCCTTCTAACTCTTCTTACAGATGGGCATCAAGTTAACTAACTTCCGGTCAACCAGGATCTCCCTGGTTAGCAAGGACTGCTGATAGTTGATGGAAAGGGATTTGGCGAGCACATCCACCAGCTCCTTCAGCGCCCTTTGGTGGATTCCATCTGGCCTCATAGACCTGTGTGTGTCTGTGTGGCCTAGCAGGTCACCGACCATTTTCCCTTGGATTTTAGGGGTTTTCCTCTGCTCCCAATCCCTGTCTTCCTGCTCAGGGGGCTGGGCTGGGTGTCTGGAGAACAACTTCGCTGACTGTTAAAGACTGAGGCAAAGAAGGCATTAAGTACGTCAGCCTTTTCCTCATCCTTTGTCAATAAGTTTCCCCCCACATCTAATAGAGGATGGAGACTCTCCTTTGCCCGCCTTTCATTGCTAATGTATTTATAGAAACATGTTTTATTGTCTTTTATGGCAATAGCCAGGCTAAGTTCTATTTGGGCTTTGGGTCTTCTAACTTTCTCCCAGTGTAACCTCACGATATCCTTGTAGTCCTCCTGAGTGGCCCGGCCCTTCTTCCAAAGGACTTAAACGCTCCTTTTTTTCCTGAGTTCCAGCCAAAGCTCTCTGTTCAGCCAGGCTGTTGTCTTCCCCACCAGCTCGTCTTTCGGCACATAGGGACGGCCTGCTCCTGTGCCTTTAAGACTTCCTCCTTGAAGAGTGTCCAGCCTTCCTGGACTCCTTTCCCTTCAGAACTGCCTCCCAAGGGACACTGTAAACCAGGCTCCTAACCAGGCCAATGTCTGCCCTCCGGAAGTCCAAGGCAGCAGTTCTGCTACCCCTCCTCCTTCTCTGAGAATCAAAATTCTTTCATTTTGTGATCGCTGTGCCCAAAATGTCCTCCAGGCATTACATCACCCACAATTCATTCTCTGTTCACAAAAACCAGGTCCATCTCAGTGCCTTTCCCTGTTGGCTCCCTCACCAACTGTGTCAGGAAGTTATCTTCCACACACTCCAGGAACCTCCTGGACTGTTTCCGCTCCACTGTATTGTATTTCCAGCAGACATCTGGTAAGTTCATGTTCCCCACGAGAACAAGGGCCAGCGATCACGGGACTTCCTCTAGCTGCTTATGGAGTATTTCATCTGTCTCTTCATCCTGGTTGAGTGGTCTTTAAGCCTTTAACAGACTCCTGCCATCATACCTGCCTTGTTGGCCTTCCCCCTGATTTTTATCCATAAATACTCAACCCTATCATCGTCATCAAGCTCTAGACAAACAAAACCCTCCCTAACATACAGGGCTACCCCACCCCCTCTCCTTCCTTGCCTATCCCTTCTGAAGAGTTTATAGCCATCCATTGCAGCACTTCCATTGCAGCACTCCAGTTGTGCGAGTTGTCCCACCATGTTTCTGTGATGGCAATTATATCATAGTTTTCCTGCTGCATGAATTTTGTTTTGACAGACACATCTTCGCTGGGCAGTACTGTATAGCCATATTGGTAAGACACTTGATTGCCCAATTGGGGAAAAAAATCACAAACAAATGAGTTATACATATTTTATTCCATCTAAAAGGCTAAGTTAGGTATACAAGGCTTATTCAGAAAGTCCTATAACATGAATTATTCAGTCTTTTATTTTATTAGTTCTTTAATGCCTCTTATCTGCCATGATCCTGCAGTTTCAAGTGTTAAAACACAATCAAGGGGAATAACTACTGGTCTGTGACAGCCAACTACCTGAAGGAATTGTGCGATTTTGGTCAGTGGAGCGAGGCTGGCAGCAAAGTCAGTCTTTGCTATGGATGGAGAGACATTTAAAGATGAATAATACAAAAATGCAGCAAAAAAGTCTGAACTTCAGGTCTACCCCTACATCCCCAGTGTATTTCACTGAGTTTATTTTTCTTTCAGCTTTCTGATACTAAATCAGACAGATACTTGGAATTAGGTTCAGTTCTGTAAAGGTAAAATAAAATATAGCTAGTTGGTTCTGGGACTGCAAGTTTGGAACTTGCTGATGACCATAACCAACTTCTGTGCAGGTTTTGATAAACAAAACCAGAGACTTTGATTCCATTTCACTAGTTTCTGTATGTACAGAAGTTACATGTATCTTTCAAGATCGAGATTTTAGTTTTAGCACATGAAGCTGCAGAACTTGCTCCTCATTCTGAGTTCACCACTGGAACTAGAAAGTGAGGCTGTGAGAACAGCCATTACAGCACATTAGAAGTAACCCTGGCAGTAGTAGATACATGAACAGACTTTTGATGAGGAAAAAGTGCATTTTGCACCGTGCAAAAGCACATTTCTGTGCATTAACCATTGATGATTCTGATGTCCCTCTGGCCTTGTTTACATTTGTAGGTTTTAATGGCTGTTGCATTAAAAGGGGTAGGGAGTCTGATCAGCGGCAAAAGGAGAGCCCTCCCGTTGAGTCACAAGATTCAGAGCAGACCCCCTCGCGTTCTAAACTCTCTCTCAGAGAGGAGTCTAGGTGCAGCTGGATCTACTCGTAGTCCCAGGCTTGGTCAACGGCTCATGTCTCAACGGTTAAGTAAGTAGCCACTTATCAGCTTCAACTTGCCTGTCAGAGCCCCTCCAAGGACTTTCACTGAAACAGTTTCACAAAGTTGAAACAATAGGTAATTTATTCAAGCGACAGGTATCACAGATTCAGGATTGCCGTTGACAAATGCACTGTCTACAAAAATTGAGCTCAAAGTAGTGGCTTAGCCCTTTAGTTAACAATGTGTTCCCGGGGATAAGTCTGACAAAGTCAGAGGTGCGACTCTTACCAAAAAGGCGTCCCTTCCTGGGGGGAGGGAAAAGAGATTCAGGCCCGTCAACCCGTCCGTCAGGCAAGGTTCTTGCTTGGCTCCTCCTCCCAAAGAGAGTGTTCAAGTGCCAATTTGTATATGTTTGGAAAATCTTTTTGTGAAGTGGGACTAAGTCAATTATTGTGTATCGATTGGCTCTTGGCATGGAATGTCGTGTTATCGGAAGCAGGACTCAGCAGTTTGACACGCCTTCGGAGTGGTCATCTTGGTATGCGCTTCCAGGGGCCATCTGTGCTTTATCTGAAGCAATCTCTGGCTATGTTGTCTCCGCTGCACCCCACAGATCACTTGGTTTACAGTGATGGGATATCCCCCCTTACTTCTGCCTGATAAGATAAGCACAAGTCAATCGCTCCCTTTGTTAACTCTTTGGCTCTTGGTGCCTGAATCCAAGCATGTCTTTTGTCTTGCATTGACAAGTCCAGCAAGGCCATTGATTACAATGGTATAGATTTAACTATGGAAAATTTCAAGCTGCTTACACTCAGGACTTATATGACCCTGTCCTTTATACCTGGACCTGACCCCTTTCTACACTGCTGCTGAAATGGACCAGTGAGGAATGAGCTAGTAAAAACTGCATCATGGTCCATGGTGTTAATTTTGGCTTAGTTTGCCTAAGCGACAGAAAGTAAACTTTGTGGAATCTTAAATGAGGTAAGATATACAACACTGCTTAAAATCCCCTAATCACCTGTAATGGGTTGCCTTTGTTTTTTCATCACACCTTTCCATTTCGAGAAAATTTTTGTCCCCAATTTCATCTTCCCAAACACATCTGACAGATCGTGAAAGAATATTGCCTTTCATTCCTGATAGTCCTTAGTAGGTGTGGGAAGATCAGATGTTGTAAAGGAGGGGAAGCTGAGGGAGGAAGGATAAAGCCACGCAAGCTGTGCCAAATGTAGTGAGGGATGGTGAAACCTGTATGTTGCATCATGTATTTCCAGTAATTCACATATTTTAAAGGGAAGGTTATGTTCTTGTATATATTATATATTAAAAAAAAGTATTTATGGGAATGTTTGAATTCTTCTATTTGAGAAACAAGAATGACGTTAGTACTAATTTTATGAACTTTTAGAGAAAAAAGCATTATAACAAATGTATCTTTCTGAGTAATCTTGTAGATACAAGGTTACTTAGTTCACAGTTTTGAAAGAAAACCAGAAATATTTTCTGCTTCAATTAAAGACGGAGGTAATTTTGTCTTTCCAAAGGATAAAACCGTCTCTGCAAGTACTTGTCTTTCTGTGCGTTAAAGTTGAATCAAAGATACATCTGCCTTTATCTTCACGTTCACTTCGAATATAAGGAAAAATATCGATGGATTCATGAAACTGCTATGACCTATTAGAAATACATGCTCAAAGGTTTCATTTGAATGGAAGCTTTAAAAAACACCCAACACAATAGTGATCAAGCTATTATATGTTTCATAAAGAATCAGACCTCATTTAAAATATATCTAAAATCATTCTGTTGGTGGAAGATTTACTGGATGCTTACTAAAATGAGTCATGTTTGGCATCCAGACAGATTTCAGTACATTGCACTGGTCTTCTAGCTTACACTCTTGGAGGCGTTGCACTGCCGAATGTAAGCAAACATGCCAAACTTCAGATACGGAGACACAGCAACATATTCGCTTCAACATCAAGAGCTGTGTAGGTTACAAAGTTCCAGACATCACTATAAGTAAGCAGAGACAAGTATGCTACATGGTTTAACAAAATGAGTTAAGAATATGTTTGAACAAATTAAATAGCTTATTTTTTCTAGGATGTATTTTTAGCAGTGCTACTGAACATAAATTTTGTAAGGGTTTGTGCCACTTAGTATTTTCACATAATGGCAAAGGAGTGATGACAGAAGTAAGTAGGCTTCACCTGTTCTGTAGAGGGTGGAATGGTGCACATGTGTGTGCACGCGCTGAATTTGTGATTGTGTGCTGTTGTTGTAGCAATAGTGATGCTCTGCCCTAATGAATACAAGATTCTTCAGAAGATCTGGGTAATTTATTTTGTGACTTGTTCAAGTGACCTGTTGTGCTATGTTCAGCTGCATTTTGCTTTGTTCTTTATGCTTTGATTGCTTTTTTTTAAAAAAGTGAAGTAGTTCTTTAGGACTGTCTGTCATCACCAGATAAGGAGAAAGGAATTGACCAAATATTTTATGGTGAGCAAGTAAAGTGAAAATGTCACATGTCTGCAAGTAATCTTTCTTCCTAGGCAGACGGGCTATGGTTTTCTGACCTTCTGGTAGAGGTTGTTTGACTGATACTTTGATCTTACCTGAAACTGTTTTACTGTTCTGTCAGGCTTGGCCAAATGTCAAACTTCCATCAGAAAAGGATAGTTTTGTTAAAAATTTTGTTGGAACAGTGTGTCGAGGCTGGAGATTTTTTTTTGTTAAACCCTAGGATGTAACAAGCAGCTCTTTGGCTCAAGCACTTTCCTATCATGTGGACATTGCTTTGCTTCAGACAAAAAGCCTTTAATCTGAATCTCTGGTGGGTGCTGATTGCCAGGCTGCTACTTATTTCTGTGTGAGTTACTCTGGTATTTTTTTTCCTTCAGTTTTATTTTTTCTTGAAGTAAGCTCTGTTCTGGGCTCTATCCTGCAAAAGTATTTCACGACGGGAACATTATTTTCTGCTTCATTCTAGCTGTCTGTGAAGTGGCGGTGATGTTGCTCTGTGCTTAGGCTCTGCGTGGAAATCTACTGGCGGCGGGGTCTAGGAGCAGCTGAGGGAAGTGAGACTGTTTAGTCTGGAGAAGAGGAGGCTGAGGAGAGACCTCATTGCTCCCTACAACTACCTGAAAGGAGGTTGCAGTGAGGTGGGTGTCGGTCTCTTCTCCCAGGTAACTAGCAATAGGACAAGAGGCAATGGCCTCAAGTTGCTTCAGGGGAGGTTTAGATTGGATATTAGGAAGAATTTCTTTACTGAAAGAGTGATGAGGCATTGGAACAGGCTGCCCAGGGAAGTGGTGGAGTCTCCATTCCTGGAGGTGTTTAAAAAACATGTAGATGTGGCACTTCAGGACATGGTTTCGCAGGCATAGTGGTGTTGGGTTGATGGTTGGTCTCGATGATCTTAAAGGTCTTCTCCAACCTTAATGATTCTATGATTCTATGATTCTATTTACAGTGACTATGCAAGATGAGGCCAGTGCTCAGGCTCCTCCAGGAACGTGCCACAGTGCTGTGGGCTAGCCCGGTCCCCTCCAAAGTGAAGCCTGACCCATGCTGCACTCCTGACTGACTCCTCTGGGCTTTGCCCACAGGGCCATCCTCAGCTTCATGCTGCTAGATTTCTGGTGTAGCATTATATTCGTTAGAGTCTATAGAATGTTGTAATCAACAAGGACACATACAAAATCTTGTAGCTACCACATTTTTTTTTAACCTAGATTCAGTGGCAACAATCTATCTTTACTTTGAATTTGAATAATAATTTCCGTGAATAACTATTTGACCTTTAAAATATTTATGTCAAAATATTCAAAACTAACCATGTTCTAAAAGTAAAAATGCAAAGTAGAAATACAGAGGCAGTTCGTGATGCCGTTTTGGGCAGAAATGAAACTTAACTTGGGTTTTCTTTGCATTAGAGCTGGACGTCTGGAGATTTCAGTAATCAGCCAAGGAAATTCAGTAGAGCACATTAGTCCTCTCTGAGTGCACCTTCCCAGTGGGAAGGGTGTCAGTTCTGCTCTTATGAGAATTTGAATCTGGTAGTAATACTCAGCTTCCTCTGTGTCTCTGTGTTTCCAAATAGGGCATATATCTGTGATGAGTTCTTTAGGTTTTGCGTCCTTTCACTTACATCAGAACTATGCTGGTAGGTGAAACCAGGAGCCACAGAACTGATCCCATTATCTCAGGTGGAAAGGATTTGTGTGCCTCTACTTTAGACAGGGTATTTGGTAAGACAGGACTATTTTTGAAGATACTTTCATTTGCAAACTTGTTGATTCTAAAACGTAGAACTCAAAGCAACAGAAGAGTCTACATAGACGTGTTTAGTTTAACCATATTGCTCTTTGTAGGGGAAAGGGGTCAACCAGGAAGCAATTTGGAGTAAACCTTTGATTTTCAGATAGATACTTTACAATTTTTATTATAATTATTTTCCTGTTTTGAAGCAAGTCTTTGTTTCAAGTTGTCAGTCAATTTAATTTTAAAATTGTAAAATTGCACTCATATTTGAAATGAAACATTTATTCTTTGACTGAATAAAGTATTTAGTTTGTCAGGAAATGAAGGATTTAAACTCTGAGTTCTTGATAATTTTGTTTTGGTGTGACCCAATGCTTTTTCCACTGCCAGTGGTACACCTCTGCTCACTTTGGCCTATCAGAGAACTATGGAAAAGCTTTTAATCCACTCATTTCTGCTTCTTTCTTTTTGTTTTCTTCTTGTAATCTACAAAAAAATTTTATTGGTCGATCTTGGTTCTAAAAACGAAAGACAGCTGTCCTACTTCCAGGCAGTTGCAGGTGCTATGGAGACTCAGACCCAAGTCCTTTTTCAGCCATCCTGGTTGCAGACATCCTGGGTGACACCATGGTTCCTTTATTCGTATCATCCAACTTCAGACTTCTGTCTTCAGCGTTGGGTCCTCTGAGTAGTTCATGACCTTTCAGAGCGCAAATCAGGGCGCTCCTCTTAGAAACCTAAAGTCATTTGGCGCAAATAGTTTCTGAGCCGTGCGTGTCAGTCCTTCTCGGCAAGGTGAGTTGCCACTACTTCTCTACTTACGGTTGCAACAAGGAAGCAGCTGCTGAAAAACCCCGCTATTGCTTTGACACCGCCGTCTCAAG
This sequence comes from Opisthocomus hoazin, assembly GCF_030867145.1. Taxonomy (NCBI): domain Eukaryota; kingdom Metazoa; phylum Chordata; class Aves; order Opisthocomiformes; family Opisthocomidae; genus Opisthocomus; species Opisthocomus hoazin. The sequence goes on along the minus strand of NC_134414.1, from coordinate 65,313,231 downwards.
GACTGTGTGGGTATCTGAGCGAGGGAATGGCCCAGCATCTTCAGGCCTTGCACTGAAAGTGAAGTCGTTTCTCAGCTGCATTTCAATGTGTTGCGCTTCCTTTGCTGCTGTGCAATGTTCCCTAGGAACAGCTGAAGGGATACTTTGAATATTCAAGTGGCAGATTTCTGGTTTGCCAACAAAACACGCACTAAAAAAGATCGTGGGTGAGTTCTGCGGCAGCACACAGCTGACTGTTAGTTGGGGTGCTGGGAGCTTTTACCTTCTCTTTCCCCTTTCCTCCTCTTCCTTCTCTGGTAAACCCACACTTTGTATTCAGCTGAAAATACAGTCTCAGAAAAATCAAGCGTGGCCTACTTGATGGGGCCATGGACACAGATTTTAATGAAGAACCTAATAAAGCATAATCAAGGCCCATGCATGCCCCTCCTCTCTGTGTGTAGAAAAGGGTGTTTGGCTTGCGTGTCAAATCTGAACAAGATTTATGTTGGAGAGTTCTGCTGTATTTGAGCGCAGAAATAGAGAACTACATCAAAAGCCTTTGAAACATAAATAAGGACTTCCGTTATAATGTGAGCTTTATTGAAAAGGAAGAAGATTAATTTTGGACAGCTTTCTGATTTAGTAACATCCTTCCTGGTTTTTTGTTTGTTTGTTTGCTGGCTACACTTAGGAGCTGGAGAGGCTTGAATTTCTGTTCTGTTAAAAAATATAAGTGTTAGGTATTTCATGCTATGCTATTTTGCTTCTGAAGCGTATGTAAACACGCAATGGAGATATGTTATGATACTAAACCGTGCAGCGTTTCCCCTGCAGCACAACACGGGAAGCACTAGCAATGCCTCTAGTTGTGGTACAGAGGAGCAGCCCTCGGACTGCGTGTCAGACAGCCCGAATACGAGCACTTGAGGGACAGGCAGTGAGTTTTTCACATGACGCTAAACCAAGACAGGGTTTTGGAGCCAGCGTACCAGCCTGCCGACTGGCCCGGCGCTGCTAGCCTTGCCCCGGCTGTGGAAGGCTCAGACATCAGGGTTGCAACACTAAAGAAAGCTGGAGGAAACATTCAGTTGAAGGCTGTCGTTAGGACATTATTACAGAGTAAAATGTGCACTGCTCATTGCAGCCGCTCAGCGATGTGTGCTGATAGCATGCTGTCACTGTAGCGTCACCAGCCATAGGCAAAAGTAGCTGTGGAAGTCCTGGGGACAAATTTCCTGCTTTTCCTACTTTTCAACCTCTAGTCTTTCAGCTTTGAATAACATTTAAGTTGTTGGTATAATAAATGTGCAGGAAACAAGAAATTTAAAGAGAGTTTAATATTAATACTCACAAAAGGATCTAATTTATTCTTTATGAACATACCTGTTGGCTCTTCGGAGTGCTGGCTCACACGATACAACCTTGGTCTTCAGTGGGGCTAACATGATACAAGCAAATGGATCTGCAGAATGCAATTGCTCTTAATGTCTGTTTAAAACATGCTAGTTGAATGCGTGTGTTCTGTAAAGCAATTTTCAGGACAAGCTTCGAAGTAAAGGGTGGAGTGGAAACCCTGGCATGAGAAAAGTCAACAGCTGATAATTGAGGATGCTAAACAAACTGGTTTAAATTTAGTTGTGCCCATATGGCTGCATTTTTATGGTACAGGTCGGTCTCCTAACACGAGTGAATGAGTGGCTGTCAGGTTCAGGCCATAAGTCTAGTCCAAACAGAATAGTCTGACAGGGGCTGGAACTGAGTCCTGTGGAGGAAAGGCTTGTCCAAAGGGATGAGAGCATTAGTGTCTCCAGGGGGTGAACAGGCTTGAAGAACACATGATAGATATTCTGGGTGGATAAGTAAGCTCTCTTGGGTGTAATTAATTCAGTACGTTTTTGACCTGTGCTTCAGGATGAGGGAAACCATACCTAGAGCTGCCTGTTTCTCCCCACTCCTTGAAGGAGTTCAAAATCACTGGCTTAAGGGCAGATGTCCAGACATGGTCAGAGGAATTTCACTTGTTATGTTATTCGAAGACACCAATGACAGGTCTGGAATTTACCTCATTTTGTGTCTTCGCACACATAATTGGGTATCTGTAATCAACTAAGAGATGATGCCAAACTTGACAAGGGAGGACGTTGGTGTAACCGATTTTGGCCAAGCAGACAGTAAAGAAGGAGCCATCATTGTGGAAGTGTTGTAGCTCAGCAGACTTGAGCAATATGTTATGGTTTGGGGTTTTTTTGCCAGCTTTGTATTACACATCTTGGGAGAAAATACACATTCAGAATTGCCATGGATCTTCAGTCTGACTCACTACTCTGCAAAATGCTTGTAATCACTGATGAAGCTGCTGGTGGCTTTGGCTCAATGTGCTGACAGACTTCTGTGTATAAAATCAAAAAGTATAGACTGTGTTTTATTTCTTGGTAGCTACAAGGTGGAGTTTGTATCTTCTGTTAAAAGCATATTTAGCCTAAAGAGAATCTGAGTGTTTCTATAAATTTTTGAAGGAGGATATATGTGACAGGTGGCATATTTGTTTTATTTGGTTAAGTTTATAAACGTGTTTTATTATTAAAGTTGAGATGTGATTGGACAGCAGGGAGGAGGGCTGTCTTTTTATGTCCTCTTGACTGCTCAGCATAGTTGGAGATGCACAGCTGGGAAAGGATACTGGACTGAGAAGTACAGCAGGTAGCGAGTGAAAGATACGAGGTGAGAAATAGAGCAAGGAGAGACCTGTCACCTGAACAGGTGAAAAAAAGTACAGGTGATAAATGTATAGCCAGTTCTCCGTGGTGAGCGGGTGGGACTGGAGGCAAAGCAGGATGAAAAAACAGATCATGAAGTCACTGCAAAAATGTACCAGATAGGATGGCAGATTTCTTAGAAAGCCCTTACTTATTTTTATTTCACTTTTAGGTTAAGGTTATATATTTAAAAGCTATTTGTTTTGGTTTGTGTTCTAATAAAATTTAGATTTAGAAATTGAAAGATCTTTCAGCATTTTTGAGGTATTTTCCGGCAGGTCTCCATTAACGTGTGAACCAACTTTGAGCTTCTCCAAAACCTGGCAGACATTTGCAATCTTGTAAGGTTTTGTGGAATACTATCGGGTTTTGTAGGTGAACAGTATGTTTAGCTCATGGTGCCAGTGAGAGGCTGGGGTAGTCTCTGCTGACTGTGTCTACACCATATCATCAAAAGACTCTGAATTGGAGGATTTACTCCTTTTTAGTGAATAATTGAGTTGAATTTAACTGTTTCTGCTGGTTTTCTCATAGGTGCTTCAAGTATAGTTCTGCTTAGTTTCTGTTAGTAGCTAAATATCTGGACTAAATAGCATTTGCAAGAGAGTCAGAGTAATCTAGGTGGGATAAATGGTTTGATTTTATTTGGTTTTTTGTGTGTTTTGTTTGTCTTTTGTTTTTTTATTCTCCAGAAGCATTAGGTGGCATGGAAGGAGTTTACCACTTACAGCCATTTTTTTCTTGTTACAGTCAGTCTTGATGCAAGAGCAGTTTCAGAGAAGCAAGGCTGTGGCTTCAGGTCCCTCAAAAAAGATTTGTTGAGTGACTGTCTGTCACAGTTTTCTGTGGTCTGTCCTGTATTTTCAGTGTCAAAATCTACTGATTTCCTTAAAACTCAGCTCCCAGGGTCATGTAACTTCATAAGAGTTTGTTTTCTTTCTGTGTATTCCAAGTTTTCTTGGATAGCACAGGTGGGGAGAAGACAAGAAAAATGTGAAGTTGTGACCCAAGTTAACCCTGAACTCAAAAAATAGGCAGGAAGCACCTCCAATAAAGAAGCAAGGCTTCATCGTACCAATGATAGAAGAAATGAGTCTGACTCATATAGAGTATTAGAAATGGTACAGACCTTGTTCTTAAAGTACAGGGGATTATTTTCTTGTTGCACTGGCTGGAGATCAGTTTTCCAAGCTGCTTCTCTTAAGATTTCTGAATTGTGTTTAATACCACAGATCATGAGACCTTTCAGTCTGCAGGCTGAAGAGGACTTTCTCACAGGGAGGATTTGGGGAAAAAAGTGATCTCAGAAAGCCAAAGCAGCCGTGTTTTGCTTCTCTTTCTGTCTCTCCATCTCACTGCATTCTCGCAAATAAACTGTACAAGTGCTTGTGTGTACAGTAAAATAAAGTATAGGAAAATGTCTGCTACTTCTTCAGCAGGTCCTTGGTTAAACAGCATTCCAGAGTCACAGTTAGTTACACTGCAAAAATGAAACAGCTGAAATATTTAGTATGACTTGCTATTTTCTGATTCAAGTAGTTCTTAATAATCTGGTTCCTATAACTCATGACATTTCTTGGATATATCATTAGTTTAAAAAAAAAAAAGGCATCAGATCCTCAATTGTACTTTTCTTAGTGATGCAGCCTTCCTTTCATTTCTGTTGCTGTTAGAGATTTTGGAAATTAAACTGAAAATAGCAACCCTTTGTGAAAGAGTAATGAAATGTTATAAAAAATGTTAAATAATTATTAATGGTATAATATGTATAATGATATTAAAAATTCTTTTGTAAAGCTTCCATGTGAATTAATGTCCGTGCATTCATGCTTTCCTCCACAAATATTTTTCTAAATAAATAAGGTATTTTATTCATATTAGCAGTGCAAAGTTCAACTTGTTTGATGGGAGTTCTGTAATCTTGCGGTATTCAGAAAAAATAAAGATTGTTCCTAACTAATAACAAATATGGAAATATGTTTATTTCCCTTTCACAGGAGGATTATCCATTTCTCAGTCAATTTTCCTTTCATCCCGGCCACATATCTTTGGAGTTCTATATCTCCAGTAGTATTACTTGTTCTTGAAGAGGACTGAAATGTAATTTGCATTTAACAGTTCTCATTTTACTGGGATTTTATGTCTTTGTAAACAAATCTGGTCAGACAGTGTTGGTGAAAGAAGTGGTTTGACAGTGAGGATTTGTGTTAAAGCATAAGGATTAAATAATAGTATATAAAAATACATAATGTTTGACTAAGGAAAATTTTTATTTTTCCACTTTTCTGAAGGTTGGGTGATCCATACATTTGCATTGTAAATGCTTTCTGTTGGATACAAATAAAACAAGCAATCCGTGTGTTTTGTACATCATTGAACACTATATGAATACTTCTTTATTTCCTTTTGAGTAATTTTAGATTGTTTTTTTTTAAAGTATCAAACAGGTTCAGTTGTCTTTGGTCATAACTGAATGCTTCTGTTAATCAGGTCTGGTAGAAGCTGTCCCTGTCCATGGCAAGGGGGTTGGAACTAGATGATCTTTAAGGTCCCTTCCAACCCAAACCATGCTATGATTCTATGATTTATAAACTAAATTGTTTGCACTGATGACAAAGAACAAGAAGTCATGTTTCTGTTGGCTTTCTGATTTACGTTTTTAAACCTGCATGAATCTCATCTCAAATGAGCTAATGTGGAAATTATAATTTGTGATTTTTTTGTGACTTTTTAAAAGGTAGTGGCGTATCTGTTTATTGTGATGGCAGTAAAAATTGAGACCGCTACATTAGATGATATTTGCCATCTGCTGCACCTGAAACCAGGAAAGCCTTATATGTTGTTCAGCTATCAGAGAAAACTGAGTGTCTTTGCTCTGCAGTAAGTCTGTGACATATATTGCAATTTCCAGTTATCACTTCGTAACTAGGTAAATTCTCCTTTGTCCTGGTTCTTTGGCAGTGTGATTATTCTGTTTGCCTCCACTTTTGAGGCCAGTCTGTAGTTGAAAATGTAAAATTTCTTGAAAGTAATGCGAATGACTTCTTTCAATATTTTGTGCCATTGGCTAGAAAGTAAAAGTAAATACAACACATTGTGTTCTTGAGGTGCACATTTCAGAAGTGATACTGTTGCATACCTAAGCAGGGGGAATACACTACTTCATTTTGTGGGCTTTTATGCATTCTGGCAGGAATTAAATGAAGTTAATAGCAAGTTAAGGACCCCTGCCAACCGATATTATGGAAGCTTCCTGTATGTAACAACAGAAAAGGAAGTCTCGTTTAGGATTTGATTTAGCATTACAAATTATGCTGTTATCCTCTCTGCATTGAGCATTGCCATAGTAGTTTTGAATACTTTTAAAATAGATTGTTTAGGTGCTTTCCAAATGTAGTTCTAAGTCAGTTTGTGAAAGAAATAGAAGCTGACTTCAAATACTTTATTGCTTTGCAATGCAGCATGCAAGGAGACAAATAGACAAGACTGTAAAAATAAACGTAAAGTTTAAACATTTATTTCTAAAAATATGAATTATCTAGGAAAGGGAGAATCAAATTCATTCTTTGGTAAATTAGGTGTTATGTAAAATATATTCAGTTACATTTGGAAAGGTCGTCTATGCCCATCCTATTGTGCTTTCAGTGTTCAGAGACATCTTCAGAGAAATCTCATTCTTAAACCCCATTTGTTTACTGATTCAGAGGACAATGCATTAGTCAAATTTTATACATAAGTTAAATGATAATAGAATCTGTCACATTATGGTGCCTTGGTATTTTTTGCATGTGACTAAACCAAAGTTGAGTCTTTCACCTTTTTGCAGGAAGCTAACAAAGTGGAGATTATTGCAAAAATGAGGATAAGGAAATTACTTAACTCTGGGATCTACTGCTTAATGTTTTTGTTTTAAAGAGCAATGTTAAATGATATTTTGTATGATGTTAATATTTTACTGTCAGAATTCAGAAGCAAGAAAATAACAGGTAGAACCAAGACATTCAGGTATAGGAAGGAGTCCTAAACAAAATACTAGAAAATTATTTTATCTAAGTCAAGAGGATTTAGTAAGACAGAATACTTTTTAGACCTATGTCAAATTAAAAGAACAAGTGAAAATTGTAATTGTAAGAGTGCTCTAACATGGAACTTCAGACAACAGAATTTTTAGCATTTCAAAGTAAACTTTGAGAGAGTTGCAAAGATGATTTTTTATATCAGTGAAAGTTGGTGCTTGTCAGATAACAGTTAAATCCATTGGACTCTGACTAGTGCTATCTAAGTAAGCCTGGAAGTAGCAATCGGCTTTTCAATATTCCTGTGTATAGCATCAGCTATTTTAGATACTGAAAAATTAGAGATCATTGAATTTTAGCATATTCAAAGGAACTTGGGTCAACAGTGGAAGGCAGTATTTAGGGAGATACATCCCAACAAATCCGTGCCTTGCAAGATCAGAAACATCAGAGATGTACAATATAGTCCAGTAGGAGGACATATGCAGATTATTAAATGAAGTTACTACAATTAAACAGCCAAATCCGTGTAAAATTATGATTTTGGAACAATGTGCTTTCTTAACAACCTAAATCTCTTCTCTTTCCAACAAATACCCTCCAAAAGTAATATGGCTGGTAAAGAAACTACTAACAATTGTGCTGTAGACAAGTCTATTAAATCCAATCATCTTATGAATCTGAATAGATAAAAATTATCCCAGCTAGAAGCCAAGTTGCTGTAATTCTAATGACAATCAAATTTGTTCAAGTAAAACCACACGGCAATAAGAAAATCTCATGTAGTTTGAAATGTAAGACCTACAGACAAAACATCAGTGCAAAAAAATGGAAGGGAGCACATTTTGCAGTTAACATAAAAACATTTGCAATACAAAGGCAAGGGCATCAGCACAAAGGGGACGATGCTGTGCTTTCAAGAAACGCAACCACTTTGCAGAACTCCGACCCACTTTCATAGTTTACCAGGATATTTCATAAACGCTGTAGAAGTGCTGATGACAATGACAGCACAGGAACATCGGAGGACTCTCTGTCTCTCTTAAATGTGCTCTCAAAGCGAGGTTCTGCGGGAGATGAGCTTGTGATGTGAGGCGTGAATGGACAAAAAATTGAGTCAAAAATAAACACCAAAGTTGAGTGCCCTGTAATCATCGTGAGGACAGAAAAATAAGTGATCACAGAGAAATAGTCTCACAAAGCCACCGCGTTTCGGAATAAGTACTATTATTACTTATGGGAACAGGGAATAATGGAAGCTATTGCTTTTCTGAGTTCACATTATATCCTTTCCTTTCTGTTCTGAATAGGGAAAAACTTTCTTTTAAAAATATTTTTCTTTAAATTTTTCTATAAACTTTAGTTTTCTGGTGTGTATTAAGAGATATTTAAAACATTATTATCAAATCAAGAAGCACTAGCATATAAATGTGCATGTTTTGTCATTTCCTGTTAACAATGAGAGAAAGTAAAAACAACACGATCAGAAAATTTGAAACATTGAAACACTGAGACACTGGGTGACAGGACAGTCTATAAAGCTTTTGAAAGCAAGAGCTGTATCATAAGAACAGCTGAGGAGTATAATAATAAAGGAACATTGTGGTTTTAGATGCTTATTTAGGTTTTTATCACCTTTAAATGAAGTACAAAATTCTGCATTTGAATTCCCTGTTGGCTATGTACTTGCCTTAGGAAGCTTGCTTTTGTGATTGTGTAACACACATACACACCGCACTTTTATGTGCTGGAATGACAATGCAAAACTTGCCAAAAACAAAGTTAAAAGTGTAATGCAATGATCTGCACTGACTGTACCTGTTAGAGTAGTGTTGCAATTAAACACAAACAGTATGCTGGAGAGCAAGACAACTTATGGAAACTGGGAAAAGTGTTTCCTTCCAAAAAGGAAATGTCATTTTATGTGGGATTTGGTCCCTCCTTCCATAGCTGAATTGCCTAGTGGAAAAAGTTTCTGATATACTAAGTAGTACTGACACATGTTTTAGAGTTTAGAATAGTATCCAGGCATTAATCTGAAGCATCGATGGGTTTCTGTGCAGAAGTCAGTGAAGGACTGGAGGCTGCCTTGAACTGTGGTCTAGTGGATGGGGTGTAATCCCGCCCATGGTAGGCAGTTAATTATTGTACAAAGTAGAGTGGCTTCAGCAGCAGAGACTGCAGGAATTCCAGTCTAAAACTCCACACAACACTACTGTCAGGATACTCCTGTGTGAAAAGTCAGGAAAACTGACCTTTTACATGTCCAAGGCCTTATGAACTAACTGGGAGATGGGTCTGGAGTGGGTGAGACACTCTGTTTTGGGTGAGTACTTTGCTTCCCACTTCACAAGATATCTAGGGGTTGCAGCTTTTGCCAGGTTTGGGGTTTTTTTAACCTTAATACAGATTATAAATGTTTCTGATATTTCAAATAGAGTTTAACAGATGAGGGAGAAGATTCCTAACAAATGCTGATCACAAGATCAGCAAGCCAGAAACGACAATCAAGTCATGGTAACTATTGGAACACCAGAAGTCTTAAAAAAAAGATGCCTGGTTTATTCTGGACCAGCACGAGTCAGATTTTAGTACTGAAATATCCAAAAGTAAAAACTGCAGGAGGGAACTGCAGGAATAAAGGGCAAGTAAAATGTGAAGGAGCTGGAGCTACCAGTTGTTAACATGACTTTGATGCTATGCTATCCAAGCAGAATGTACCTCTAAACACTGGCTTTCATCTGACTTGCTGAGCAACTCATTTTATGACAGGTTGGTAATTGACTGGATAGTGCAGTTTATTCTCCATAAGAATGTGAGTTGATATGGAACTAACCCACTATTAAGCATTTGCTTTCCACCTCAAGCAGGCTTTTATTTAGTACCTTGACCCAGAAGAAGGAATAAGCAAATAATGACAGGCAAAGAAAGCCCTCCTACGGTAGGGCTCTTTTGAGGGAGGTCTAATTAAACTAACAATTAAAACTCTGGTGGATGCTAAGCGATTCATTTTTCATGGTGTTAAATTACAATGGGCATATTCACCATTGTTCTTTTAGCATTTTAAATTCTTCTGCATCTCAACAGAAAGGTAAAAGCCTTACATGCCTATTTAATGACTTTGTCCCCTTGTTTGTTTTAAACCTATAAAAATTCTAAAGGGATCTGTCCTGGCAGCCTGTGGAGGTGGGGAAGGAGATGCTAAAACCATTCAATTTGTGAACAGAAAATATTCTTAATTGAAAACATAAATTGTCATAGTTGTTCTAAAGTAAGAGCTGCACTCGGCCTGTCATGGGTTAATGCCAAAGCCATTTCTGTAGCCACTATTCCAGGGAGAAGGGAAGACATGTTAATTAAATTTTGCCTTTGTTGAGGACATCAGAAAAGCTACTGACAGAGCATGCATGTTAACTGCAATCATGCATCCTGCTGTCACCACTGACAAGAGAAAAAAAGCAATAAAAGCAGGCTGCAAGTGGCTGCTGTCACACAGGTTGCTGTGGAAGAGAGGCTTGAGAAGCTGCTGCTTTGTCCGCTCACTACAACGTCTTTGAATTTTTAGCGACAATCTCTAATAACTACAAGTCAGAATAATTCTTTCCATGGTGGGACATTGCAGACTTGTCACGCTGAACTGTTCAACATGAGAAGGCAAGGCGCAAAATAAGATCAGTAAAAATCATTAGGAGATGTTGAACTGTCTTTGATGTTGATCCATGGTGAAGTTTGCTGGTTTGGGGTAATTTTTCCCCTGAAGTCAATGTGTTTAAAATTAAATAGAAACTGTTTTTTTCACATAATCACCCGTCTGTGGTGGCTAGGACTTCAAGAGAACTTGTAGCAAAAAATCTACAATAAAATCCTGTGAGCTGGGAACTCTTTGGTGAGGTCGCCTACTCTCATCCTGTTCATTTGTGTTTTATTATTTTGCTGTATTCTCTTGCCATTCCCTTTCTTTTTCATGTGGGAAGAAAAAGGTGTGCGTGGCATGTAAAGGGTAAGGGTAATTGCTGGTCTGTCTACCTGTATTACTGTGGTGTGAGTTAAAAAACATAACATAACCAGTGCACCTGCGGACAGGCAGCATCAGTCTTTGGCTGGTGTTTCCAGGCATTTCTGGTTGCTCCTGTCTTCTAGCAGACAGTAAAAAAATATAAATTGTAGTCAAGAAGGATTTGAGAAACTCGTTTGAAAAGCATCTGAAGCTGAGACTGTTCCTGTAATATTATAAAGTCACAATGGGTAGATAAAACACTGTAGAAATACAGGGACTAGCGGATTTCTCTTCTCTGCTTGCTGCCCAGGTGTCTCAAAAAGGACCTGCAAGAGTCATTTATCTTTCTGCAAGGAAAAGAGATAAATTCTGTGCCTGACAGGATTGTCTGCTTCATCTTGGAGATATATGCCTAGAGGCTGTATGGAGTAGTCTTTTTGACTATTGCTTATTATGACTCGCAGTGAGATTAATGAGTCATTTCGTACAACTCCATCACTATATCTGGGTTGTTTTTTTTTGGCCAAGATCAAAGAAATGCCATGTCTTGTTGTCCAGTTCCCCCAGTTTTTTAAGCACTGTTCAACTAAAACATTTAGTTGTTATTGACTTAGTGGTGGTGAATGGAGTTAAATCCTGCTGGCAGCTGGTCACGAGTGGTGTTACCCAGAGCTCAGTTTTGGGTCCGGTCTTGTTTAACATCTTTATCAATGATCTGGATGAGGGGATTGAGCGCTCCCTCAGTAACTTTGCAGATGACACCAAGTTGGGCAGGAGTGTTGATCTGCTTGAGGGTAGGAAGGCTCTGCAGAGGGATCTGGACAGCCTGGATCGATGGGCCAAGGCCAGTTGTATGAAATTCAACAAGGCCAAATGCCGGGTCCTGCACTTGGGTCACAACAACCCCATGCAATGCTACAGGTTTGGGGAGGAGTGGCTGGAAAGCTGCCTGGCAGAAAAGGATCTTGGGGTGCTGGTCAACAGCCGGCTGAACATGAGCCAGCAGTGTGCCCAGGTGGCCAAGAAGGCCAACGGCATCCTGGCTTGTACCAGGAATAGTGTGGCCAGCAGGAGTAGGGAGGTGATCATGCTCCTATACTCGGCACTGGTGAGGCTGCACCTGGAGTAGTGTGTTCAGTTTTGGGCCCCTCACTACAAGAAAGACATTGAGTTGCTGGAGCGTGTCCAGAGAAGGGCAACGAGGCTGGTGAGGGGTCTAGAGAGCAAGTCTTATGAGGAGTGGCTGAGGGAACTGGGGCTATTTAGTCTGGAGAAGAGGAGGCTGAGGAGACACCTTATTGCTCTCTACAATTACCTGAAAGGAGGTTGTAGCGAGTTGGGGGTCAGTCTCCCAAGTAATAAGCAATAGGATAAAGGAAAATGGCCTCAAGTTGCATCAGGGGAGGTTTAGATTGGATATTAGGAAGAATTTGTTTACTGAGAGAGTGATGAGGCATTGGAACAGGCTGCCTAGGAAAGTGGTGGAGTCTCCATCCCCAGAGACATTCAAAACACGTGTAGATGTGGCACTTCAGGACATGGTTTAGTAGGCATGGTGATCCTGGGTTGATGGTTGGACTTGATGATCTTAGAGGTCTTTCCCAACCTGTGAATCTATGATTCTATGGTTCTGTGAGTCTATGACTTTTATTTCTAGATCCAGAGTACTGTGATATATATTAACCAAATAGTATGAACAAGAACTAGCAAAAAATGCATGATTAAATTACTCGTCAGGAATAAAAGTTTTAATCTTGCGAAGGATGAGTAGGATTTTAAGGTAGAAAAGATTTCTTAGGAGGGTGAGTAAAAAATTTTCTAATAATCCACAGGAAAACAATGGGACAAAACAGATTTCTTTTTTTGCCATTTATTAGTCTACAGAGATGTACTTTACACAATGAGAATATTAATTAGTATTACAGTATTAGTAGTACATTCCAGTTCTTAATTAAATATTCAAGTGAAAAAGCTATGTTTTGGGACAGGTTTGTTCAGCTCTCTGACAAACGAAAGCATTAAAACTGTATACAAGTGAGATAAAGTGCATGTCTAGGATCCTCTGTACTCATGCTGTAATAGTCCTTGCTCTGCTGTGTTTGGATGTCTATAAACAAACAAATGGGGGGTTCATACCACCGTCTCATTTCACATAGCCTGAAATGCTAGCTGAAATGCATAGTTATCCACCGAACTTTTTTTAGTCAGATATAATTTTGGATATCTGGTAAAGAAGAGTAAATTTTAATAGTGTTTTGGGTGAAAACATAGACAAGTGATTGTGCAATTTCTTGTTAGAAACTAGATTTTGTGTGTGAATTTAGAAAAACTAATAGAATAAGTACAAAGAACAACTTTGAAAGTCACTTCTAAGTTTCACATTTTCCCCTTGAAGCAGTAGGTGTGAACAGCTGGTGATAGTGAGTTGACTGTATTTTGCCTTCCTGTGAGATAGTTCTTTGAGCTAGAAGTAATGACAAAGAAGCATTCATTCATGATTCTTTGGGTGTAGAAACTGTTTTTCAAAATACTGATATTTTTCCTGTAAACACTTTTAAAAGCTATAGTTTTAATAATTTTGGTTTTTTTCTTTAGCTTTTTTAAGATGCCATTTTAATATGTGTAAAGCAATTATGTTTAAAAACATCAGATTGGAAATGGACATTGAAAGCATGTGTTGATAGGAATAGTGCATGTGTAAGAGGAACTCTTTTTTTAAATTATGAAAACATTTTTGAATTGCCTGATAAAGTTGATTGAGACAGTACCTTCAAAGAAAATACAGTTTATTGTCCATAAATATAAAAAAATGTTTATTTCTGAATATTCTTATATAGGACAGAGAAACTTTTGCTAAGGCAAAAAATTCACAGAAAGCAAAATTTACAGTTAGAAGCAAAAAAAAAAGTGGTAATATGCTTACGTATTGATCATCAAGTATTTATATTATCTGTTTTCATGCCTCAAAAGTCTTAGAGTGTTAATATTTATGGTAACAGTTTCTGAGATATTGACAGTTTAATCTTGTATTGTTAATTTAGACACCTTTGTTGTTTAACATGACTTTATAATTTGGATATTCAAGAAAAACTTACCATTTTCATAATTATTTCATGGAAGTGAGCCTCTATAGAAAACTTCAGAGCATTCCACTGAGAAGCAGTTTTGTTTAGTAGTGTTTGTTTTCACGTCCCCTTAGGATACTCTAAGTAACCCAGCATGATTGATTGTGAGAGCAATTATACACAAATTCAAGGATGATTTTATATTCTGGCCACAGGTTTGCATGGAAATAATTTCTGTCTTCTTTAGAAGTTCACTTGTTCATTTTATGACATATCTATCTCAAAGTCTTCATGATTTTAGCTCATTATTGTGGAGCTAAGCATGACACAATATAGATGCTTTTAATGCCTTGTCCCCACAAGTTTAATTACTGGCTGCCTGGAGTTGTGCCTAATAGTTTATGTTTAACAATATTAAAACCATTCTCACACAGAGGTAATGCTGTTGATTTTTTTGAGATATTATGTCCTCTTTCACAGCACTGAACCATTTCTGCAGCAGCTTAATTTGTGATTTGGTAAGGCACCATCCTTGAGATGAATCCAAGTTGTGGCTTGGCAGCCTCTGTTCCATTCTTGGAATTTTTCATAAATGCAGAGTATTGAACAGGGTAGCTTAACTGTTCAGCTACCTGAATTTCCCATATACTTTTAGCTTACTAAGGTTTTTTTCAGGTTTTTTACTCTGAGAAGTCTTGCCTTGACTGTGGGTGTTATTCCCTGGGGCGTGGGAGAGGGCAGATGAATTGTGTCCGCTTCTGGATTGGTAAAATATTTTGGGAACTCTTCAGATGAGACTGTTACAAAATATTACACCAGAAAAGTTCCTCACTTTTGGTACAGAGTGAAAGGAAACAGACCTTTTTGTGCAAGTGACCTTCAAATTTATGTGAAGTATAGCAAGTCACTAACATCTATGAAAAGAATGGGGATTTTTTAATGTTTGGTTAGTTTTTGTAAGGCTCTATACTTGTTGCTGACATCTAAAATTTTTGCAGGGCTTTATCTAGTTTAAGTCTTTTGACTACAGGAGTTTGGGGCTTCTTTTTTTTCTGTGTTTTACTCCTGCTAATTATAATGAAGGATGTTGGAGGCAACACACCACTGGCATAATAATACTCTGCAACGAGTTTTTTCTCCATCTCCATTAGGACCCATCCTGTTGTAGTACTTACTTTTAAGTCAGCAATGCTGCTTCACCAAACTTCCTCCTACAGTGAGAGAAGTAGGGATAACTCTTGGAAAAGGTTTTGAGGCTAGTGACAAAATATGTTTGTCTTTCAGATCCCCAGCTCAAGGGTATAGTGACCAGGTTATATTGCAGGCAAGGCTACTACTTGCAAATGCATCCCGATGGAAGTCTCGATGGAACCAAGGATGACAGCAGTAATTCTAGTAAGTGACTGCCCCAAGGGAATGTCTTCATCGCACACGCACATTGCATTGCTTGAGTGTGTACGCGCAGACACGGTGTTAATGCCTTTGGAGGATGTCTGAATGTGTTTTGTCAAAACGAGGAGGGTTCTGCCATTCGAAGCCTAATGACTGCCAGCACAGCTCATGCAGGATGTTGGCCTAAATGCATTCCCTCTGAAGGGGAAGGCGTACGTGCTGATGGACCTCAGGGGTAAGATATTTAGGCCAATGTTTGTCTTCTGGTAATTTTATAAATATGGCAAAATTCTATCAAAAATTGTTTTATAAAAGCTATATACTAAACATAAATTTCTTATCTTCAAATAAATAACAAAAAAACCCCTCAAAAACAAAAAAAAAACCAAAAGAAACACAATTTCTTTGAAAAATCTGGTCATGTAGGCATTGATTCAGGAAAGCAAATAAGCAACTGTCTAATTATCAAAGTCCTTCTTAAAATACATGCTGAAAAAGCTTGCTGAATTTGGGCTGGAGATCTTACAGTCCCTATACCAGCAAGAGTTCCAATGATTTTAAGAGAATTTCTGCCAGTGTAGGGGCTGCAACAGTGGCAGTTTTCAAAAATGTTCCAAACTAAAGAGGTCTGGAAAGGCCACGTGGGTTGCTACATTGGTACTCTTTTCCTATAATACTGCCACATATTGTCATTCAATGAGCTTATACACATTTCATAAATTCAGCGGAAAATTATAATTAAGCAAACCTGTTCTTACTCTAGAAAGAGTTGATTTTTAATTTTCCGTTTAGCAGAGAACGTTTCTATTTTGTTTAATTTAATGATAATGGGATATTTAAGCAACATATTTCTGTGATCTGGAGGTCTATTTTAAGCATTTTTAATACAAAAGATTTATCTTCTTATTATGCAAATCTAAATAAACCTTCAGTTTCCTCAAAAATGTTGGAATTAGCCTATAGAAATTAAGGCATTTGAGGTTTTTGCTTTACTTTGGTTAGGTCCCCATTTTAACTGTTAAAGCACGGCTGTAATTTTTAACACATTTCATCAACAGATGGCATGATCATCTCTTCTTGCTCTATTTTTTCTAGAATTTAGAAAAATAATTGATTAATCTATTTTAATGTATATTTCTGTGCTTGTTTTCCAAGTGATTTCCCCCCCCCCCCCGTTCCTTGTTTCTTTGCTGCCTTCAGTGTGTCCATCTCTCATGCCCACTTCTGTACTGGAACAGATACTAAGACCTTGTACAGACAAGATAATTATTGCTTTTTATAGAAGCTTTGCCTTTATGAAGTCTGAGAAATGTGTCTTACAGCACAAGAGTGTCTCTCTCACTCTCCTCTCTCTGCCCATCTTTCTCTTATTTTCAGTTTCAGTAAGGAGGTGTGTATGACTACAACAATTTTGGAAAGTTTTAAGTAATTTCTGTTCTGTGCTTTTTTTTTTTATCTTAGAGCTCTGTGGATTTTGATTCTCTTCTGAGCTAGTGCTTTTCTTTCCTCTTTTCACTGTTGTCTTCTTTACAGATCTTCCTTTTTTTTGCTTACTATGTCCTTTTCCCTTCCTCTCCCCTTCTCCCTGCCTTTCTGGATTTCCATCTATCTGTCCATCTCTCTTCTTCTTCTGAATTGTTCCAAAATGCAGAATGCATGTTCTATATTATAAATATTCTGAAATGTAGAATTTCTCCAAACCAAACCAAATACTAGATAGAAGTATTGCAGATTTTGGATAAGTACTGTTAGATAATGTATTTTACTTCTGCATGACTTGTAGGCTATACCAAGTTCTTTTCCATGAAGTGAGTTTTTTTTCTCTTTAACTGATGTGATTCTCTATTTGTTTTTTCACTAGTGCAATTTTATAATATTATTTAGTAAAGACAGGTTAGACCGTAAGGATGTAAAATTCATGTATTGGCCAGGAAAGCATACAATCTCCACCTTAAAATTTCCTAGTATATATGTACCAACACTATATTGATAGTTGGAAAGGTTGATCCATGTGGTATATTTATGATTATATGAATATGCATCTGTTTCTTTTGTGCTGAGTCTTTTTCTGTTTTTTCCTTTTCCACCCTGTTTCCTTCCATTTCCTGATGAACTTTCTGCTGCCTATTACTTTTCTTTATTGCAGCATATTTTGTTTTGCCTTTTCTCTTAAAAAAAAAAGTCTCATGGATAGAGTTCCTAATCTTTTTATCTTCTATTTTATGAGCTCCTTATCATGATAATTTCTGTCTGAGCCTTACTGGTAAATAAATTTTATCAGCTGCCAGAGAAGGAGGCAGTGCCCCTCCCTGGTGGGCTGTGCTTGGGAGCGAGAAAATCCTGCTTCTGACCTCGGAGCTTTCTTGCTGCCTATTTAATGCGTCCCACGGGTGAAGGGATGGGTGTATACTAGCTGTCAATAGGAGAGATTATACGCTTACCTTGATGGTGAGGATGACTACCATTGGAAGTGTGTTTCATAAAAATGGAGGAAATAGAGACTGCTGAAGCGTGTGCAGCTCTGTCAGCCTTCCACCCATCTTCTGCACTGTTCACTGTCCCTGAAGCCTGTGAAAGACCCCTCCTCACGCACTGACCATCTGAGTAGCTGGATGTTGAGCAAACCAGAGTGAGTGGATCAGCAAGGGACAAAGAAGTGATTTTTGGCTTTTTTGTCTTCAGCATGAAAACTCTTTGAAGCTTACTCATGCTGTTACCTTTTATGCTGTTGCAATTTCTTATGTCAAGCAGTTAGAGGACTGCTTGAAGTTAAAATTCCCTCAAGTACATATATCATTTTGTACTCATTTTATATGTATGCAGGTAAGCACAAGTTACATACTGTTGGAGTCACAGTGTTACAGAGAGGCAGCGCAAAGATTAAGATGTAGTCGGTTCAAATTGAGTAGTTCTGTTCACATCCACTTTTTGTTAATCTTTAAAACTTCTTGGTAGTCTCTTTATGTGACTTTTTGCTTCTGCCTGGAGTCAAAACGAGTGTCATCCATGGTTTCGGTCAGCTCCTGTAGCACAAGCCATTGCCCCAGCTTGCCTTAAGTTTGGGTAGAAGCTAGGGTCTGCAGAGATGGATGGCAAGATTTTTTTATACATGACTGCACACAAACCCTTGCATGAAAAAGGAAGAAAGATGTGACTACTTGCAATTGTATCCCTGAGTGTACTTTTGTCTGCTCATATTGGTGTCCGTGCTATCAGAACCCAACCTAAATAGAGTGATGGGATTCAGTTCATTGTTGTATTTTCTTCTTATATCTTTTCCAAGTTAGCGATGTTTTGTGACAGAGTATTAATTAATGCCCCTATTGGTTAGTGGTGCTGAGTTTCCTTAAATCCCATCACCAGAACACAGCTGTTAACTTAAACCATCTTGTCTGTACAGTCTGTATTTTTTTGCCAGACTCTCAATGATATGTGGAAACAGGCCTTATTACATAGATTTTCTTATCTTAGCTGGTTTTCTCTTTTTCTTTCCTCTAATGCCTTACAGTTGCTGCGTTTTTTTTTGTGACTTGCTTGTAGAAAAAGCAGAAGTGGCTGTGGTTAAAGCTGTAGGCTTGATTAGTGAGCTACTCAGCATAGCTGTCCCTCTCTACTCTGATTTTCCTGGATTTTACAGCAGTTCTCAGCATTACTTGGTAAAAAAGGAACTTGCTTCAGCATTGTCCATGGGCCTCATCATTATTAATCAGGAAAAACAATATACTACACAGAAACTATAAAGAAATAGAAGAGATTTCCATGTTGTGCTTCTGGTGAAGAGCCTTGCATTCCCCTCCTGTTCTCCTCCCCACCCAAAAGGGCTCATTTTTAGGCTTTGGTCTGTCTTCAAAATTTTGTTTCATGAATGATGAAGGATAGGTTTAGTAGGAAGACTAAATAACTTTGGAAACAAGCAATTCTGATTCTTTAATCTCTGAGATTGAAACTCTGAATCTCTTAGCCCTATGGCTTATTTTGCTTCACCTGAAGAATATATCTCAGCCAACAGCCACTGAAAATTTCAGCATAAATTATTATACTTTCCTTGATGGGTGATAAATCAGATTTTAACACTCAAATGTTTCTATCTGTGCCCCTTATGAAATTAGAGTTCTGTTTAAAACAGATTAAACGCGCATTGTTCATTTGTAGCCCTATTCCATAAACTGTTAAATGCCAAAGTTACGACTACCCAAGCAACTTTTATTTGGCTGTGCTGCGCACATCTCTTGCTTAATTATGCAGCAACATGCTTTACTTCCTTCATGGCACTTGGTGCCTGGTAAAGTTGGTGTTCTAGAAATCATGTAACTATTTAACGTTCCTTTATTTTCTTCTTCTAATGCATCTTCCCAATGCTCTATTTATATCTTCCAAACTGAATATGGAAGTGTTAACATTTAATGTCTTTCTAAGGTACCTATGACTATCATATTTTAGTTTGAAGATATTATTTTATTATTTTACAGCACCCTTGTAGGGTAACGGAGATAATTAGACAGAAATAAAGCACATGAAGATTAGAAAAAACCACCTGCAATACTGTTAAATTTGGATTACTGATCTGAAATATTTGCAGTCTCTTTACTACTGCAGTTTGTCTTCAAAGAATTACATAGGCATTTAGTCATCTGTTGACGTCACCTTTGGGAGTTAGATAAGACCGTTTCTCCCATCAGTATAATCTTAGTCAGTGTGACAGGACCGATGAAGGCCATGTTCAGCCATACTAAAAAGTATGTTTTAATTACATCTTGTGTAAACATAGGCAGGTAGAATGGGTTTGCTCCGCAAGAATTGGAAGGATGGATCTGTGAATGCCAACCTCCCTGCGCTCATTGATGGAGTCCTTATTTTTGCCTGTAGACCTGCAGATGGAAACAAATTAAAGAAATAGTTGCCTTTATCTGATTGCAGATTTGGTGCTGTGGGAAGTGTGTTAACTGACGCTAGGGCAGTGCCCATGCAGAACAGACAGCAAATTTATAAGCCTTAAGCTATTGGTCTCTAGCAAGCTTCTTGAGAAAAACAGTGATTTGTAATGGCAATTTCCTTGTAGCTACCTAAATAGACTTTCACAAGGATATGGAAATTTCTGATTTCAAGCATTTTAGATTTCAAGTTAATTTACTGTGATGGTATTACTTAAAAAAAAAAGGAAAAAGAAATGTAGTGGGCTTGTATTTTGCTCAAGGAAGGAGTTATTATCAAAAAGTGGACTTTAACTTTGGCTGGAACTTTTGGAGGATTAGAGTTCAACTCAAATTTGTTCCTGCAAATCCCCATCACACCAGCTAAATCAAGAACTTTTGTCACAGAATCACAGAATGGTAGGGGTTGGAAGGGACCTCTGTGGATCATCTAATCCAAGCCCCCTGCCAGTTCATGCCATTTGTTGCCAGTTGTTGCTGTTAATTGCCCTTCCCGTCCCCCCTGCCCCCATTTTGTGATCTTGTGTGCAGTAGGAGTAGGCTTGCAGGCTTAGGAAAAGGAAAAGAAACCATCTGCTTCACAGTCATGGTTTAGAAGGAGTACAAAGCAGAGCTAAGGGAGTGTGCACAAGCTCAGCGCTGGAGAGGAGAAAGGGTTTTACTCGCACCTTTTTTGCCGATCGGTTCACTTGATTTTCCTGATGTTCCCACATCCGTCTTACAGTTTGATCTGCCAGGCTTTTTACTTCAGCACGCAACACGGGAGCACTGACCACCAGGCGGAGTTTTATTTCCTGGGCTGTTCCAGGGTGCTCCCTCTCTCAACTCACCTGTGGATTCAGTGGGCCACGTTCAGGTACATAAAGATGCTCAGGGACCTAACTCCCACTTGAGTTTGGTTTTGGATCATTGTCTTAAAGACAGAGGGAAGCTGGAGGCGTGGTTCTTTCTCACACCCCTCTCAGGCAAGGGCGTGTCTTTGGCTGTGCAGACCTGAAATGCCAGGAAACTCTGGAAGGCTTTCTGCTTTTCTCAAGGCAGGTTCTTATTAATGTGAGGAGTAGCACGGGTGAATCCTAGGAAGGTTTGAAATATGTAATTGGGCACAAAAGTCTTGCTCAGTAAAGCGTAGTGCAAGGCCAGGTTCTGGAGGAAATCAAATTTCCTTTGGCCAGCTTCCAAGTACACAAAAAACACATGCTGTGCCTTTACTGGTACGTGTTTTGCTGACCTCTAGTATGAAGCACACTGCTGAGCATTTATCAATCAATAATCAAAGGTAAACTGGCCTCCCTAGCTTCACCCAAGTCTGAAAGATTTTGTGGAAGTCACTGATTATTCTGTGTATGTAGAATCACAGCATTTCAGATCACACTCTGAAATTTTATGGTCTTAGACTAATTACAGCAGCTCTAATAATCTCCGATTAAAAGTGGGTGGCAGTAAAAGATACATTGTATCCCCTCCTCAGTGCTGTCTAAATTCACCAGCAACTATAAGCCTCTCTAGTAATTTTATGGGTTTTATAAAACACTGCCATGTTACAGGCCTCTGATTCTCCTTCAGTGGTGGTTGTTTTTTTTCTAGCTTTGCTGCTTTGTTTTTGTTGATAATACAGCAAATTATATCTACGTTCCATAAGTTTTGACTGAACCACTGTGATTTGGAGCTATTTTTCATTAACAGTTTTCCATGACTGACTTGTCTTTTGTGTCCACTTCTTTTCTTTACACAAGCATTCTTTGCTTTTCCTTCCTGGCATCACCTCAGTTGGTGCTGCCCTCCCTCTAGCATGGTGTTCATATCCAGGTTTCCTCCTGAAATTTCTTTTCTCCTAGAAAAACAACAAATTCACTGACATCTGAAACCTAGTTTTGCTGTGACAGACTCCCCCTCCACCACCCACAATAGTGGTTTTGCTGGTTTTTACATTGTTTCATTTGAGGATAATGGCTGGTTGGTTTTTTAATTCCAAATTGTGTTGAACATTAGAAAGCCTTTGAGTCATGCAGCGTTTAGCCTATACACTCTTAGGATATCTTGTCCACGAGTACCATATTTCACTGGTTTGCATTTATGTTCTATAGATAAGAGAGGGAACCTTCTCTGTACCCAGTATTTTCCTGGTGAACAACCCAGTAAGATCCTAACTTGATGAAGACTTTTGGAAGCAGAAAGTGAAAATGCTGTATATTTGTGCTAGTTCTTGTCTGATGTCATCTCTTCTGTTCTTCTTTGTAAACCCATAAATATGTTTTCTGTTCTTCCAGAGCTCTTTCGAATATATTTCTTTTTCTACAATTGTAGGAAGTGCTCTGCTACAACAATTTGCAGATTTACACTAGCTTTGTGCATTCCTAAAATATTCTTATGTATTTTTTTTCTGCATGAGAATGTTGAAGAAAAGGCAGTGTTTTCCATCCACTTCTATCTTTAAATTCTAATAGCCAACCTATGTTTTTTCTCAGTTGTAACGATTTGATCATCTTCATCGTGAACAATTTGTGGCTTTGTGTCCTTTGACCAACCAGTTTTCACACCTTGAGAAAATGTACTTATCCACTGCAATTACATGACACTCTTTCTTTTGATTTGAGCTTTACCCTTGATATTCGGATTACAGATAGCCTCATAGGGTACAGTTTCTCATCACACCTATGGATACCCTTCCTAAGTTTTGAGGAACTCACTGTCACTTGATGGAACCATGGTCCCTGCTGCCTATGTTGAACACATAGGTTGTGCTTTTGGTTTTTATCCAAGCACTTGTGAATCCATGACTCATGCACAGGGCAAAACCGCTTAGCAGGAGCTCTGGCTCATCCAGATATTTTCTTCCGAGGCTGGCTGATGTGTGTTTTGCATCTGATTTCCTAGTATGAGTCAGTGAAGTTAGTACAGAAGTGTGCTTGCATAAGTTTTAGAAGAAGAATTGGTCTGTGTCTCCTACTTATATGACTTTTTCTTTTGTTGTTCTGTGGTGAGGCTGGTAAACTCTTGCTCTGCTCACTGGTCTTTTTCAGACAGTAATCAAAGCTGTGGCTGTTTTTGTTGATACAGAGCTGTATACCATTGCTAAGGTATCTGCTATTAGACGTTTTTTAATTAACCTTTTTTTTCCCAGAATTTCAGTCTTTGAACATGATCTATATTCAGCTCAATAGCATTTATACACATTTAGAGTCAAGAACATATTTCAGTGCTTTCCTGAATTGGGATAAGCCTCCGCTATTTACCTGAGGCCTGTGTACTAGTGCTTGTATCAAAGCAAAAACAAGTTTGGATTTGAAATCAAAGACCCCTTGAAAGTAATCTTAATGAGACTATGTCTTAATCCAAAACCATAAAAATGCTTAAGAAAATAAAAACCTACTTGCCAGAATCAGAGAGATACGTTTTTTGCAGGGTGTCTCACAAGTATTACCCTTATAACCAGTCTACATTGGTGAAGGAACTGTTGGTGAAGGAACTGTTGGTGAAGGAACTGTTGGGCTCTTTGACCTTTTTCAGATACCCTGAGATACTCATGTCTGCAGTGCTTCCTAAATGATTACAGTCCAGTCTGGTATGCTTTGTACTTGCTAGTTAGCATTTGTGCCAAATACTGAACTATTGGTGGACTTGTTGCGATATAGATACTTAGGCTTTAATTTTAAAGATTAACTTTACTGCAAACAAGATTTTCTGAATTAGTTTGTTTTAAAAATCAGAAAAAAATATTCAGGGAGTAGTTTTCTTTCTTTTTACTAACGATATGTATTAGAATATTTTAATAACCATAATATATTCATTTCTGGTCATGTTTTTTTTCGCAGCATTATTCAACCTTATACCAGTGGGACTTCGAGTTGTTGCTATCCAGGGTGTAAAGACTGGGTTGTATATAGCCCTAAATGGAGAAGGTTTCCTCTACACATCAGTAAGTACCTTTCTGAACAATGTTTAGAACGCACAGCTGAAGCTGAAGTCTACACCAGAATGAGATGCGTGTTCACTTAAAGGAAGTTCTATAGTGTCTCTATAAGTGTATACATAGAGTATACACATCTGTGTACCCATGTACGTATGCAGCATATCTACCAGTGGGATACAGTAGAAATTACTGTGTACTGTGTATGACAGTCTGCATGTTAGCAGTCCTTAAAAAGTCCAGCTCTTTTGCTGGTAGGCTGTACTGGTAGCGTGCAATACACCACAAGATTATTATTTTCAATTACATTCTCCAGAATTTTTGAAGAAAGACCTGCCATTATTTTCTTAGTGGCTTGCTGATCAGAGTCCAAAAGCTGCTCCAATAGTTACATTTATTGAGAAGACTTACAAGTGTACCTTCTGTTTAAAAACTCATTAACAGCCTTATAGTTTATCATCATAATCTTGTAATTATATGCTTAACATTACTGATTTTTTTATTTCAGGTATCGGGAAAATAAAGAGTTCTGGGAGGGGCTGTGTCTTTGTAGAATGATCAAAGTTTAATAAAAAATCTTTTGAGTCATAAACAAGACTGCTGGATAAAGTGATCGGAAAGTCCTCAGTTTGTTTAAGATATTCCAAATGATTTACTGCTAATCAGTCAGTGCATTGTTGTGAATATGAAAATCCTGTTTTGTGTAAATTTAGTGTCTCAGCCTCCTTTGAAAGACAAACAGACTTTAATATGAGCAGGCAGTTCTGTGAGGTATTAACAAGGTGGCTTAAAGGATTTTTCATTATTTTTATTGCCGTCTGTATAGAATTTATTTACATAGTGCTTTTTCCATTTTTTACGTCACATAGTTCTTAATTCCCCACTGAGTTACAATACAGTGCTTTGTTTTCAATGTCCATAGAAAGGAAATTGGACAGATTATGTTTCTGATGCCCTGAGGGAAAGTATTTGGTTTGCTTCAAATATACAATTGTCTTGGAAAAGCTAATTAGGGAGAAAAAATGGAACTAAACTTGAATGTCAATGTCAAGACAAAGATAAAATTCCTCTTCATAAAATGTCTGCTGGAAACAGCAGCAGTGTGATCTAAAACCTTTATTTTCTTCAGTTAAAAATAAAAATTGTATCACAGGAAAACACTGAATATTTGCCATCAGAAGGAAGAAAACTAGAAGAAAAAAACAGGAGCTGTTAGAGAAAATGCATTGCTGACTTCCCAGTTTCATTGCTTCATGTGGGGAGTTCATTTCAGTGTGATGGCAGGAACAGGACTTTTAAAATGTGTTGGTACAGGTAAGAGTATATTCTTGCCCAGCACTGTTTCTGAAGTGAGTTTTCAGTCCTTCAGAAAGAAATAAAAATTTCAGAAAATGTAACAGTTTCCTGATAGGTAATTCGGCAGAGGGAGGGACCCTACATGAACAAATTCTGTCAGCCGCTGTGTTTACGTATGATTCTGGAAACAGTTCAAATTAAATGAATGGTGTCATCTGGGGAAGGGAAAGGAATGGAAAGTACTAGGCGAGCTATGAGGAGATGGCTGGATCCAAGCTTTGAATGGATGTGAACCCAACCCTTAGAACATCCTCAGGGCTAACAAGATGTTTCTGTCATGCCAGTGGGAACCTGGATTGCTTTTTTCATATGTCTTCTTTTGGAGGAACACAAATTACTTAGGTTGTGATCAGTTTCATGGGTATAAAGAAAAGATTATGTATAGGGAAAATATAATCCATGTTTGGTGATTTGCAGGATTGCACATTCTTCATTGCCACTAATGGCAAGATTTTTAGACCTGATGACTTCGTATATTCCTGTAGTTGTTGTTCAGCTAAGCACTTCTGAAATTTGTTCTGTGAATGTTGTTATGTTTTGAGTGTATTTCACTTAAACATTTCTTGGCAGAGTATCTCAGTCTGTCACTTTACCTTGCATGAAGTAAAGAAATTAATGTCTTTGGAGTGTACTGCTGACTCTTCCTCATGCAGAGAATAAAAGATGGCTGGTCTGTTAACTGACAAAGAGAAGTGACACATTAGAAAACTGAGTGGAAGCCTTTAGTTTTGATATGCCTACAAAATGATTTTCAACTTAAACTTTTGTCAAGTAGAAAAGTAGTCATATCTGGTAATCTAATGCAAATTCAAGGGTAATGATCTCAAAAAATCAGTGCTGTAATACAGGTTTTATCGTTTCATATTAATGTGTTGAAACCATTGATGATATATTTTTGTCTTAGCAATTGTCTGCTTTCAGTTTAGAGACTAATGCATTTGAAAATAAGAAGACAAAGAATCAGAGAGAAGTCTGTCTTCTCCCTGAGCATCAAGATGAAGAAATACTGCCTGCAGAATATTTTAAATACTGTCAGTTATATAAAAATATTTTTAACCAATCACTTTATATTACTGTCTTGTTGGTGGGTTTTTTTGACTTTTTGTCACTGTTGCGTGTCTGTTGCACCTGCAATGCAGAAGTTGTGTACTACATGTCATATATGTTTTTCCCTTGACTATTCAGGGATGGATGGGAGAAAAAAGTTTTCGAAGTTTCATATGCCAGCTGTCTTCACTGAAAAAGAAGCGACACATAACGGGAATGCTAGTTAAAATATACATATATTTAGATATATTACTAGTTTCTTATAAACATTTCCAAATAATGGAAGCATGCACTGTAGTCTAAGTGGTATTTATAAGTTGAGATCAAAGTCCTGTATGACCCTTCTCTGCAGAACACCTCAGTGTCCCTTTTTCCATTCACAATATAAGAAACCCATAGCTTGTAATAGTATCCTACGTGTTGATGTCTCTCTTCAGAGACTGAAGGCCCCAACTCAACCAATTTTATCATAAGCTTCACGTGATGTTGACTAATTAAGCAATAGCATTGACAGGAAAGGTGTTATGTGTGATCCTGCTTTCTCTGATACGAAGTACTCAGTAAGAGAAAAAAGTAGGTACAATGACAGACCGGTTTTACATACAGATCATAAAATGCAAATTTGCATATTTTGCTTGTTTTGTTTAGGTGAGGTTTTTTTGTCCTTTTTTTAATGGTTCTTTGTGTCGGTTTGGGATTCTCTATTTTTGTTTTATTCTGCCATGTTTAAGATTTTTTCAATGAATTGACAGAATTAGAACCAGATGAAAAGTACGGAAATATCATAGAAGAGTGTTTCTTTCTTAGAACTGTATTTCTTAGAACAGAAAAAGAAGGACAGCAAATTGTGTAGGAAAGTCAGTCTCAAGAGCTTTTCATACCTATTTTGCCTGCTGCAGCATTTGAGATTTGTATTCTGTCCTTTGGGGACTGATTGAGTCAGGGTCCCTAACACACACTGTCAAAGCCTTGTCAAATAAAGGAAGAGCACAATCTTTGCAGTTTGATAAGGCTTTCCAGAATTCCTGACAGAAAATACTTTTCCATAATTATAACCTTATTTTTCAATGCATTTAAAGTAATTTTTGTCCTACCATTATTCGTTACTTTCTATCATATAAAATATGAGGACAAGAGCCTTTTCTTGTTTGGTTTTTTCCCTTGAGCTTTTAAGGGTTAGCCCACTTAAAGACTATCCATTAATCTCACCTTTTTTGAAGTTTTGGTTTACCGCATCCAACTTTTTTTCTGTATATATGTATATCCATATATATCCACTCAGAATTAGGAAATACTTATTTAGTGACAGCTTCCCAATTCTAGCTGTATGTTAGTGACCAATGAGAATTAGAAAACAGAGTTGAAATTTGTTTTAGGTGGATTAATTAACTGTGAATAATTCAGTATTTGTGACTGACTTCATCACTGTGAAAGCTAGTTGGAGAAGCTGGATTTTTCCACAAAGAATCATCTCATTTTCTAGGAAGAATTTTTACATAGTAGTCACGGGCTTTATATGTTAAAGTCCAAAAATATGCCTTACTCCTATCTCACATTTGGAAAGGGTGGGCAAGATAAGGTTTTATTTCCAGCGTTGATCTTGTCAAAATCAAAAAGAGGGGAACTGGCTCCCTGCACTGAAAAAACGAGCACAGCCACAGGGATTTTCCATGGGGAACAGGTATGGCCTGCAGCAGGAAGACGGCAGTGCAGTACACAGCAGAAGCTTTTGTTGGTTTTGCTGCTAATTTTGGTCGACCCACTTTGCAAAAGGTTCATTAGTTCAAACTTCAGGGAGGCTGCAGCTTCTTCTTTTGCTTCCAGGATTTTCTGCTATTGTAACAGGGTGAACTTTGAGGTAAAACTTAAAAAATGTTAGTCTATTTTATGATTACTATTTTCCTAAGGTAAGGATATGAGAATCTTTGTGGATTATATCAAATAATTTATCTCAAGAATTACTTTATGTATCTGGGAGGGTTTGGCAGGGCTACTGTTTGGGGGTTTTTTCATCCTAGGAACATTTTAGCAGGGTGTTACCAATGTTTAGTGGATACCAGTGTAAGAGAAAAGGGAAAAACTAAAATGTAGAAAGAAAAAAATTCCTAACTCTAAAATACATTTACCTGCATGTGCTTTCTTCTCCTTGTTTCCTTTTTAACCATTTCTTCTGCCACTTTTCATTGAGACCTGTGATGTGGACAAAACCAGAAAGGAAAGAGTACACCTGTGATACTGTCAGCAACAG
Organism: Opisthocomus hoazin; assembly: GCF_030867145.1. NCBI lineage: Eukaryota > Metazoa > Chordata > Aves > Opisthocomiformes > Opisthocomidae > Opisthocomus > Opisthocomus hoazin. The sequence goes on along the minus strand of NC_134414.1, from coordinate 65,284,531 downwards.
ATATTAAAGTCATAGCAATCCACTGCATGGTTTCTTAATTAGGCTGATGAACTACAAAGATGCTTTAAAAGATGACTGAGCTTGCAGGGCCAGGTCTGACCTGCCTGGTCACCTCTTCCAGCGTGGTGCCTGGCTGGAGTGGTGTGCTGCAGCTCCAGAGCTCCTCTTCTGGGTATGGGACAGTGGGAACCTCGCTGGAAGGGTGCAGAGAGTACTGGAGAGACACGGCTGCATTTCCGGGAGGTCTTACCAACTTTTAATAAAGTGTTTCAGAAGCAGGGATGGCACACTACTCACTTCACAGAATAATCGTCCTGTAAGATGGGGGTTTGTGTTTGATCTGCCACAGTACACGGTGTTGGGGGTGTTGGAAGGGTCTGGTTGGGTGGTGTTTCTGCGGCAGCAAGATGTTAGTCTGTGTCACAGCCTTCATGAATGAGAGAAAGCATCAATATCTGTTACTGGGAAGTGTATTTGTTGCATCACTCTGGCAACTCTCACCTGAAAGAAAGGCCTTTGAGGGTTTCTCCTGACATTTCAGCAGCTTCCCAGTGCTGGTATTTCCACCACTTCTTTAAGTCCCCTTAATTGACCTGTCTGAGTAGAACAAAATTCAGCCTCAAGGAAGAAGATAGGAGCACAGACAGTACAGCCTGTGAAACAGTGAGAACAAAAGTAATCCGTGTTTCTGGTGTCTAAATCAAAGCTAGTCAAAAAACAAGTTTCTGGTAGCTTTTCATAGAGCCTCTCTTTGAGCTTTGGAAAAATAACACTTAGCGTGTGAAGTTCAAAGGTACATAAAACCTTGTAATAAACAGAACAGAATGAACTTTAAGCTAGACAAAACCAAAGAGGAAATACAATGTTTTAGAATTAATGGTGTTTTACAAGAATGATCAAAAAGATGTTAATGTGACATCGAGGCAACATTTTGTGTTGATTTTGTGTTGTCACAGTATAACAGTGGTTGACTTAGGTTTTGACAGAAATTGTTCCCCATCTTGCAAGGTACTGTAGAAATAATTAAGAATATATCTATTCAGAGACACATGGATAAATATGAGCTCGCTCTATGATTTTAAAGAGGTAGGCTTTTGTTCTAGTAGTCAGAAGTATACTGAATAATAGAATACAGTAAATCTTGTTGATTTTGAGGTATGTGTGGTTTAGTGAATGTAAGCACATCAGAGTGGAGTGGCTCCTTTAATAACAGGAAACATAATTTTCTTTCTTATGTCATACTTACACTTCAGGGTCTCAACCTGTTCCCAACCCTCTTATCTGCCAGCATAGACTTTGGTAACACAGGGACAGGACCTTAGTTCACTTGTCATTATCTGTGTCTTGGAACTACTCTGGCACACTTTGGAAAATGGGGTGAATTTAATTATTTGAAAATCACAGCTTCTGATAAAGACTTTTGAAAATTAGTTATGTTAACAGTGGTATTTTTCAGAGTGTAAACACAGAGACCTTATGCAATCTCCATCAGCTAATTTTAAGAGCTTACCACTAAAGTGCTTTCTTATGTATGAATACCTTTTTTGCATAGCTTGTTATTTTTTATTCTATTTGATATCAGTTGGAACGTGACCTATATTGGCTTCATATGACAAAAGTTTGTTTGAGAGAGGGGTGAATTGCGTGTTTCAGGGCTATATTCCTCTGTTAGTTCGGCTGCATTGCCCAGAAGGTAAACAAGTTCAGCATGTTCCAGAAGTAGTTGAAACATGACAGGGAGGAGGAAAACATCTGCACAGTTTATGATTATTTACATCTGTGTTTGGAGGTAGCTAATTCGTCTCTCAAGTTGCCTGCCAAAAATAAATACAGAAAATTGCTAATGTATTTATTTATTCTATGGTGGCACTTAGATGACACAGATAGCATAGCCCTGCTGTATTGTACAAAATAGTACCACATGTCCGTGCTACAGAATACAGAAGAAAAGGGGTATAAAATAAGTGCTAAATGCACGACTTTTTCGGGGGTTTAGGTTTTCAGTACATTTTTTGATTGGATGTGCTGAAGCCAGTGTTTTCACACACAAGGTAAGTGAAAAAGAAGGCATGCACAGACATATGAGACTTTCATAGGGCAGGAGAGAAGTGAGAAGGGAAGAGGTGAGTGAAATGAGGCTGACGTGAGGAGACCTATGATAAGCAGAGATTTAAGAAAGTGGAGAAATAGCACAACTAAGCAGAGCAGAACTGTAGAAAACCCTGTGATGATATCATAATTTTAGAAATGTTGATGACATCACCATTGTTCGAGTCTGATGCTTGCATTTGTTACTACCTCTCTGAGTCCTTCAGGTGCAGAAATGGCTACTGTTTGAACTAGAGATCATAAATAAATATGCTAATTTGAATATACAAAAAGATAGTTAGCACTAAAAAAATCCAGTATTTCAGTGTAGCTTCTTGATCCGTGGCAGCTTTTTAACTTTCCTGCCATTTAAACTCTGTACTGGGGAATAACCCCAATTTGACTCAAAACTCGCAGTGATGATTCTTGCCACTTAAACCAAGTATGAATGTCCTGTTTGGTTCATTACAGTCAACAGTATCCTTGACAGGACTTAGCCAAAATTTCTTATCTGTAAGAAACACTTTAATATTTACTTAAAGTATTTATTTTCCTTTCCCACATTTATCTCTCTTGCACACATGCAAAACATCTCTTGATATATATGTTCTCTTTCACTAAGATTATAGAAATGTACATAAACGCATCAAGGTTAAAAAGCTGCTCTTCCAAACTTCTTGCAAAAGTGTAGACGATCACAGAGTCAGCAGCTGCAGTTGGGTGATTTTCAACTAATGATTGTTTGACAAGAAATAGTAACTGTAAGTAGGTATGCTAAAATACATCAAATCTCATGCTTCAGGAAGTAAGATAATTGCCACAGGGATCAAGAGGAATGCTTTCCTCAATATATGGCGTCGCTTACTGAAGATGCTCTGAAGGAGTTTGCCTCTGAACTGTTGTGCAACGGTCACAGCCAAAGACTGAGCACAGGCTTGATGGACCAGCAGCTTAATCTACTCTGTCAAATTTCTGCTTCTGGTAATTCTGTCCCTCATGGTAACCTCCCTGTATTTTTTGCCAATGTTTATTTTGTTGTATAAATACAACTACACTTTTCTGAATGTTTCTTTAATCTCAGCTTTGTTGTTCTTAGACATTTGGGGCTGTCTATAATCCTGAATGTCTAATTCTGTCTCACTGTGTATTGTAGAGTCTTCCAATAACCCTCTTGTCTTCTGTTCTTTTACTTCCCTGGTAATTGTCACTGTACAAACAAAAGGATCATGTCTGAAATGTCTAGTTTTCTATTTATTAGTATTTAATCTTACTCATTCATTGCATCAAAGTATGAAAAGTAGCTACCAAAGATTTGAAGTTTCTCACGTTTTAGACAATTATAAAAAAAAATATTTCCAAAACAAAATCTTACTAGTTCTTTTCATTATTGGTTAACGAATATTCAAAATATTGAAGACAATTGTAGATGGATTTCATGGCAAGTTTATATCCCTTTCGTAAGAAATTTGGTTCTTATGATATGAAGAAGGCTTCTCAATGCATCCTCAAGGTTTCTAGATAAGAAACAAAAATTAACTCTGTGTGGAGTAGAACAGTAACAATTAGACACGTGTGGTTCTGTCTGTCACTGCTGTAGCTGCATAGCTAATGCAGCTTCTGTTATTCAGGGCTATTTCCAAAAGATACATGGCTAAATACCAAGACAGATGAACAGAAGTGAACTATGAGCTTTTAAATAGAAAGTCTATTTTCAAAAAAAATTTCTGGTGGGATGAAGAATGGTTTTGGTCAGGCAAAAATTTGCTTTTATTATGCGAGAAAAATTCATTATTATCTTGCAGAAATGAAGTAGTCAAATGCATGTTTTGTTAGTTTTCAATAATTTCTCTAAAACTTCTAACTAACTGGATCAGAACATTACATTTAAATCTCATAATACTAACATAAAAGGGGAAAGTGTTGCATTTACCTATGTAATCAAGGAAAATTATGCAAGCATCCTGTTACTTCAGGGAACTTGGTAAGGCATGCTGTAATAAGATGATGTGGGCTCAAGTGTGTGAGTATTAATTTATCATTGTACTTTTGCAACACAACTCTTTGTATATAATGTGTAGTCCTTAAGACTGAGCTGCAAAAGAAAGATGGTGTATTTAACATGTTACTGTAGTGTGCAACCCCACACATTAGCGCTTTGTATAAAAGATATGTTTTTATAAATACCAAATGTTGAAAAAGGCCACAGCGGTCTTCACCACTGTCGTAAAACAAAACCTTTATTTGCAATGCAGTAGCCATGGATCTCTTCTGTAATAGTGTTATATCTGTTAATGACTGATATATGCATCATATCCATTACATTTTTTGCATTTTTGGAAAAAAACAGGTTTCATCTTTTTTTTTTTTTTTGTCTTGTTTTACCTTGATGTTATACATGTTTATTTTCTTGTTGCAGCATATTCTTTTTTTCACTTGAATAGACAAGTGTGTAGCTAACATTAGTGAATGACAGTCAGTGCCAAATTTATATCCCCTGTAATCTTCCCATATGCCAAGTGCCCCTCTGGAAGAATTTGGGATGTTTTAGTTTCTTCCTCCTTGGTGAGTCAGCTTTAGCCGTGGGCTGGGTCCTGCATGGAAACTTGACCATCTGGGCAGACCCATAGAAATGCTGATTCTGCATGTCCTGAGTAATGACCCCTTAGCCTGGCCTCTTGTTTCTTGGCAGAGCCTCTTCATCTGGGAGATGCCCTAGGGTGTTGAAGGCCCCCCCATCTTATGTGTGTGTGCTGGGGGGGGCGGAGGCTGGTACCACCAGCCTTCCCCGATGGATCCTCTGTGGCCAGGGACTAGTTACAGTGTGCATCTTTACAGAGCTGTGACTGACTGTGGGTGAATATGTCCACATAAATGGCAGTGACCATCTCCGAAGTCTTCTCGTTCACTGGGACCAAACCTCTCTGAAAGGAGAATTGAGACTATTTGTTTTCCCTTTAGCTAGATTTAGAATTAACTATTGGCTGATCAGAGTTCACTTACAATGTAAATGAATGAGTTCAGACTGATTTTTAGGTGTCTGTTTATACAAAACTAGCTAGGAAGGCAAAAATCCAGTAACTTCTTGTACGTAGTTGTAGAAAACATCAAGTCTTCATCTCGCTCTTGGTTTCTTACCTCAAATTCCTCAATCCTCCACTTTGTCTGCTGGCAACTTTCCCTAACAGTGATCCCTGAGATATTTCCATGGCTTAGCCCATGATCATATGTGCCCATTTAGACAAGTATTATAGACCTCACAACCTAATTTTGACATTTTTCTTTGTAGAGTGTGACTCTTTCCTGCCCTCTCATCTTTCCCCCATTTGGGAAACTATTCAACCCCTAGAGAGGCAGTTTTAGATAGAGAAAGGCAGATACAGATCTCCAGGAGGAATGTATGAGGTTCATCTGTCTTGTCACTTGACCAGGCGCTAGCTGTGATGTGGCATCAGAACACTAACAATGGTGGGGCCTTTTCTGCCAGTAGCTTAGTGTAATCACATGCATCTTTAATCAAATAAAATTTCCAGTTTCAAATTTTTAAAAAGTGTCTGGATATCAGAGTGCTCAGAAATTGTCAGAAGTACCAAGCGTGAGCCTAATACTGATGCTAATTACGATTACTGATCTCACAGGTAGCAAGGTTGGCATAACTGAGCACTTTCAAAAATCCCTCTTGCAAGGGTTAAAATGGTGAGGTTTATTGTGCAATGTTTATTCAACATCTTCTTTTCACTGTCAGATGAGAATCTCTTTTGACTGATTTCTGTTGACTTGACAAGGATTCTCGTTTTTTAGCAGACTACACATATAGCCTTGGGGACATACTGTCTCTCCCCGAGGGTGTCTCAAAAGGAATCATAAATCTGCAGAAAATCATCAGTCAAACCTGAATCCTGCACTAAAAGTGTTGGAGTCATTTACTCACCCCATCATGTTTGAATTCATTTGTGACTGTTCTCTACTTTCTGTTCTCCTGATATATTTATCGCTAAACATTTTGTAAGAAAAAGTGTCATGATGCCACTACCTGGCAAAACATGAACCACTGGACTTAATATGCAGGATCTGCAGGAGAACCCTGTACTTCGAGTAAGTGAAAAAAAAAGCTGAAGACCTAATTTCTTCTGTGCACCTGTGGATTTCTTTTTCCAATGGCAAGTCACATTGTGGATAGATTTGGCTTACTAACAGGATGATAAAACTTTTTTGGCATTGCCAGGCATTTACGTTATATTACTTAATCTTTAGTGTGATTGTGGCTGCAAAGCTGAAAACAAAGTGTTTCAGCATGAAAATGAGATGCCAGTCCTTTGCAGCTCCACAGATGTACAAAGCTAAAGACCTAGAGTTTTCCACAAAAGAGATGTGATTGCCTAATTCACCATGGAATTGTTTACTTATTGCAGAATTGCCTAACGGCTGGTGAATTTAAAAAAAATAGGGAAAGGGTTTTATACCACAGGCACAAAACAAAATATAGTCAACATTTCAAAAGCATAATATGTTCTCTTTCTCATGTCCCTCTTGGCCAACATCTGACTTCCGTCTTGTGACTGATGTCCCCTAAGTAGTTATACCCTGTCACATTGCCATTCAGGCTCCAGGCCAAAACAGGCACAGTCCAGACCATCAGGAAAGAGAATAATGAAAAAATATATTAAAAGATCTACTCCTAAAAGTAGATTATAAGATGTTAAGAGTGGGTAGAAGTATAAGATTTTTTTGAATCTATTTGTCAAGTATTGCTACTGTTTCTCCCACCAGTTTTACATTATCAGCTGAGTATGGCTTTATTTTAAAAAATGAGGGTTAAATTTTTATAAAATTTTAATTAAAAAATAGACCTGCCTGTGATTAACCGCATTCCTCAACCCTTGCTGGTATTTTTTTTTTATCCTAGAATTTGTTTGGATGTTCCCTGCCAAGGGAAGAGCAAGGGGCATGTTACAGCGATAATCTGAGAATAGACTGGTCAGACAAAAAAGTAAAGTATAATTAATGAAGAGTAATATGGAGGAACTGTCTCTGTAAATTATTGATGTTCTCAGAGAGATGTGAACTGAAGAATGTATTCTTTCAGGACTCCATCACAGTTGTAATTTCATACTTTCACAAGAATTACTTTTCTTTTTATGATGGCATAGAATAATTTTTAGATTTGGTGGGATTTTTCCCATTCATTCTAGTGGGATCTGGAGCTATTGGGCTATACTTCATTAGGTACCAGAAGGATTTGGGTAAGTGGAAGTATCGTTCTCATTCAGCGTCTTCTTGAACAAAGTATAGCAGGGAGAATCCCTGTGTTTATTTCAACATCCGAATGGTGTCAGTGAGAAGTATGTTTAATTTGAACCTTCATACCTTGTGCTTTTTTTTCCCTTTCTGTTTCCTGGAGAATTTCTTTTAAGGCTTAGGGTAAGATAGCAAGAGGCAGCATTTAATGTTCTTTTTCAACACTTATGTTGTTTGTAAGGGAGACTGAGTTGACTATTTTCTTATTGACATTTAAAAATCAGGAGTGTGCCCTTGTCTCTTCATTTTCAAGTATCTATTGGCACCAGCAGCAAAGGAGATGAAAGAATTGGCCTTTCAGGCATTGAAAGTGACAGCTTCAGAAGCATCAGCTGAGGCAGTTCTATCACCCATTTAGCATTTATTTGAGCTTTGGAGGTGGCTGAAGAATAGTCTTTGAAAACAGAGTAAGAGATAAAATTTGATATTTCCCCTCAATACTTGCAGAAATTTCACTGCATCTTTGACAGCTGACAGCATCCTCTCCTGTGTTATCCTACTCAGGACTGTGAATGCCACTTTTCTTCAACTGACATGATTAGAGTAGAAGAGAGATCAGTTGATCTTCAATTTTCAAAGATTATTGTGTGGAGGTGTCTGCTCTATAGATAGCATGTGAGGAATAGTGAGATAGTGTCTAAACTACTGTGTCCAACCCACAACTTTGGGTGTATAAGTATGGTGTTGAAAAAGAAGGATGCAGGAAAAAGGATTAGGATTAGGTGGTTGACAGGTAGATCATACCATGTTCTCTTCATGCTCTGCCGATCATATGAAAACAGTCTCACTAGTAAATTTTGCCTGAAACTACTCAAGCTAAAAATATCCTCAGGTGAAATTGTTGGAATTACCCTGATAGGAAATGGGGGCCACTGGCCGTGTCACATGCAGTCAAGATGCAAAGTTCAGACAGTATCCTTTTATTCTGGCAGATCACAGATTTTGTTATCTGTGAAGAGGCATGTTCAATTTCATTCGTCTGTAGATATACCAAACTCTGAAATATAGCATGGAGTTCTGCAGACCTGGTCTTAAAAATAAATATGCTATAACCTTGTTATCCACATAACTTCAGTATACATAGTTTTATGTGAGCCTACAGTGGTACAAGATTCTTGGAAAGATTCGCAGAATGAAATTTTAGTCATGGAAATGTGAAGAAAATGTTGACACAAAAGAAGTCCATGAGTGTAACTGGTAACTTCTGATATTACTGAATAAAGGAATGATGAATAGCAGTTGTGATACAGTAGCTGTTCACAACACCAATTCTGGAGTGTTAATTGAAGCAGAGGAAAGTTGATTGGGCTCAAACATCACCTAATTCAGAAAAAAAAAGTGGGTTTTTTTCAATTTTTCATTTTACTTAATACAAGGTAAAATGAAAGAGACTACTTATTCTAATAGATATTGTCTGTTGTCTATATTATTGGAATTTAATCAGAGTATTGCAAAATTAGTAAATACTCTTGCTTGGTTAATGGCTTTGCAGGGCAAAAAGTAAAAATGACAACTTGTGAAAATTAAATTATTTTTCATTTAATATATTATCTAGAAAGTAAAGTATTTTGGAAGTGATACTTTTAAATCATCCAGGTAAGAATTTTACTTTATTTCCAGAAATAATTACTTAATAACAGTTTCAAGATCTTGACTAGTGTTCTGATTTAGGCTTGGGGACAATACTGAAATCTTCCTGTAATTTTTACTCAAAAATCTAGAAAATCACAAGAAAATAACAACATAAATACAAACTCATTTTTAATAACACTCTTATTGCTTATATGTGAAAAGGGTATGTTAGTATATATCCCCACATACATGAATAAAAGCAGTGTAAATGATACATTAAAAAGTAATTTAATCACAGACATTAAAGCAAAAAAAAATTACAAAACTATTTTGAGAACGAACCTATTCTTTGTCAATGTATCCTAAATAATCCAAATTATTATCCAGTTTTACAAAAACTGAACCTGTGTATTTTGCAGATTCAGAATATTTCTTTCATGCTTCTATCAATAAAAGGAAAGTGTTGATAATCAAATCAGGAAGCATTACATTCAAAGGTGTGTAACAATAACTTTAGAAGAAAACAGAGAAATTTAGAGAATTGTTTTGCCTTCTTAGTTATTACCATCAGTTGGTAATTTCTAATCAGACTGGGTGGTATTTTTGTAAAAGAAAAGGGCTTCAGAAGTTCAATCAATATGTTTGTGCATATGTGATGGGTTTTTTTCTCCAAAAAGATGAAACAACCTTTTTTCTTCACGTTGTTCCATTCGACAAAGCAACAAATGTTGAAAAATGCCTGCATCTATTTTCGCTCTTTTTTGTCAAGGCATATTTGTTAAAGTGGTGCTGTACTCTTTTCCTTTATCTCTGGATGGAAGAAGGAATTTTATTTGGCATTTCATGGCCTGCTGCTTTTTCTAAAGGTTTCCAACTCAATTCCCCTCACTGGCAGACAGCAGGGGGTTCTCCAGCTCGTGCTGGAGACTGTTGGTAGTATCTTTCTGTTAATGTCAAATTGATATCGCTCTGTGATTGGAGTGACCTGGAAAGCCAGCTCTGCTGGATAAGCCCTTATTAAGGTGACATATTGTTCCTTTATTCTGAAGTAAATATCTACTTCCAACTGTAAAAAATAATCAAATATATAATAAAAAAGACTAATTTGTTTATTTTATAGTATAAATAGGTAAAACAAGTAAACCTAAAAATAAGGAATTATTTTCATTAACGTATATTTCTTTGTCATATACTTTCTAAACATCAGCGTAGAAACATTGACAGGAAGGCAAATTTTTCTAGGACAGGTTGTTAAAATAATAATCTTATATTATGCTAACCTAAGAATTGGCCAAGGATTTCTCATACACTTCAGCAGTTTCATACACATGGATAGCCTCGATGAGGGGGGAAATGTGCTGCTTCTGTGAAAAAGGCTTTGTGAAGCCAGAGCCTAAGCAGTGCCAACAAATACTCGTAATACAGTGACAGAAACTTCTTGCTTTGTTAACGGCTTCCACCTGGGGACTCCAAAGAACTTGACATGCAGGAATGAATGTGGCTTTGTAACTCCCATGTATCCTGTGCAAGAACACCAGTAAGCATTCTGGTCTTCCTTTAAAAGAATTTTAAAAATAAAACTTTAGGAAGCCATTTAACTGGGAACTGTTTAACTGACCACGGTAACAGAAGTGTCTGTCAAGTGTTAAGTTTATAGCAAAGATCTGAGATATGTGAACATGTAGCAGTAGAAGCTAGTCTGCACACAGCCCCTAGTTCTTTCCCTGGACTGTCTTTAAGCCCAGCTCCGACTGGCTTAGAAAGCAGGTACATGAATTTCTCTGTTTTCTTGAATTTAAAAGTCATAATAAATTCATCATGACCTGGATTCAAATTATTTGAGACACCTTTAGAGTAGAATGAATTTAACAAAACTTTGAAATTCTTTTTTCAGCAAGTGTAGATTGCAGTGTGGAATATCTGAATTTCTGCCAACAGACCGTGGCAAAATTGCATTGTTCGTCCACATGCTGTCTCCAGAAATGCCCCTTAGGTAGATTCTGTAAAAGTCCTGTCTCTTTAGCAAAATGATGAACACAGTGGTAGAACAGTGAGAAAACAAATGTTTTTTTCATACGGTTTCTTTGCCATGGGCTAAAATCTCATGTTCAAAGTAGCTGTCTAAAATGAGCTTTTTTGCTTCTCTTTTTTTTTTTTTTTTCTATTTCTGGTGACTGTTTCTTACCTCAAGCATGTTTTGTTACCTAATTGGATTACCTGAACACTGGTACGAGGATGTCATTTCTCCCAGGGGAATTTTATATAGAGCCACCTTTTCAATATGCAGATAAAGCTTTACTTTCACAACCTGATCTGACTAGTTTGGTCCTGACCATGGAAATCTCCTAGCTGTGCAAGAGTAAAACAAAGCGGCAGTACCAGGAACCAAGCTGCAACTTTTACTGCAATCTTCTACTTCTTGGAAAAGTTTTGCTAAATGTGACTTTATTGCCTTTTAGGTTTAACTTCTAGAATGGAGAACAGTAAAACAAAAGCAATATTGAACAGGTCAAACATAAGTAATCATTTCAGCTGTAAAATTAAGCATATAAATTGAACAATCTGTAGTTATTTAAAAATCCCATAGTTTCAAAATATAAAATCCATGTTTTATGGGTAACTACTAAGTGAAATGCGTTGAAAGGGTAAGCACTCCAGACCGCAATCCTGTAATGCTGCTATTACATTGGGCCCCCTCCTTTAATAGAACCAGAGGTGACTGGAAATGTAAATATCACTTAGAAAAATAGCTGTACATTTGTACACCAAGGGCTGGTCCTGCCTGACCAACCTAGTGGCTTTTTATGATGGCGTGAATAGATCAGTGGACAAGGGAAGAGCTATACATGTGATCTGTCCAGACTTCTGTAAAGCCTTCAGCACAGTCCCTCACAAAATCCTTCTCTCTAAATTGGAGAGATATGGATTTGACAGGTGGACTGTTCGGTGGAAGAGGAATTGGTTGGAAGGTCACATCCAGAGGGTAGTGGTCAATAGCTCGATGTCCAAATGAATGCTGGTGACAAGTGGTGTCCCTCAGGGCTCTGTACTGGGACCTGTGCTGCTTAACATTTTCATCAATGACTCAGTGAGATCGAGTGCACCCTCAGCAAGTTTGCAGATGACACCAAGCTGAGTGGTGCAACTGACACGCCAGAAGGATGGAATGCCATCCAAAGGCACCTGGACAAGCTCGAGAAGTGAGCTTAAGTGAACCTCATGAGGTTTCACAAGGTGAAGTGCAAGGTCCTGCATCTGGGTTGGGGCAACCTCCACTATCAATACAGGCTGGGGGGATGAAGGGATTTGGAGCAGCCATGACAAGAAGGACTTGGGGGTACTGGTGGATGAAAAGCTGGATGTGACCCAGCAACATGCTTGCAGCACAGAATGCCAACTGTATTCTGGGCTGCATCAAGAGAAGCGTGGCCAGCAGGTCAAGGGAGGTGATTCTGCCCCTCTGCTCCACTCTGGTGAGACCCCACCTGGAGTCCTGCGTCCAGCTCTGGAGCCCCCACCACAAAAAGGACACGGACCTGTTGTAGTGGGTGCAGAGGAGGGCCACAAAGATAGTCTGAGGGCTGGAGCACCTCTCCTATGAGGAAAGGCTGAGATAGTTGAGGCTATTGAGCCTGGAGAAGAGAAGGCTGTGGGGAGATCTTATTGCAGCCTTTCAGTACCTGAAGGGGGCTTATAGGAAAGACGGGGAAAATATTTTCAGTAGGGCTTGTTATGATAAGACAAGGAGTAATGGTTTTAAACTAAGGGAGGGTAGGTTTAGACTAGATGCAAGGAAGAAACTTTTTACCATGAGGGTGGTGAAACACTGGCACAGGTTGCCCAGAGAGGTAGTGGAGGCCCCATCCCTGGAAACATTCAAGGCCATGTTGGACAGGGCTCTGAGCAACCTGGTCTAGATGAAGATGTCCCTGCTCACTGCAGGGAGGTTGGACTAGATAACTTTTAAAGGTCCCTTCCAACCCAAAGCATTCTATGATTCTGTGATTCTACAGTCCCCTCTACTTAATTAAATGGTTTCACTTGTAAAGCTTTTGATGCTTGAAAGGAGTTATGTCAATAAAATTAGACAAGGTTCTCTCTTTTTGATGAGATGTACTTAGTAGTTTCTCTTCTGTCTTAAAAGTATCATAATGATGAAAGATATTAGGTTGAGACTTAAGGTTTCTATTTCTTTATATTAAAATGGCTTTATATCTATTTTGTATAATAAAGCTAATATGACACCAAAGCATCACCTTAACATTAAGCTACTATTTTTTTTAAGATGGTGACAAATAAAATCAAATAACATCTAAATCTAGTTGTTAGAGTGGCATCTTAAGAGACTTATCTTCTCGCTTGTCAGAGCTTCTGGCCTTGGGGAGCTTAATACAACTCCCTGAACGCTTTTCCTGAGTGTAGTTCACCATGCATGGAGTGTATTGTATGACTGCATTTACTATGGGCTTCAAGAATGTTTCTCAATAATTTTTACTTGAAGCCCCATATCATCTGTTTGGGTTATTTTCCCAACTTTCTGTATTTTCAAATGCTGCATCCCAGGGAAAAAAATACATGCAAATATATTTTGCATCTGTCACCCTTTTCACTTCAAAGACTGGCTTCAGATGTTTTCTGGATTGTATTTTCAAAATTAGTGGTCCAGAAGGTGGCATGAACGTTGTCCTAGAAATGGTCTGCTAGTCATGATAGTATTAAGAAATTCAAAGAAAAGTTATGCCTTTTGCCAAAAAAAGAGGAGTATAGGAACTGGCTAATATACATGTTTTCATTTTTCTTTCCTACACTGCTTAAGAAATTCTTGAAAAGGTAATGAAACATCAGAAACATCACCTACATTTCTCAGAAAAAGTCAACATTAGAGTCTAATTAACAGCACCCTTTATTCTGAAGAAAACATGAGCATAAATCCATCCTGCAGTATTACTGCAGTTAAAATTACAGGTGCTTAGTGCCATGGTGTATTAGGCTGCAAACAGTATGCCTGAGGGGATCAAAATCTATGAGTATTACGCAAGTAGCTTATGCAAAACCCAGCTACAAACGATTTTCCAAGAAAAATGCATGTATAACAGATTCTACCATCGAATTTTCTATTTTTGTTCATTATGACGGTTGCTTCCTTTCCTGAAGGATATGGAGGGTACATGAAAGGTGGCTATACTTTCCATTCTGTATGACCCTAAGAATGGCAGAGCCAAAGATAAATGCATACTTCTGTAACAGAATGAGCTAAATGTATATACATGGAGTTAGCAAACTCTTAAGCAAAGTTATTTTGGTAAGTTTTTCCACTTTTCCATTATGTGTAATCATTTGCATTGCTGTTCAAAGGAAGACTTTTGTACTAGTTGTTAAAGAAAAGAAAAAGACTTTTCAAAGGGAACGCATCAGGATATACTGTACCAACTAGCCACCAGTGCGTAGTCTGATGCTGGCTACCTTAACAAAAAAAAAAATGCTGTAGTAAAAATTTCCAGTTAACTTGGAAATGTGGGATGATAATGTGAATGCAGTTTTCCGATGCCCATCTATGAGTGGCTCAACAGGACAATTGTCAGGAGGAGGTAGGAAGCAGACAAGTGTGCCTGAAACCCCGTATATATGAAATAGAAATTGCTGCAGAGTTTGTTTTGAAATGAGAAAGACCCAGATGAATAAAAGGATAGTGAATCAAATCTCTTACTGGAGGTAGATAATGTAAAAACCTGTGAATAAATATATCATACTCTCTACTGTTGTGATCTGAAGGGTAATTTGTGATTTTAAGCTGCAGAATATAGGTTTATTATGTAAACTTGAAAACTACCTACAGTATAAATAGAAGCCTTATTAATATGTAATGAAGCTTTTCCTTTGTTTCTCCCTTCCTCTACACGTACTGTTATTACAACTTCTTACATTCAGAAGGCTGTGTTACTTCTCCATTACCCAAAAGAGATAAGATTTTTAGAGGACCTTATGTTGATGGAAGGTTTTGGAATTGATGTGACTTCGTTTTACTGTTTGTGTTTTTTTTCACATGGGAAAATGGGGCATTTGATCTCCCATACAATTACCTTATATCCTTAAACAAGAATTCTCTTACATTAGTTAAAAAGTGATTAGCTAGAAGTCAAGTGATTCTTTAAAGATTAATAGAACTCTAAATACATTAGTTTCGACGACTTGAAACCTCTTTTCCATTGTAGATAATTCTTAAGTGTGCTTCCAGCATAACCTTTTTATGTAGAAATGAAATCACTCCAGTAAAGTATTTTCTTAAGACAAATCCTTGGAAAAAAGTTTCCTCATATCTTCGTGGTGTTGGAAAGTATGCTTCAGAGCATTAAAAAACCAGCAGTATATTCTAAGAATTTCTCATAGCACAAAGTTTGGGTTCATTACTTTTAGTACTTCCATTTTAATGTGATACATGCAAATAAGGTGGGTAAGGAACTTTAGTATTTTTTAATTATTCCACAGGGAGAGACTGGAAAGTTCCAAAGAACAGGATTTTTTTCTTTAATTTTTTTCATCACAAGCACCTCTTAACAAAGATGAAAGTATTATCTACAGTGTATGTTTCTCACTTAAAAGTGTGGCTATTTACAAGACAGAGATTGTATGTTAAATAGAAAGAAACAAGTTTTTTTTTAGGAAGAAGTAGCATTTACAATGCAAGTTAAACTTCCACATGTTTTGTTAACTCAGTGAGTGTTTATTGATCATATGATACAAGTGATAGCGCATAGTATCCTCCCCTGGAGTGAAAGATACAAGTGCTGATAGTAATACAGTGTGCCTGTCATTGGTACTGTAGTCCTTCTGCCTTGCTTCCCTCCTCCTCTACCCCTTTGTCCGAACCAATTGTTGCCTTTTGTCAACTGTTTAGACAGACCTCTAAATGAATCTATGCAGATGTTCTATGGTAACTCCGGCAGAGCCACATTCATTTCAGTGGAGCTCTCTCTGGAACCACACACCAACGCAAATCTGCAAAGGAACAGAATGTGCCCAAACAAATCAATATCCCAGAGAGATACCCTAAAATCTTTCAGGCCTATTCTTTCAGTGCATAAATTAGAATTGTGAGTTTATGGAGTTAGGGAAAAACCTCAATTTGGAGGCTGCTTTCAGGGAAAGGTGGTCACAACACACAGAGTGAAAACAAATGGGCTGTTCTATTCAGGAGAGCTGACAGTTATTAAAAGTGCCAAGATCAAGGAAAAACTAGACAAATTGTTGTAAACTAAAGAGAGTAAGAAACTGCTTTGACTATCAGTCATAGCAATTTTAGAACAAATGGAAACAAGGGTATGCAACCAAGGATGGGTAGAGAGGAATAACGGAAGCGCATAATTTGGAAAAGATAAAGCTCTAAAAGTTCTAGTGGGAAATACAAAAGGTGGCAAGAAGAGCCTGAATAAACACAACAAAAGTGAGAGAAGGAAAAACGAACCTATAGGTCCCTCTTTAGCAGGATTCAAGACCCGCCTGGACAAGATCCTGTGCAGCCTACTGTAGGTGACCCTGCTTCAGCAGGGGGGTTGGACTAGATGACCCACAGAGGTCCCTTCCAACTCCTACTATTCTGTGATTCTGTGATTCTGTATGGCGTTGAGAAGTTCAAAGTAGTCCAGAACTAATCTGAACCTAACCGGACCCACTGAAGAGTGAGTCAAAATAAGACTCACTGAAAGCTAGAGGATTTTTAGACTAGTTAGATGTATTCAGTCAGAAGTGCCTGCTGTTGTCTGGTCTCTAACATACCAAAGGCACTTGAAGCAGTGAGGGATAAGGTAGGACCCAAAAACCCAAAGCAAGGGAAGCATTATGTCTAGCTTTGAGGGATGGGACGGAGTGGGAGAAGGAGGTAGAATCTAGTAAACAGTATCTTTCTAGATATCATAGATAAATTCATTTAAAAATAATTAATTTTATAAATATACAAATATTAATACAGTAAGAAACATCCCATATGAATTTATATGGAAGTTTACTGTGTGAAATCAGTCTCTTTGCTTTCTTTTTTAGTGGTAAGAAGAAAACTTTGTGTATGCTATACCTTGAATTTAGTAGGGTTTTGCTGTTGAGGGAACGGGATTACGTTAATCTGTACTGTAGAGGAGCAAGAAAAGCAATCAATGATTTTTATATTCATCTAGGATAGGACAAGAGGTAATGAGTTTAATTGTCAGTGAAGACAAAGTCAGGAAAAAATCTTTAACTACACGAGGTACTGGGAAAAGCTAAAAATCTATTAACCATCTCACTTGAGGTTTCTAATTATGAGTTAGACAAACTTGTCAGCATGATCTAGACAGACTTGCTTCTGATTCAGAGCAGGCAGCTTCAGCAGGGTCTATAAACTCTGTAACCAAAAACAGTTTTCCAGTCTAACACTTGCGTGATAACTCTGATTTACGCAGTCTATGACTCCTGGCCATTGAGACATAATGCAATCAACTAATTACTAACTGCAATCTTCTTTACCTTGGATATATTGTCATTGGGACTGCAACTCTCAAGGAAGCTGTCAGAATCGAAATAGTTAGGGGACAGACTGTTCCAGTAAGTGTGGTAACAATTAATCGGATTTGAAGTTGAGTTTTCCTTTGTAGTAAACTTAGTTAATTCTAAGTGTAAAAAACGCATTGTCATTTAGGAAACATAGCAGCATGAATTTGAAAAAGTAGCAAGTGTCAGCCTTTAATTCTACTAAAAGCTGCACAGTTCTGGATGTTAGGTTTAATTTCACAAGCTTGATAAATTTCAGTCAGTATTTGGTTTATTTCCCGGAGAAGATTTCTTCAGTTGCCGTGCATGTTCAGACTTGTTCAATATGGTTGGTATAGGTTATGAATCATTATTTTGGAGTCCCTTGGATACTTCCGACTTACAAATATAAAGAAATAGCAATCTAAATGTATGCTTTGATTGTTTACGTTACAGTAAATTCCGCTGGATTAACTGAAGACTGTGAGAGCCCTGTGGAATTCAGACTGAGAAGGCCGAAATCAAGAATTGCCTCTTTTTTTAGTGAGGAGTACTTTTCTGGGGTCAGTGACATCTCACAGTGCCATGGGAATTTGGTTTTCTTTGAGAATTTCTCACAGATGTCACATTTGTTCTAGGAGGCTTAAAGAATACCAGTGAATTTAGTAACTGGGGATGCTTCAGAAGATGAGGTGATTTCTGAAGCAGATCAGTTCCATGTATGTGACTCACTAGACAGAGTTTTCAGAGAAAAACTGTTTGCATCTGCTTGTAAAGAAGTAATGCTGTGATTACATAGCACTGGCTTGTGCAGGGTTATAGCAGATAGTTGTCAATTTTGTGTACAATACAGTTTTCTGTCTTACTTTTACATGTGGGCTAGTGGTGGACTGGTCTATTGGAAAGGAAAGATAACTCATGCTCCAAAAGTAGCTCAACCTGCCATTGTACTTCTCTTGGCCTCCTGGTCTACAGGGCTCATGTCTCTCCCTCATTCCATCTCTCCCTTTGTTCCTCCCTCCCTCCCTCCCTCTCTCCCTCCCTCTCCCCCGATTTCAGTGTCCTAAAATATTGTCATCACAAAACAAGATACTGTTATGGTTTTGTTTCATCTTGTGTACCTAAATTTTCATAACCATGTCCTAAACACAAGCAGCTTTCTTTATTCCATTTGGAATTTTTTATTCTGTACTGAGGCATTCACAGCTAATTGTTAGAACAAGGACTGCACTGCATCTAGTATCCCTTGAGAGGATATTTGTAATATCTCCACAGCAATTAGCAAAAAAAGAAGGTATATGGTGATGTTCTTATTGTTTATTGTAGAAGGCTGTCTTCCTGTAAGTCATCGGATATACCCTCTTCTGTATGTGTTTTTTGTGTTTAACCTGTAACAAAGATTTATAATAATCAGCAGAAAGTGAGAAGTAACAGCGTTTTTCCTGAATTCTGAAGCTGTGAATTAAAATCTGCTCTACTTCATTTGGGTGTTAAAACAAATTTAGGGAATACTGTGCATATATGAATACATAGGAGGCTAAATTTACTCTATGACAATAAGGTGAGGCTGTTTGATTTGTGTGATATGATTTCAGAAAAAAAATCAATCACTGTAATTTGTAGCTGTCATCATATCTTACGATATGAATTTAACGTATATAATTCAAAGGTAATATTTATACACTCCCTTTTAAAAAGGAGTCATTTGTTACATGACAGGGAAGTTGTTGAATTCAGTGACAGCCAATATACAAAATCTACTCCTCTGGAGATCTGCAATGAGATAGTTACGTTAATGTCAATCCCCAAATTTCTCATCCTGATCCTTCCTTACAAAACACAGCTAGAGCTTGATTTTGAATGGTAATGCAGGAAAAGAAGAATATAGGAAGGGAACTGGCAATGAATCAAAATAAAAATTAAATCCAGTTAGTGCCACAGAGCGTAGAAAATCCTTCCATTTATATTTGTCCACTCACTTTCTGTTTTGATTTGCTTATTTCAGTGTTTCCTACTGGTTATTTTTCTAGTTTCTTGCCCAATGTCGTGAATATGTTTGAACTTGAGATTGAATACATTGGTCTTCAGTGGTGCCCTTTTTTACATGGAGGTCTATACCTTCGTTTTTGTCTTTGAGGAAACAAAACAAAACAAAAACAGTTAAGTCTAAATTATTTGTCAGAAAACAATGCATGAAGTGATCTCTGTTTAACCTCCCACAGAGTTCAAAGAAGAAGTAACGTGTGGCCTCTGTCCCTAGCTGACATTTCATGGAACAGCAGCACAGTTTTGTAGCTACAATGGAGCTAGCACCTAACCTCCTTCAGCAGCTCCAAAGGCCCAAGCGTAAAAATGTTCATTTTAGCATAAAACTTGGACTAAATTCAGCTGGAGCAAAACCCAGATAAGAGTGAATACTTTTGAAAACTCCACTCCCTTTTTCATTAAACAGAATGTAGAAACAATTGCCTGTTTTCTGGTGCAATGATGGTATCACAGAAAAATGAGAAAATGAGAAAATGTAAAAGGACTCACAAGTAGCCGAACAGCTAACACTTCAAAAAAAAAGCATTTATTTCTGTGATATACATTTCAGTTTTCCTGGCGTTAGTTTCATTGTGAGGTCTGAGCAGCTTTGATATATTCTTGAGAGGTGATATTTTTATAAAGTGAGAGACAGTAATAACAACTCTTAATTAGTTTAGCAAGCCGTTTAAGAATAAAATTGTATTTTAAGTTATCCTTTTGTGTTTAGGAATAGTTCATATTCTCTTCAAGATTTTCAGCATCTTTGCCCTCTGCTGTCCTGGGTGCATTTTAGTTTGAGTTGCTTTTCACTATTAGGAGCAAACAATGTTCAGGAAGGGAAAGGCACGATAACCAGATGACAGTTCAGAAATGGCATAATAATCCTTTTATTCATACAATATTCCATGCTATTGAGAGGGGGAAAAAAGTTAGGAAACCACAGAACAGCAATTTATTTAAACTGTGTTAAGAGTAGAGAAATATTTTTCCTAAGTCATGGATGAAACTTGAATGCTGCATACCCTTTCATTTGTCCTCTACTTCAAAAAACAGAAGTAACCATTAATTGTCAAGAAATGAAATCTTATCACAAGTAGAAAGCAAGCTAGGTTCCAGGAGGTGCTGTTAGCGTACTAGATATCAGTAATAACTGAAGTTCATATTCTTTGAGGAACCTTTTCTGTAAAATTTAATGTGACTTTTTCTTATATTCTAAAATGTACTTTCATAAGAAGCTTCAGTTTAAGCTTGTAGTGTGCATCACTTCTTCATTCCCCTCTTACTTTCCAGCAAAAACTAGAAATCATTTTAATGACTACAAATTCTTCTTGAAGGCAGTTTAATACAACATGGATGTGCAGCAGGGCACAACCTTTGAGCTTACTGTGAAGGTAAAGTATACTTTAGAAATATTACAGAGATTAGGAAACAATCTGACAGATGGTTATGACTTCAAGACTTAGAAAGCCTCCACAACACGAAAAACAAAAAACTTGAATGTTCAACCTTTTTTTTTTTAAGTTGACCAAAAGGTTTCAGAACAAAATAGTCTCATGTCAAGGAACTACTTGAATTTTAGATGTATGCAGTAAAAGATAAATAGCAGAAGTTCATATTTAGTCAAAAGTTTTGGAGCCACATAAACCTACTGCACCAAACTATTAATATTCTTCTTCACAAGTGGATCAGGAATTATTTTAGGTAATCCGTTATACTGCTATGATTTTTCTTAGTTTTTTACATTGCTTTAGTAGTACACAGGTATAAAAGATTCATGAAGTAAAATTATGTAGGCATTGGCGTGGAATATAACTGCCATCGCGAAGAGGAGTCTGCAACCTCATTTAGTTCAGTAAGCTAATAGATACTGGTGATGAAGACACCCATCTAACCTTACTTCCTTCAAAATACAAGAATATTTTTCAGTAGTTCTCATGGACCAGGTCCAAGAATTTACAACTGAAAGAGTATAGAAGTGCTTGTGGCGGCTTCTCCAATGCTTGCTGATAGAGTACAAGGTTACATTGATTTGGTTAACTTGAGGAAAAGTTCTAAAGCCCTGCATTTTTGGGGTGCAAAGTGACTACTGACCTGATTGTTCTCTGACACAAACATATATCAGGAGGTACATTACTGAAAATAAATAAGATGAATTAGTTCTGTTAGAGGCTATTGTCCAAATAATCAAACTCTCTTTGAAATGTGCTAAATTTGAACACAGTCTCCTAGGGCAGGTAGTTCTTACTCTGGTGGTTTTATTTAAGAATACAAATTCTTCGTATATGATAGAATATGTTTCTTGGCACACAGAATTACTCAGTGTCATGGTGGTGTTTCTTTCTTGATTGGTTTGTAAAGACTGTTCATGAGGAATGCATGTTCAGTGTATAAAGTGATAAACTTCATGTTTTGATTAAGCCATATAGTACAGCAATAGCTAAATGTTTTGAAGATTTTTTTTTGACAGAACAGTATATTGTAATTGGAGTCATCACGAAAGAAAAAAATTTTATAGAGATCGCAGCTATGTGTAGTTCAGCATACTAAATTCCCCAACCTCCTTCTCCACTGGTGTATAGATAATTGATTTAAATGTTTAATTGAAAACTTGAAAATTCCACAATGAAAAGTCCAAAACCACGTTACATCAGCACCGTGTCCTTCATCCAGAACTAATCTTATGGTTTGTACAAGTCACAAATTAAAATGGTGCCTGGTATCTTCTAAGACATCTGTAAAGAAACATGTTGTTGTTTGAACATTCTTCATCTTCGCTGAAAGAGGTCTGCCTCCATCCTACTCCATCTTCCTTGTACTACATGCAGATGTTGTTGCTATACCTCTTATAAGAAGGCATGCAGTGTGCATAAACCGCTTCCATCATTTTATACAGGCCACCAGCATGCTAGAAATATACCTGATGATGGCTTATGGGTTTGGGGTTTTTTTTCCCTTTTTTAAAGAAAGTCATTCTGATTCCCCATGTACCATGTGCTTTCTATGTTATTGTTGGGGTTTTTTTGCTCTTTCTGTAGGAATCTATTTTTGTCCACTGTCCTGGGTTACAGGGCTAGAAGGACTTTGTTCTGATGTGTGTCTGCTCTGCGGAGCCTTATATTCAAAAAGATTGCAGTCAGGTTTATATTGCTGCAATTCTGCTGTGTGCTGCGCTGTTACTAACTACACAGCGTGAAGCAGGTAGAATAAAGGCAGTATTTAAAGATTTTTGGAGGACACATATAAATCTGATATACCTCTCTGCATTCCCTTTGACTTGTATTGAAGAAGATTTTTTGCCCTATTTTTATGTTCCCCGAAATTGTATTCTTGTTGTTCTCAGCTACGGCAGTATTCCACCAGATTCGTGGTGATAAATATTTGGTAACAGCCAGCAGCTGGCATCATGCTGCATATTACTCCTTGATGGTGCAAAGATATTTATCATAATTTATAGGTACAGAATTCAATATGAAGGCTTAAATTGTAGCTTCAAGAGGCAGGTTTTTAAAAATTCAGTTTCTCTACTGAGTAACAGCCGCCCGTGGTTTTTGCTCTTGGAAGAAACATCACCGCTGTTATTTATATATTTTACAGTAATTAGCAGACAGCTGTATTGGTGTATAATTTGCAAGCGCCTGTGTCAAGGTGATGCCATCTCAGCTGTTTCCTGAGCTTTCTGAACCTGGCGTCGTCCCTGGTCAGGGCAGACCCAGGAGACAGGGCTGGATGCCTGGGAGATTTCTGCCTCTTCTTAGGATCTGCCAATACTCATTATTCTTGCAAAGCAGAGTTGTCATGGTGGGGGCCTAGCTGTGGGCACAGGGGGTAATGTAATCAGCCTGCAAAAAAGCTGTGCTTACTTCTGCCGAGCAATTATTTAGCTGAGACAATGAGCCAGGAAGATAATGTAAGAAAGGAGAGGCAGGGTGATGGGCAGGTGGGTTGCTGCTGCCTCCGCACTGTCCCGCGGGGGTACCTGTGGGGTGGTCTGGTTCGTTCCTGGGCACAGATTGCAAAGCTGGACTTTGAGGTCACAGGTGTGTGGGTCACTGTTGCAAAACCTGTTTCAGAGAGGACGGGTGCACAAGTCACTGCTGTCTATAACCAGCCACAGATGCTGAAAACAGCTCATTTTGCTTTTTACTCCTCCTGAGGAGTCGTTACACCACTGCCGAGCCTGACGGTGCTACACTGAGATAGACAAAGCAGTTTGGATACTTAAGTGTAGTTCTCTGCACTAGCTTTGGGAAATTCTACGAGTATCAAATTTTCATGTGTATGTTTTAATTAGCAAGGTTTTAAGAGTGACATACCTGGTTTTGTACATGCACTCATGCAATGGAAACACAGTAATTTATTTCTAAGAGTGTTATGTTTTTAGCTCAGAACGTGACTGAAGAGTGCTACTGATGTAGCACTGACTGGCTGAAATTTTATTATTTCTTTTTAACTAGGGCCACTTGTTAAAACTCAGACCACAAAGGAGACTAGGCACTTGTGAAATATGTCTTGTTAAGCTTTGTTCAGTTCTTAATCACTGATTCGTATAACACTTTCTGACACAGATCTTTGACTAAAAACATAAAACAGGGATAAAAAATTGAGGGGAACTTTGGTTGTAATTTCTGTTTTTTCCCCACTCATAGAAACAGAAGCAAATGCTGTGCAGTAAAATATATAATCCTAAAATATATTCACTTTCATAAGTATGAAGTATTCTAGCTTGAACTGTCAAACACAATTGGAAGCAGGTGTATGTAACATAACAATATGTGAGGGCGTGACTTAAGCAGTAAAGAAAGGAAGTCATTCGCTCACAGAAAAGGGAGCAGCACAGCTGTTATTATGCAACTAATAAAAATCAATGTTTGGCTTTTATACATACAAAAAATCAATTTTTGCTTTTTGTATATACAGAAATCAATGTGCTATAGTGAGTCCTTTTGATAAGGAAAAGTCCTCCTGATTTTCAGTTTGGGATTTTCATGATAACGGTTATTAAACAAATGCAGAGAACTTCAATGGGACTCAGGAATACTTTAATTCAGATAAAAGGACAGATTTATTTTATAGCATCTGGAACGATTTTCTGATTTGCTTGTGGTTTAATGATGGTGCTGTGTTGATGAAAGAAACACCAGAAATTACTGGTAGTGATCACATTCATTTCAAATGGCTGAAGCAATGTAATTCAGTGAGCAAAATTTGCAAATCAATACTATTAAAATGATTTGTTATGCTTGAGTTAAACAGCTGATGTGTCTGTTGCCTATAAAACTGAGATATAGCACATAGTGCAATGATGTATATGTGAATATATAGTAAGTACAGATAGTTGTTATTTTTTTCTTGCCTATTTTTCTTTTCAACACCTATTAAGGATGCATCTATGTTTTATGTAATAAAGACAGTACTTTCAAGGATATGTTTTTATTAATGATTTATTGTTTCTGAGAGAACAGATTTAACTCCAGCTAAAGCAACATGTTAATGTGACATTTCAATATCAGTTACAGTTAGACAGTAGTGACATAACAAATTTTACGTGTTTTAGAATTGAATGTAGGTGTAAAATTGATGTCCTGAAATATTTTGTGTATTGGAGGACATTGAACTCAAGTGTTTTGCATTATGCCCATACTTTGCCTTGACTTTTGATTTAAAACTTCTGTTTTCATGTATGGTAAGGTTAGGTATCCTTTCTCTTTTCCTTTTTTTCTCTGGAGTTTTCAGTGCAATGAATAACCAATGGCCTTTTCAGAAGGAAGACTGGATATTTTGATAAAATTTTAGCTTTTGGTTTTTCACAGTCTGTGATGGTTCAGACTTGGCTTTACTAAGCTGCCAGATAGGATCTTTTTCACTTCTGTCTATATAGGAGAAAATTTCAGTGTTTGTTTTAGTTCTGGAAAAACACCTGTCTGTCTCATTACTGACATTTAAGTCAAATTCCATTTGTAAAGGTTTGTTTATTTATTTTACAAACTACTAAATTTGGAGATTTGAAGAAGTGAGAAGAAACATTTCTATTAAAATCTAAAAACCTGTTAAAAGCTGTACTTTTCTTTCCTTTTGACTTTTTATTCAGAGCTCTATAAATCTACGAATTTGTGGTTCAAAGAATCTATTTTTGTCATCAGCTATGGCTTTTAGTAAACTCCATGTGCTTCAGAATTCAAAACTAAACTAACACTTTCCTTCTCCAGTGTGCTTTGCAAACGTGAACTGGTCAGTTCTAGCAGTGGTATTATCACCTTCATTGTTTAGCCAGTACTTTAAATGTTATCCTTGTGGTTTGAGGCTCCAGACCTGGTGAGACTCCAGATTATAGAACGGTCACACTGGAGCTGCTGGAGGAAGGGGAGGTCTCTGCGCAGCCCCTGGTGCTGTGCAGTAGGGTGCACTCTGCTCTTCTCCATTGAACTGTTGCACAATCTTCCAAAAACTCCATTTGGCCAAAACACTGCATCACTTCATGTGAACAGGCAGAAAAAGAAATTCATCTGGGAGATGGTTTTAGGCTGGAGGAGAAAGGAGGTTGATTCATATTCATGTGGTCAACGTTGATGCAAATTTAAGTAATTTGTAATACTGCTGACATCATGGCATTTGACCTCCAAATGCTTCAGCCTATGTGGTGTTACAGTTTTTACCTCTGACTTTATATATGTTCTTAATCCACTCCTTGACAAACTAGAAACATAACATTCATGGGTTTTACTCCTTTTGTATTCCATTTTACATGTAATTCTAGCCCAGCCTCACTTCCTAGGTGTAATATGCCACTAAAAATGGTCGCGTGTTTTAAATAAGAATTGGAAATAAGTCAAACGATGAATGGTTGCACCAGTGTGTTTCTTAGTAGTTCGTGGGGTTTTGGTCACAGCTGTAGCGAAATTTCTTATGTATCCTTCAGTGTAGGGATTGTCAATACAATGGGAAGAGTAATATGTCTGAAATAGTTCTGATTTCTTGTGCAACACCTTCAATGAGTAAACAAGGCAGAACTTTATTGATTTAATGGTGTGCAAATGTCTCTGTGTAGTTAAGTGTACCATTTACAAGCATTTTTTAAGAATTCTGTGTACAAATGAACTAAAAAAAATTAAACACATTTAGGATCTTGCAAGTAAAATTTCACAGTCTAGTTCATAAATATCTTGTAAATTTTTCCTAAACATTAATCTTTTTATTAAAAAGAACATTACAGAGTACCCCTGTGTTTAGTAGGGGATCTGATCTGTTGAGATTTCATAGCACAGCTATGTTTTCTGGAGATATCTGTACAAGAAGCATAGACTGAATTTCACAATTGCTCTTTTGTGCATGATAAGTATTTAAAATCCAGTTTCAACACTGTTCTTCATAGTATCTAGGAAGACTAGGTGTTGGATTCAGTACCAGAATATTTTTAGTCACCAAATCCATAGCCTAGTAGTCATCCCTAGGTCTTCAGCTGATTAAAGTGTTCAAGGTTGTACCTAAACCTGAATATGGATAATCTAGAGTTCATCTCCTTGTTCATGGAATTAAACCCCATACATAGTTTGTGAAAGGATTTAATGTCAACAGAGAAGTGAGAGTAGAGAAAATAAGTTTTCCCAGTGATCAGTTAAGCTACAATTTTGCGACTTGACTTTCTGTTGAGCTAGTAATATGCACTTAACAGCATTGCAGCTACAATGAACAGATGAAACTTCTAAAGACTATACCAGCTGGCCTCTCCTAGTCATTGCTCAGTTAGAGCAAAAGGTACCAAACATTGACTGACATCAGGGCCATGCCTGAAACTTCCTTCCCTAGGTCACACTTGCCATACCATTCCCTCAGAGCATCCTTTGCTCACATTTCATGTTCAGTTCAACTTAAAATTTCTTTATTCTCGTCAGATGTGTTCAAACCTGGTCCTTAAGCAATGTCTTATGACTTTCCTGTAAACCAATAAGTTTAAAACTGTAACAATTTCAGACAATGGAAATGAGGAGAGACCAAATCATTTTTTGTCAAGAACTTGACGTAACTGTATATTTTTGCCATGTGTTTGTTTAAAATCTTCCATGTCATACGGTATTCTACAAGTCAAAACACAGCTTGCTTCAGTATATATAGTCAACAGCTAAAAATCAATGAATCTTGTTGCAGTTTGCCACTAGGGAACATTATTCTGTGTTTATTAGTTGGTGGTTTTACGCTTCAGACACTAGAAATAACAGATCTCTTGAGCCTTAGTGTATCAGACTACTCCTTTGCTGGTTGACTGTGCTACACTGCTGTGAAATGTCGGCACGGCTAATGTGAGCAGCAGCAGTCTAGCCACGGTGGCGAGGTGGCTGGAGTAGGCTAGGTGTGGCGTGGGACTTCTTGTCACAAAACGTTTGTTGTAGCCCTTTTTTTGGTTTTCGTGCTTCCTCAGCTGGACATTCAGCGATTCGGTGCTAGGTAGTGCAACACCAGCCATCGCAGAAGAGTAGGCATGCTGCCATTTTGGGCTTGAAGGGTATCAGCAGGCAGGTTTACTGCAGGCGGCTGCGAGGGCTGTGACTCTTCCTCTGCCTCATGGTTGGGACTGTGAGGAGCCCCCAGACCGATTTTAATCTTGGCATTTCTCAGCTGTCCTCTCCTTATCAAGGTGCTCCCTTGCTACCAGGTCAGGTGATCAATGCACACAGTTCAAGCCTGTATATCTGATTATATCGTTTTCATGCCATCAGTCAGGTTAATGAAAAATATCACCATAAGAGATTCTGAGATATGAAAGCATAAAGTCCTTTTCTCTTGCATTTTTCTTCCTTTTTTGATACTTCCCTAAGGTGGTTTTTTTTTTGATATTTTTTTTTTAAATTGCAGTTTACAGACCTTTGGTAAGTGTCATGGATTAAAGAAATCATATCTGGATCCTTTATGCACAACGAAAACTGACAATTTCTTAGTTTAAAATAGCAGTCACTAAGAAGATTTTGTTTTTTAGCAATTCATACAAATGATGTAAATGGAAGAACATAATATCTTATTCATTCTGGCAGAAAGGGAGGTAATATTAGTTTTCCTGTTCTTTAGTCCCCGAGTCTGGGGGAGTCCAACACACGTTTTGTCTTAACATGTATCACAAAGAAAAACTGTTTACTCATCCATTTGCTTAAATGGCAGGTTAAAAGTTCTTTTACATTTGTAAGAATTTCAAGTGCTGCTCTTTTTATAGCTTTGGGAAGTGGTGGGCTGGAAGCTGTTCTCAAAACCCGGTAATGAAGACTAGAGGCAAAAATCTGAGGCAAAACAGACAAGAGAGCAAAATTAAAACAGGAGTTAAAAATGGTCTGTGTTTCAGCTACTCCCTGCATACTGCAGAAGCTTCAAATAGACTTTTCTGTTGAGATCTAGGCCAAAATGAAAATCTGAAGTTGAGATTGTCACCACTAACCTACACTTTTTCAGCTTCGCACAGGTGATGTTTACAGTCTTTAAATTGTTTAAACATGTCTATCTTCTGTACAGATTTTTAAATGTGCAGGAGAAATTGGTACAGAAGATAAAGCTATGATAGGATCTCATTATCCACAAACATAACTGTGCTCTCATGTAAACCTCCCTTTCAAGCCATGTGATTTTGTCTTTGCCATGGGATTCTATTAAAGCTTAGTATCTTTCATTCCTGTAATGTGTTGTGTCAAGCTTCGGAAACATTAGGTTGCCTGGCATGTTGTTGCTACTTTCTTTTTGACATATTATCCCATGAGGCAAATGAGCAATCTGCACTGGCATATTCCCTGGTGGCTTCATATCAGCATAATTAACTCTCAGTTTAAATCCCTTCACATGCTGTTCTGTATAGAAGTGGTTAGATGTAGCAGGTGTGCCAAGGGGCTGAGTGATGTCTTGAAGGCAAAATGATGAGTGAAAAGGTTAAGGTACAAGAAGTAGCTTTTTTTCTAATTGTAGTCAATCGTAAACATCACTATGAGGAACAGGATGTGCCCTGAAGTAACACGCAGTCAAGCAGACCCAGCAAGTCCCTGATAACTGCAGTAACCAACCTCTCCGCCAAACTGGAAAAATCCTACAAGCTCTTCCTCAACGGTCGCCTGCACAGGTGACTAGTATCTGTGTGACAGGATCCCAGGGGTGAGAAGGGAGATTCCCTAGGATGTGCTATCCTAGTCCGGATTAGAGACCCCTTTCAACATCAACCATGCACCGAAGTCCACGCGGCTTTCTCTGCTATTTTATAAATGTGACATAGGACAAAATCTAGTCTGTTGATGCATCTGACAGTGCAAAAGAAAAAAAAAAAGCTAAAGGTTCAATATATATATGTTACTTGAAATATTGCACACCGCCTTCTGCTTGTCATCTTTACTTCCTAACTTGCCTGCACGCGTTGTTTTTTGCTGTCGTGCACTCGCAGCATCACGGCAGCACTGCCCATCAGTGGTGTTGGAGGCCAGGCAGTCAATTTCCTGGCCGCCTGCTTCTGCTCACCCTAAGCAGAGCTGCATCTGTTTGGTGGCAGCTTACGCATAGATACTGGCTACGGCGATGCTTTCTGCAAACACACGTCTGAATTCTCAGCTGTGGAGTTTCATCCAAATGATTCTTTAGCAGTTCCCTCATGCCCATCTTTTTGTAATTAAGCCATCACACTCTGGTACGTATTGTCTCCAACCCAGCAGTACATAAATACTTCTTCTAGGAAGCCAGTTTGGGCTCATAAAATTGTTAAAATTTTCAGATTATTTTGAGGAAGAGTTATTTTAACACACATAAATATATCCAGATTTGGGTGTGGTTTCCTAGTCTTGATGAATTTTTGTTGCAGAACTCTTCTCATACACAGATCTCTGGCATGAAAGCCCGCTGAAATGAGATCTCTAAGCAGATAGCATACGTACTGAAGCCGTATAGAGAATGATGATTAATAGAGTCTCCTCCTCTCTTTCCTCCCTCCATCCACCTGGAACAAAACTGTGGCAGACTAGAGAGATACACATTACTTATTTTCTGTTATTGTGATCTGGGTGGATTTATTCTGAATCCCTGAGAGGCTGCAGAACAAGCCCTTTTTGATTTTCCTTTTTGATTCTGCTCATATCCCAAAAAAAGAGTTTAAGTTTGCTTGCATCCTAGGACAAGCAGCAATCACTTTAGGGTCAATAGCAGCTTTTCTGTGTGTTAAGATGTCATCACTTGTAAGTATTCAAGGAGTGGGATCTGAGGGTTTCCAGATTCTCGCTGGATGACAGCACTGAAGTTAGCCCTTAAAGGCATTCAATGTCATGATTTTTTTAAAAGCAAAAGAGTGTTGGGGTTCCTGCTTAGAGAACTTTTACTGCTGATAATTTAGACATCTTTCAGAAGGGTGAGAAGCACACTTCTAATAGTTTCATTTTGCAATCCCTTTTACACCCTTGACATATTTTTCCTTACAACAAGATTTATGCATGCCAGCTCACAATTGCAAAGTGTAAATATTTTGATTAATACCTGCGTAAAGTATTATATAATTTATATAAGTATATATATACAGAAAATGTATATATATTAATCAAAATATACAATATATATATTATATAATGGTCATTTTCTCATCAGTTCTGAATATGATATGGGTGTGTGACTAAATTTTAGTGACTGTTGAATTTCAGTTTTTTACCTCACAGTTTTCTATCCCTCCATTTTTAGAGCAATAGAGTTGACTTATGCCCAGAGCAGTGAGAAGGTTAATGAAATACAAAAGGAGCATATTTTCCATCATTAAACTATCTGTGAACCATGAAGCAATAAGCCAAATATTTGTACTACAGCTTAATACAGTGCTGTTTATTCTGTACATGTTTATGACGGGAATCTTGTAACCCCAGTGAGCTCTCTGTACACGAAATAACGGGGTAAAAGCTGTGATCCAGAATTATTTCTCATTGACTTTAAATTTGGGGAGTGTATCGTCTCTGAAGTGACAATTACAACAACGTGTTAAGAAACCGCCATTGCAAATCTAGGATTTACCTTCATGTGTTACTGGTGCTGTGATATATTAGTACACTCAGTAGAATATATCATAGTATTCCATAGTAATTACACTATATTAAAGTCCAGATTCATATTCCTGAACAGTCAATAAGTCAATCAACTTTGAAATCAGTAGGAGTCAACCATGTTAATGTACCTTTTAAAAGTATTTTATTGTGATAAGCACTTTTATGCTATTTCAGGTTATATATTGTCTCATGTTGCATAATAACTAGATACATTACATTTATTCTTCTAGGATTTCAAAAGATACAGCCAGCATTATTTATTTTTAATCTGGTGTGGATAAAAGTTCCAAGCACTGCTACCCACAAGTACACATCGCTGCACTGAAATACTGCACTAGTAATATTTCTGGTAGGGCACAACTTCTAACTTTGTTATGATACTGTATTTCTTTCATATTTTAATCTTTTTCTAAGGCAACCTTTCACACAACAACATTTTGCAGTGGCATAAACTAATTGTAGCAGTATGCAGGCACTGACTCTCCTAATATTACCTTCAGGCATACAGCATTGTGGCATGTTGTAACAGAGCTGCTTTCAGGATATGGTAGGTGATGAGGATCAAACTCCCCAAAATTTCATTTTTCCACCTTCTGCTTTATGTGATTTGTTGAAGTATTCAGCCACTATCTCCAACTTGTTTCCTAACCACTGTTTCTCAAACTGACTTTCAGTCACTTCACCACTTCCTTGGCAGAAGCTTCTATTTTGGAAAAATTACCTGAGATACTTTGTTTTAGAATATATACGATGAATCCTTTTATGTTTGTTCATTCAGAGCAACTGCCAGAGCAACCAAGGGTGCTACGTTGGAAATGAGATCATCTGAGGGATGCATGATGTCCGCAGTAAATGAAAGTCACCAGATGATACAGGCATTTACACACCAGTTGCTTACAGTGGAATAGTATTTGTGAGCCCATTAAATGTTCAGTGGCAGGTGTGGGAAAATGAAGCTACTTTTTGGCTGTTGCAGAATTTCTGTATGAGGGAATACCATCCCTGCAATACCACATCATGCTCTTCCTATCCCTGCAATGAGCCAGCTGCGAGACAAGCAAAAGCTGGTTTGATGACAGAAATATAGCTTGGTGTCCTGCCTAGAATTGGACAAAGGAAATTAGTTTGGCATGAGAAAATCCAGGGTAAACATAGTTATCGTTCACTGACAACAAGTTGCAGGGCCAAGCGGGAGGATTCAGTGCCTTTACTATCCCAATGGCAACTCTTGTTGGCTGGTACTGATCTTTTCCTCAGGAAACTGAAAAAGAGAGGACAAAGGATTACGTACTATTTGAGCAGGTGCAAGTTGGTTTGCAGACACTGAATGAAATGATAAAGGCAGCAGAACTATCACAAAACTAAACCACATCCTAACTCACTAGATACTGCTGCTGTTGTTGCGAGCCACCTCAGAACTGTCAATGTTCACACGTGCCCCTCACATCTTCGCAGAGGTGACCTGCTGGAGCACAGCAGCAAAGAAAGGCAGATACATACTGCCTGTGGCACGTCTTTCCTCAGCAGAGCATGAGAATATTGTGTGGCACAAAAGTTTGGGCCAGCACCTACTCTACTGCCATCTGAGCAAGAGTCTTTGTTTTGCTTCCTCCCCATATTAAGAGAAAACTTCCTTTTTTTAAAAAAAAAAAAGAGAGAGAACAAAACAGTCATTACTCCATGAAAATTTAAATAAATGTGCACCGGTATACGAAAGATAAAATGAATCTCAGTCCTGACAGAGGAACTGTTACTGCTGGTTTGTTCTTATAACATTCAGCAGTTTCTACCTGATTATTGAAATGAGGTACAGCGTACAAGCAGTTTCCTTTGTACTCTAACTTTTCATCTTGAAAACAAAATCATGTGGTTTTCTGTAGAACCACCACTTTTGATGTGTCCTGATTGGTATATCTGCAATGTGGCATAGTGCAAGTATTAGGTTGCTGCATTCTTTCCAGATATGCTTTGATATTTTCACCACACTTAAATCAACTTGAATTGGTACTGTTTCATATACATTTTTATTTGTCTCCTTTGTTTGTGAGCATTTTTACTTTTGACTACATTAGAAACTTCTGATAAAGTATTTTCTTTGGGAATGCAGACTTTTTGGTTGACTTTATTGCTTTAAAGTAAAAAACAAACAACCTACAACACCACCGCACACTAGATATCAGGGACAGATTCGCTAGGGATACAATTGTTTTGGCATGCTCCTCTTCACAAGTTGTGATTGATTAACAATTTGTCACCCTGTGTACGTTCTTTTACCACGTACATGCCCCAGAGACAAACTGGTTACCATGAGGAAGAGCATCTATTCCCTCTGATATCTGACATCTTGGCTTCTGGGCTTTTTTGCTCTCAGGCTGAAAAAAACCCCAGGTTCCCTTTCCTTATCTAGGGCACTAGTGTCCACTTGTGCTGATAACCTAGGTAAAGAAGGGACATTTCCAAGACCCAGTGACATATTAAAGCTTATGAATCTATAGTCATGTAATCTTTGGGCAGCAGAGTCAGAAAACCTGACCAGCAGAGCCAGCATTGCAGACAGTGGCACGATCACATTGACGTTAGAGCTGTTTGTGCTGACAGACACCTACACTGACTGCCACAGTGCAGAAGTGTCAATCAAAGGCTCACGTAACTTCAAGGATTGCTCTTATTTCTCTTGCAGAAGGTCAGGATTTGGCTGTCGGGACTGAAACTAGAATATGCCCTGGACCGCCCTGGTAGAAGATGCTTTATAGTGTAAACCATGTCTGATATATTTTCAGGAAGAAATCTCTCACAAGCATTTCTCAAATACTTCTCAGCCTAGATTTCTCTCTTTAGACATCCTTGATTGCTTCATAATCTTTCTTTTGGGGGACTGTTTGATACCAGCCCCGAGGCTGCTTGTGTTCCTATCCCACTGATGGCAGCTCTTGTTCAAAGGACATTTGTAGCAACTGTTTAATTCTGTGTGGGGAGCAGAAGCCTTTGAAATGGATGCAGTTGTGGTGAACTGTCAGAAAGGAGCATTAAAGAACCAGTTTTCCTGTATTTAGAATATTGTTAGCATTTTGCATTATTTAAACAGTTGGGAAGTCATGTTTTACTTAATTGAATGCTTCTTAGTGTGACAGGTCTTGCAGCAGAGCTGTGAAGGGAGTGGAAATGCTTCAGAGTAACCCTGCTTACTTGGGCAACACCGAATTCTGCGAAAAGAAGGTGATCTGAGGGGATTAGGCCATGCTCATACATCGCCAAAAGCATTAGAGTATAGCAGCAAGCAAAAATATTAATTTAAGAAAGGTCTCCTTTTTGTGTCATCCCCCTCCCCCTTCTTTCTTTGCTATTTCTGCTAGACAGGTCTGCCTGGACACCACTGCAGGGGAAGCGAAGGCTGTCATGCTTCGGAGGGTATTCAGTGATTTTGAAAACTACAGGTGAAATTAGGAAGAAGGAAGGAGTCCCAGGAATTTCGGTGGTGGATGATTTTGCTAGAATTAAGAGTAAACATAACTGATCATGCAAAGACTGGACAGTTTCATAAATGTAGCTGCATATTCAGTGGAGCCTGTTCAATAATATTCAGAGTCTGACATCCTAGGGCCCTCAGCTATTTTTTGTGACTTGGTGTGCTGAAGGTGTTTATATATGGACTGATATGCAAACTCTTGCCATTTCACTGTTCAAAATATTTTTCTAATAATTGGGGAAAAAATTTGCCAAAAAAAACACCCTACAATCTTGTTGATTCATTACCAATTTTGCAGACAAAATTAGGGAATCTTTTCCTTGGTTTCTGGTTGTCTGCTTTTGTGCTTCTTGGAGAACTTGGGTTCCCGGAGGAAAACACTGACTGCTTTTGTTGTTCTTTCAGAGAGAGCTTTTGAGCAAGCTTCCTGATTGTAGATTTTTGAAAGTATGGTTCAGTTTACTTGAACTTGGAGTAATGGATGAACAATGGCTTTAAAGAGAAAACCTGAAGCATTTCTACGGGTTTGTGAATTGAGGGAGGACCAGCACCTGTATTTGCCAACACAGTAGTATAAAAGCTGTAGAGGGACGATGCCAATTGTCTAAGCCTGTTTATCTGTTTATTTGCTAAGATGTTAAAGCTAGGCATTTGCTGTGCAAGAGCAAAACAGGAAAACCTTATGAGTGGGAACTGGAGAGAAGGACAGGGAAGAGTTAGTTATGTGATAATACCCTGTAGAGCATCATCTGAATGCAAATCTGTCATCCCAAATGGCTAGGTTATCATCAATCTGATTTCAGATAAAAGTCTGTAGCAGGCAAAGTGTGGCGAGGTTTTTTTTCCTGTGATTATGTAGAGCATGATTGTCATGTCTTGCACACTGAGAAACAACTGGGGTAATGCCTAGGTTCACCCCAGACTTCAGGTATCCAATTGGCGTGCTTGACTGGTGAGTTCAGTTTTCCTGTCACCCTCTGTAGACAGTAGGATAGAAGATAGAGGAGTCACCAAAATGTCACTTAATTAGGCTGAATTTGGATTCTGAAGGCCTTTATCTTTATCAACTAGCCTTTAAACTACAGGTCCAGCTTGGACATCTTTGGTAGGATAAATTCTGGCATAATCAAGCTTCTTGCAGGACATCAGTGCTGAGACGTTGAGGTACACACACTCAACCAGCTTGTCTTTTTCACTATCCTTTTGGTTAATAATGTTCTTTAAACGGTTGTTGATTCTTCTGTTAATTTTAAGCTAAAGATGTGATTTATTTAACTAAAATGAAAAAATATATATTTGACAGAAAAAAACACTTATTCTATCAAAGATTTAGCATTAATTATGTTTAGTTTTCAAAAATAAATTAAAAAAGTTTCAAATACATGTTTTTTTCTTTTCTTCAGACATCATTTTCAGTAAGTTACGCATAAAAAACAGATAGACTCTTGGCTTCTAATGCTTCATCTTTGAGACTCTTGTTCCTCTTTTTGTTCTGGAAAAAATTGCAGTCCATTGTGTGCCATTTGATTTGACAGGGTCAAAAGCTTCTGAATAGCTGAAGCCGTGGGTTGCCATCCCTCCGTTACCTCCCTTTGTATTGGCACCCACCAGCTGACTAAGTAGTCCCTCAGGAGTGCTACTCAGTTGTTCATATGTTGATGTTCACTCTTTTTCCACTTGTTCAGACAGACTCAATATGAGGAAGTTGTAAGTTAATAAAAATGTCATTGTCAAGAAGTCAGTCATCTTTGCAAAATACCACCTCCCCTACTTCAGAAAGCCGAGTTACCTGGCAAGGATATGTACTTATACATTGCACTTTTTGATGGTTTTAGTACACCATGGCACACAGTTTAGCATAGGAGCGGAATCAAGACCCGGTCGTCTTTAGCAGTGAGCTGGGTCTAACTATGTTCATCTGCACGTGACCAATGCTGGGTGTAAATGAGCCTGATTTCCTCCCCATGTTCCTCAAGCAATATCCCCCAACTGATCATAGCAACAAACGCTACTCTATTATAGCTGTTTTTTTCTGGAGCAGTGGCATTGACTGTAGAGGTGCTTTGTATCGTTTTACTATGGTCAAGAGTTGTTCTATGGCGAAGTGAAGAATCAGACTATTACAGTTTTTTTTTTAATTTATTTTGAATACCACTCAGTAACATCAATGGAGTTTCAACACAGGCATGAGACTGAAGATATGACAATAGATCAAATCAATGGCAAAATGACCTTTCTGCAAGTCATCAGGCAGAATACATGAAGCAATTGTAAAAAACATAACCAAAATTAATTAGTAGCATAACAATTCATACTTCTGAGAAACTAGTAAAAATTTTACAAGAAAATTTATGTTAAAATAGCAGGACCTACTCTGTCTTCTAGCTGGGTGTCCTAGTCCCATTTCAAAATACCTCTGTATAATAGCGACTCAGTCTTGCAATCATTGCAACAATGCTTTCATGACTTAAACATTTAAAGGTCTGGTGAAATATGAGACACGTTTTAAACTTTATCCTTTAAAGCTCTTTAAAGGTTAAATCCTTTAAAAATGGATTTAGCATAATCTCAGTTTGATAGATATTTATGATATGAAAGATCTATCCCACCTGCTCTTCTCCTTTGTCGAAGTAGGATTATTCTTCGGTTTTTGATAATACTTTATTAAATGGATTGTGTTCATTTAGATGTTTAAACTCAGTTTTGCTTCCCAGAGTTCTTCCCTTTTGTTAGTGTTTGGCAGCAGCGAACAGATTAAATATATTTAGTATACAAAATTTAAATCAAATACGAATGGCAGCTGTCCAATACAGCAGTGTAGCTTAGCATAATGAG
This sequence comes from Opisthocomus hoazin, assembly GCF_030867145.1. NCBI lineage: Eukaryota > Metazoa > Chordata > Aves > Opisthocomiformes > Opisthocomidae > Opisthocomus > Opisthocomus hoazin. The sequence continues at coordinate 65,246,716 of NC_134414.1, read as the reverse complement.
CACTAATAAAGAAGATAACAAGTCTATTAGCTAATATTAATTCTTAGACAATGAGTGCAATTAAGTGTAGCACAATACAGAAGAATTTAATGATTGGAAAGACGTTAGCCTGGCTAGTTTAGCAATATCTGAGTTTAGTTTTAGAAACGTGAACCCTGTTATTTTTAACTATGTCTGCTTCTATCTTCTTGAGGGCCCCTTTTCTACGTGCACATTTGGATGTGGAATTTTGGATTTTGTTCTCTCCTCATCAACCTTTTTGGTTTTTTTTAATGAAGGAACCTTTGCAAACACTTCTGTGCATTTCTTCTAAAACTGCTCACATTCAGCAGCATGGAGTAGCTTCAAATGCATATGACATTCCAAGTGTAGTATCAGCAGTCAGGTTGGTCAAGCAGGACCTGCCTTTCCTGAGTATGGGTTCATGAAAGGCAGGTCCTGCTTGACCAACCTGATCTTCTGCTATGACCAGGTGACCCGCCTAGTGGATGAAGGTAAGGCTGTGGATGTCACCTACCTGGAGTTTAGTAAGGCCTTTGATACTGTTCCCCACAACATCCTCCTGGAGAAACTAGCTGCTCATGGTTTGGACAAGTGTACTCTTCACTGGATAAAGAAATGGCTGAATGGCCGAGCGCAGAGGGTGGTAGTGAATGCAGCTAAATCCAGCTGGTGGCCGGTCACAAGTGGTGTCCCCCAGGGCTCAGTTTTGGGTCCAGTCTTGTTTAACATCTTTATCAATGATCTGGATGAAGGTATTGAGTGCTTCCTTGGTAAGTCTGCAGATGACACCAAGCTGGGCGGGAGTGTCAATGTGCTGGAGGGTAGGAAGGCTCCGCAGAGGGATCTGGACAGCCTGGATCGAGGGGCCAAGGCCAGTTGTAAGAAATTCAACAAGGCCAAATGCCGGGTCCTGCACTTGGGTCACAACAACCCCATGCAATGCTACAGGCTTGGGGAGGAGTGGCTGGAACGCTGCATGGAGGAAAAGGACTTTGGGGTGTTGGTCAACAGCCAGCTGAACATGAGCCAGCAGTGTGCCCAGGTGGCCAAAGAGGCCAACGGCATCCTGGCTTGTATCAGGAATAGTGTGGCCAACAGCAGTAGGGAGGTGATCATGCTCCTGTCCTTGGCACTGGTGAGGCCGCACCTGGAGTACTGTGTTCAGTTTTGGGCCCCTCACTACAAGACACTGAGTTGCTGGAGCGTGTCCAGAGAAGGGCAACGAGGCTGGTGAGGGGTCTAGAGAACAAGTCATACGAGGAGCAGCTGAAGGAACTGGGACTGTTTAGTCTGGAGAAGAGGAGGCTGAAGGGAGACCTTATTGCTCTCTACAACTACCTGAAAGCAGGTTGTAGTGAGGCAGGTGTTGATCTCTTCTCCCAAGTAACTAGCGATAGGACGAGAGGCAATGGTCTCAAGTTGCATCACAGGAGGTTTAGATTGGATATTAGGAAAAATTTCGTTACTGAAAGAGTGGTCAGGCATTGGAACAGGCTGCCTACGAAAGTGGTGGAGTCATCATCCCTGGAGGTGTTTAAAAAATGTGTAGACGTGGCACTTCAGGATATGGTTTAGTAGGCATGTTGTTGTTGGGTGGATGGTTGGACTCGATGATCTGAGGTCTTTTCCAACCTGTGATTCTATGATTCTATGATTCTATGATTCTATGTTTCTATATGGATTAAGAAATCAATTCTGTGAATACAGCAGCATACAACCAAAATATCAGATTCTTAATGAAGAGTTGTACTACACATACCTCTCTAAGATGGAATTTTCACCATCGTTTGCTCTTTGGGACTTACACTGGGATAAGTGTTCTCAAAATCGCCTACTCTGTGTGTATGTTCCAAGACACTTTCTCCAAATGTTTTTATTTCACATTTACTGTATGTGAGACAAACTTTCTTTCTGTGTCTGTGTATTACCATTATCATTACTTTTTATATCATAGTAAGCACATTTTAATAAAATACAGTAGGTGATGTTGAGAACCTAAAATCTTAACTTTTGATTAGCTGTTAATAGGTCTGGGGAGGAATTCCTCTTAGTGAATTGTCATTCCTTTTTATGGTATCCCCAATCCCATTAGTGCTTACAGCAACTGTCAATCTGTGAATTTAATTAATGTTGTTATCCCATCAGATTACTTATGAAATTGTTAATTAAAACTGGAATTAGCACCATTGTCTATACTCCTGTACTGAAAAATTGATGCTAACTAGGAAGGTGTGAAAGCACTAAGCACTGAAATAAAATATATTTCTATATTTTTACTGTACTGAATGACCTATATAAATGACCTAGACTACCAGTTTTTCTTTTAAAACTTTTTGAGCAATAACATGCAAACTATTTTTTACATTTTTTTCATTGAATGATTTTTTCTGACTTTCTCTGCAGTGATAAAATGGAAATCTTGGAGGACATTTTCAGTGAAAGACTAGAGTAATGATAACACAAATTGTGAAACACTATGAAATACATGAATGAAGTTATAGAAAAATGCAAAGAACATAATTGAAATGATAAGGACATTGCAAGATTTGATAAGGTAGATGATTGCTTTGGGATGGAAACAGATTGGGGAGCCAGAGTTTTTCACTTTGTGAAGATTGGGTTATTCTTTCCCCTGAATTCAGTACGATCTAGAAAAGTTCTGTGATAGTGTTCCTTCTTTTCACCCCTCAGACTTCTGTACCCTCTGTAGCATAACAACTCCTGTCTTGAAAATCTTCTCTCTGTTAGACAGAATCCAGTGGCTATATCCCAGTTGTGGCTTGCTCTTTCCTTTCATAAGATAACCAAAAATAGTAGCCCATTTCTGGTTGTTTTACACCCTTTCAGAATTTAAGAAAATCACAGCATTTTGTTGAATTTTTGCAGAGGTATATTTTTATACCATACTCTGTCATATCAGGTTATTTTTTGCAAAGCTATGGCGTGCAATATTTTCCTACTTGAAGAGAGTTTTATTCAGAGAGTATTTCTCACTGGGCATGCAGTCAATTGTAGAAACATTTCCTGATATCATGGTATAATATATGATGATAAGTCTTGTTACTATAACTTGCAAAAAATATTTTTTCACATCTAAACGCTTTACAGTCTGATACTGGATGCCAAAGGTTAGCATTCATGGTTTCATAACTATGCATTAGAGATTAGCAACAATGGAATAGAAGGTATTTTTATTATTAATATTTTTATATTGTATAAAATAATAACATAAATATGGAAGAATTGATTTTAAAGTTAAGGTTGTTCAGTGGTTTTGCTAGGAATACTTCTTTCCCTATCCACATACAGCAAGTCACTTTTTATATAGCTTTCTTTGAAGAATGTATACTTTTTCTAGGATATGGTCACCAAAAGATGGAATAGATGCATTCTTAGCCCTTCTACACAATCTTGGTTTTATCTTGGTATGGAATACCGAATAATGAACGTCTGTTCCTGGCGTTGCCACTGGTATGCTGTGCCTTTGCCTGCATGGTCGATGGTGTGTGCTCAAATTTGACCTGTATCTCGGCAAATTAGATTACGAGGTCTATCTGACTAAAAATTCATGTATCTGCATTAGTACAACGACACATGCAGCCCGTGTACTCTGTTTCTCAATAAACCTTTGAGCCTGAGCTCAGAACTGTGTTGTCACAGAGCTTATGACCTGGAGCTGTCTTGTGCCTCAGAGCACAAGGCAAAACTTGCTCAGCTTCGTCCTGGCATGTAGGCATCCCCTTAAAGTTCACCAATTATCTCATTCAATGTCGTGTTACTTCCTCCTTTTTGTAACAGGGTGATAACTCTCCTGCAATCACCACGGTTACTGGGGGAGGGTGAAGGGAAAATCAGTAACATTTCCTCTAAGTGTAGGGCACAGCCTGTAACAAAAGGTAAAACCATTCAGACAGCCAAGCTTGGTGCAAAGGAGCTGGTTCTAGTGCAGTTAGCAGCATTGTAGCTGTATCATTTTAGCACTATGCCCATTCTAATGAATTTCTCTTGAGAGTAATTAGTATGGGTACAGAAGTATACTCATGATGCTACAAGTTGCCTTGGTTATGTCTCTTTACATGGCATTGCATTATAGGATGTTCCCAAGTGTCCCAGAGCAAGGAGTTTTTGTATGACTATCTTCAGTAGATACTGCGGTGGTATATTATTCATGCAAAATAAATTTTGATGGACGTAATTTTCATTCCAATGTCCCTTGGAAACCTTCCTGTAAATTTAAATTAAATTTAAATGATGGACAGCATACACTGAGAGAGATTTCAGAAGCAGCTTTTTTGCAGAAACAGTCCAGTAGACACTAAAATACAAAAGTAACAGGTTTATGCTGACTAGTTTGTTTACCAGCTTTCCAGGTTTACACATTTTAAGCTGAGACATCCCACATTTTGAACAGACAACCTTGTATCGTTTTGAACATTCAACATTGTATGTCCTCAGAAATATGTAATATACATCTTCCAAAAAGAACTGTGATGAAAGAACAGATAAATGCAATGCCAACCAGATTCACAGCTGTTTCTTCCCATGCGCCCAAATTTAAAAGAATGGACATCAGCAATGTAAACGCTCTGTTCCGTCACTGACCTGATCACGCTGTATAGAGAGTTGAAGCCTCCTCCCCTGAATACTAGCTGGTCTTTGGTTTATCAAGTCCGGGCTACTGTAAGCCCTGTTTGCCAAGGCACTGAGAATTCATGCAAAGTTACTGGCCTCTGCTGACCTTCTTTCCTTTTTAAAGTTAGCTTTTTCCATAATTCTTCCTTCTTGCTTTAGAATTATTACTTGCGTCTTGTCCCTAAATGCCTGAATCTCCATGTGGCTGTATTAACATGTATTTTGTCTGAATTTGCCCCTCTTACCAAGCAGTCTACCTAGTACCTCTCTTTCTCATCAGCTGACACTTCCTGGAATCGTTGATGAATATCGTGGAGCACGAATCTAGGATGATTTCTTAAAGGAGTGTGGTTGAGACTTTTCTTAGGCTTTTTTGGCCAAAATACTTTAAAGTATCACGAAAGATGTTTTACCAAGTTGAAATATGGTGTATATAAGCACAATTTCCTTTGTCAACTACCTAATTTAAAGTCATCTCAGAGAATGAAACAGCATTTCTCTGACAAAATACATTTTCCATGGTATCATGTTGATTTAATTAATTCATTAAATTGCTAACTTTTAATTCTCTACTAGTTAAATCCAATATAATCTTTCAATATTTTCCTTTTTTTCTGGTTGGTAGTTATGTTGCCTGGGATTGATACTGTATTAACTGACATCCAGTCAGTCCATTTGCTTTCTGCCAATATTGGCATAGCATTAGAATCAGAATTTCCCCACTAATTCCCATTTGTAATGAAAATGAACATGGTTGTTAAAGGTTCTTCTTAGACAGCTCTTTCACTTTCAAGAAAAAGAATATATGTTCAGTTCTTTCCCACAATGCCAAAAAATTGTCAGCTGTCTGTAGAGATTTTCATGATGATTATTGTTACCTACAGAACTTTGGTACCTTAGAATTGTGCAAAACACAGAAGATGTAGTTCTTGGCTCAAAGGATTTACAATATACATTACTTGTCAGTCATGCATATTCACATATACCTTGTGTGTCATACCTACAGATACAACTTTTCTCATCTGCGGGCAGAAATTGTGGAGTTACATTATCTCTCTCACAAGAGATAAAAAGGCGACTGACTGTAGAATTCTCCTGCCCCTAAAGAAAATAGCATGGTGAGCACTGTTTCAACAAACCTGGAATCATCCCCATGTCTTAGTGGCCTGAGAAAAATGTGTGGTTTATCAGTATTTTGTAGTTTACTGGCTGGCTTAGTTTCCAGAGTTGTGAGCTGGTTTCTGTGCCACTAGAGTCAGGACTTAGATGGGCCCACACTTTCTCCCTAGCTACAAGTCAACAGAGACTCAGCAGCCCACTGGGACCATGTATATTTTATGCCTAGATGAAAGCAGGCTTCTTACGCATCTATTATGTGCTTAATTTGGTGTGACAGGTTGCATTCATTTTGCAGTTGTGATTTTTGAGAAAATTAGTTCTTTTAGTAACTGCCAGTAAGCTTCATGTTTACACTGTATCATGTGGAGTACGGTGCAGGTAATCCGTTTGAGGATTATTCTGGCATACATTACAGAAACCAGCGGAAAATATGGATTAAAAGTGAAGCCAGTATCAGCTTTAAAAAGTGCCAGTACATTGTGTCTAATGTAAGAGTGGAATTAAATACCCAACAAGCAACAGGTGTGGTAATTAGCTTTCTGGGTGGTGAAATATTGCCAGATCCAATATTGCATGCAATCTTCAAAGTAGTTCTAATTTAATTGATAAAATGAAAATTTCTTAAAATAAATGGATGCAAAACCATTAACTATATACTGTATCCATAATAATTTCTCTTACAATTAATCAGAACAACATCATATGGTCAATTTTAAGGGATGCTTTAATGATGGTATTGAGCCTAAGAAACCGTGTTTGAGATCATCTTTACTTGCATTTCTGCTAGGAACTCTGAAAAGAGTGAGATCATATCTAGCACCTTACCATCTCTCTGAGCTTTTGTGTGTTTAGTTACTTTGAAACTTCTGCAATGCAAAGCTTGAAAGCTTGAAAGCTGAAAGAAGATGAAGGTAGACAGAGGGCAGGGGCGTGTGTACAGAACAGTGCCACATTGAGACATCAACATGAATTTTGTGGTTTTAGTCTTTGGATCCTTGGTCAACGTTTAAAATGGGAGTTGGGGGGACAAATATTTGGTGAGAGTGACCATCAATGCGTCTAAAAGACTGTGCAAATTCCAAATGAAAAGCAGAAAATCTTTTATAAAAATAAATATTATTTTCAATTTGTAGTTGAGGATTTCATAGCCATATAAAAGTAGAGTTTTCTTATGGTCACAAAAAATTTTCTGGAAGGTGGCTGTCTCTACATTTCTGTCAAACTTAATTATATTTTGGCATTTGTATTGTATCTTTATTTCATTTTCTCCTTATATGTCTGAACAAGAAGAAAATAATTTCTTGTTGAAGTTCAGAGAAATTATCTATTATGTTATTCCACAAACTGCATCTCTAATCTTTAAAAAAAGCACAGTGTAGGCAGATGATTTCACCTAAATAGAGTTTTTTTGGGGAAGTCAGGGGACTCCATGTGGGCGTAATCATCTACATTTATGCACCTGTGGACCTCAAGATTCAGGCAATTTAAGGCATTAAAAGCTTTATTTGCTTGAGTACTTCCATTAATTTTAGTAAGGGTATTCACGGTAATCAGCACCAAGCTCAGAAGCATTTGCGAGATCAGCCCCTACAGTATTGAAATGATTGTGCAGTTCTGGCACCTCCAGCACTAAACTTTCCTCTTTTTTCCTTGCATAAACACATGATGCAGCTGCAAGCGTGTCTGAAAACAGTGGTCATCTCTGTTATATCAACATTTGGTGAGCGTACTGTGCCACAGATACTGTCTGTGATTCTGTCATTCTCCAGTTTTCTCCTCAGCTTTGGGAAAAGCTCAACAATAGTGACAGCGATACCTATTGGTAAACAGATGATGTCTGAATGCTGACACCAGTACTGTAAAATGCCTATTATGGGTAACCTTGCCATGCTATTTGACTTTGCAAGGAACATCTGTCCTTTCCTAAATCGAATGATTGGATAGAAATGGTCATTCTTAATATGTTTACCTTCCATTTAATGAGCAATCCCATTATGAAGGCTGAAGACGATGGCACCTCGCACTCAAGTTTCGTTACAGTTCATCAAAGAAAATACCCTTGCAATGTCAGAGCTCCTCTGTGGCAGGCGGCACCAGGAGTTGCTTAAAAACCCGCTGCGAAAAAGGAAATCGTTTAAAGTCAGTGCAAAAAGATTAAAGGGAAAAATTTCAAACTAGGACTTATCTAACGCCAGGAAATGCCTCAAGGTACCATCTGCGGAATTTCAGTATTTTTCACCGTCTGGTAATATACTGCATGAAGTCTTCCAGTAATCAGAGCTCCTCCTCCCCTGGCGCCCTCGCCCCCCTGTTTCTATCACCCAGGCTTCATCACTGTAACAGTCTAAAGACAATAGAAATACATTTTCAGAGATTATTTTTTCTTTCATGAAACTTTGACCAATTTCTTCCTTTCTATTGAAGTCAAAAGAGCTGGCAGTGTCAGAATCTGTATGGCTGACTGCAGTTTGAAATGACCCACATTTTATTTGGCTAGCGGATAAGTGCAAAGAGAAGTCAAGTAAGTGTAAATGACAGACAAAAATCTAGCATAAAGTGGCCAGGGTACATGTGACATGCCATAGTGTTGACTGCCTTTTACAATCTATCATTCCAGTGGATGATTTGCATCAATACAAATGCTTCCACCAAATTCCGTTTAATGAGTAAACTGTGGACCATCTCGTGGTCACCAAAAGGGGCTGGCAGAGTTTGTGGTCATCATGTGATAAGCTCTGTGTACGCCTTGTGAAATGCTGGGTCTACGTGTCCTGCCAGCTTCAAGGGCAAGCCAGGTTTGATGAGCCATTCAGTAAAAGCCAACTCTGTGATTATTTTTCATTTTCTGTCATCTGGAGCTACCAAGATGGTTAAAAAGTCATGTTTGCTTGAAATATTTTCACGGTGGCTGTTTATTTCCCCTGTCTCTAACTTTCGAAGAATTTCCATGACTTTTCAATCTCATTTAATGCCTGACCCACATCTCTCTTTTTCTGCCGTGTAAAAATTTGAAATCAGTGCTGCATTTTATAGTGAAAAAGCTGTATGGACTCCACTTTTTTAGTTCACTGGAAATCCCTCGATTTGTGTCATTAAAATGGCATTTTCTGCTGCTTTTTAATAAATAAACAGATCATCTTTAAGGCATTCTATCTGCCTTTTCTGTCTTTGAGTCCCAGGCATTCTTGTCCTCCCTTTTATACAGATTAAATATTCCTAAGCTTTTCTACAGTATAAAGTTTAATTAGAATCATAATAATTTATAGCACATGAGCAGCAAGACCATAAAATCATATAACATCTAGCTATAGTAACAAATTCACATATTGACTGGAAATACAGATACTGTGCTAAATCTGAATCCGTATCTCAGTAGAGTTAGAGTTTCCCATAGTTAATGATGATAATACAGAGATCCTGTTGTAACAAGGCTAAAAAAGTTCAGTAATATCGTGTACATTTAGCTGCAAAGGAAAACTGAAAAATGCATAGATGACTTTTTAGAAATTCTTTTTCTGCTGTGTTATCACATACGCAAGGTGAAATGAGGCAGTAGAATTAAGGATATCTAAGGACAGAATTTTATTGTTTATGCTTGCATATTTTAGACCTTTCAAACTCTCATTATGAACTTCTGATTTTTTTTTTTTATTCCCAACACTTTTAATTTGAAAGAAGAGTCTCAGAAATCATCAGATGATGTTTAAAACAGAAGTTGAAATGATTTTAAAGAAGATGAATCTTTTGAGAATAAATTATAACCATTTATGGATGAGGACTGCTTTTGCTTTTAAAGTACAGACTTAACATCTACTAGGAGCATACTTTTTGGCTAAGCACAATTAATTATAGGTTAAATTGAAATAATATCTTTTTTTGGATTCTACGGAAAGCCTCAGGTTTATTCTCAGATGTGATGTTGGAAATAGCAAGCTGAGTTATTTCTGTATTTTCAAGGGCTACTGGAAATAGTATAGACAGCCAGGTGAGGAGATTAAGATAAGGATAAAACAATTGCTTGGTGAAGCATGATAGGCAAAAGGAAAATAGAGTTTTGCCTTATCCACTAGATAGAAGCAGTTTCATGTTAAAGGCTGGCACAGAGAAAATCACTTGGGGTCTAGAAGGGGTTTTTTGCATTCTGGGGAGAAGATGAACATACCTTTTTTTTTCTTTTGTTTTTTTAAGAGTATTGAAATTTCCATTTACAGTGCAACGTGAAGCATCTTAAAGCAGCTTACAACCCTTCACACCAGAAAACCAACTTACTCATGGAAAACTCATGGAACTGAAAACCATTCACTGTTAGGATACCCAGCTGAGGACTGATGGGAATTTTTTGGGCATGTGCATGTGTGTCTTTGTGGTGATAACTGAATGAATCCTGTCAGTCAGTCTTCTTCCAACCGCAAAAGAACCTGCAGAAAAATGGCTGTATGTAATGGGTATCTGTTGAAAACAGTCTGCAGCTCAGAAGTGTAAAGGGCTTGAAGAAGGACTTGTTCTCCCATTTTCCCATTCTGAAGGAAAAGACAGTTTTGCCTTCAGTTTCTTTCAAAGCCAAAATTTGGCATAGCAACATAGGCCACCAGTGACCACCCTTTGCACTGCGGACTCTCTGAGACTTTGTTTTTCAAGCATGGTTTTGCCTTGCACTCCTCCTGACTTTTAAATTCACTGTACTTTTCAAAGTTTCTTTTTTGTTCTGAAGATGTTAGCAGTAGGCAGCTACTCTATGATGGTGATGGTGGTCTCATGGCTGTGTTTGCCTACTTCGTGTGGAGTAACAGTGACATCCAGTGGTTGGATATTTCAGCCAGATGTGTAAATCACTGTTCTAAGCAGTATTTCAGTGAATGTACTCCTGTCAGTGCTTCTGTTAAAGCCCTTTCCAAGGTTCCCTTGGGTGGAAGGTGAGAGGAAACACAAATAAACTTCATAGCAAAAGAGATTTGCTCTGGGACTTTGAGCAAGAGTTGTTCTGAAGTGGAAGAAAACTATTTACGATTTTAAATCCAAAAAGTATTTTTTTGGTGTTCATTTCTGTGGTTTAAAATCTGTTCATGCAGCAGAGGGAAGTTGTTACTTGTTGCATCATGACTTTCTGAGTTTTACTTCATACCTGAAGTTCACCACATAACTATGCAGCTGTGCACATAAAAGAAGATATTTTCCTCTGCCATCTGCAATTAATATTCTTGTAGTTGAATAGGGAAGAGTTTTTCATTTCTCTTCTTTGTGGTATGACATATGTTTATTCTAGTGACTTCTTAAGCTAAAGGGTCTGTTATTATATATAGAAAAAAACATCCCAGTAACTGCATTCATTCTATACTGTGCAACTCGTTGGGTGATTTTTTAGTTGTCAAAGCTTGAATGAAGCTCTTAAACATGAAAAGAAACTTTTATTATTCTTTATCTGAAGCAGTCATGTTGGAAGGCATCTCAGACACAAATTCTTCCCAGTGTCCTACTGTGCAATTTTCTTGTAGGCTTATTGGCTTCCACTGTCAACAGAAGATCTGTCAGTTAGCAAAGTAAACCTAAATATCTTTTATTATATAAAGGCATCACTTATTTTCAGTCTTATCTCAAGTTCTGTAATGGTCTCTCCATAAGCTTTCAATAGTAATGATTTCCCTGGTCAATAAGGAGAAAGAACAGTGGAGGTAGCTTTCTGCACCTTGCTTGCTGACTGGTAAAGATTTTTTTGTCCACCCAGTAAGGAATCTTTGTTCTGAAATGCAAAAGCATTTGAGATAGAGTCTAAGCTTTAAAAAGGTCGAAGTGCTGGTGCATTGCATCTGAATTATGGTGGTGGTCATTCCTGAAACAGTGCTCAAACTCATTAAGAAAAGATGGATCGCGATGCCTACAGAGTAATAAAGAAGAGTTCTTTTATGGTCCCCCTTGGTGATGTAGCTGAAGAAGTGAACACATTGCAAATCAAAACCAACAAAGTCACCATAATTTCAAGCCAAATACTGGGAAGCCTACGAATTTTATTATCAGTTAAGGAATTAAGAAAGGTTGATTTTATTTTGAGAAAGCAGCAGTATGTTTCTGTTCTCTCATTTCTGTGTATTCTCTTGCTTCTCTGTGCACCCTGGTGCTAGTAATTCTTCAGAAAATTTCTTGTTATAGGTTAGAGAGAAAAGCTTTCAACACAGAAAGCTCTTGTTGACCTTTCAAAATTTGGTGATTTATCACCAATCTGTTCCAGGGTTAATATGGAAGATATCTTTCAGTTAAAGTCTGAGAACTGTAAGATCTGATTTGAAGTCCCCCTAGGCTGGAAATAGTGGTTTCAGCTGTGTGTGCGGTGAAACATTTACTGTGAAATTGTCTGAGAAGACATGTCAGCAGTTGTTTTGGGGCAAATCTTGTGTCTGTCCAAGCCTTTGTACGTGTGCAAGGTGATTAAACACACACACACACACACACACAAAAAGTTTATTTTAGCCTTAAGATTTGTCAGTTTGATGCTTAGTTAATTTTATAGCTACCTTTCAATTCAAATTTTAAGTAAAAAACTGGTGTTCACTGTTCTGTTGTCATTAGGACGTAAATTGTTCAGTGCAGTCAGGTGAGTGAGGTTCTGGGGAGGCACACTTCGGGGCTGATTTCTGGCGTGTGAAGAAGAGAGGTTGTTGGCTTGCTCCAGTACTTCAGCTGTAGATGGAGACATCTGTCTAATGAAAATCTTTTAACATAAGGTATATAAGTTTCTTTAAACACTACTTCACAGCACATAATGCATAGGAGGCATATTCTGGAAAAACACTTTTCTCAATTACAGTTGAAGTAATACTTTGAATAAAAGTGGTTTTCCACTTGCATTTCATGTATTACTATTTAAGATTACCTTCTGCTCAAAATACTATCATTACTTTTCTTCTGATTTGGAAATCAGTTGCAACAGTCCAATGCAACTCTTTCCTTCAAAGCAATTTAATTTAGGTAATGCAGAAAGAAAACCCCTCTTGATATTTGAAAAACAAATTATGCCATATGTTTATCAACAAAATAAAACTGATATACAAGATAAAAATGGACTAAAAATAATCTGGTTTCTGATAGCTTTACTCCAACAGCTACAGTCGTATGTTTCCGTCAAATCTGTAAAAGGAATGCTTTGTATTTTGAAGCACAGGAGCCTTAGATAAAGTTTTTACGTGAACAGACTGTTAACAAAAGGCTAGAATGATTCTAGCCTTGCAAAGGCTACAAAAGTGATCTACACGTGGGGAACAGTACCATGTATTACTATACAGACAAGTCGTTTCACCCCCCTGTTCTTGCATGATGAGGAGATCATTTTAAGGATGCTGTACGAAATGGCTTATTGTTTTGCTTGCTCTTATAACAACAACAAAACACACTGAACAGCCCAGTGTCTAACGTAACATTTCTGAAAAGTATAACCTAAGCACCCCTAAAAGCTGTTCTTCTGCTCTGGTCCACATAATCCTGTCCATAACCCCTCCTCCAGGGACTGGGGAGGCATTGGCTTCCCTGGTGGAGTCAGGACTGCACTCTGACTGTTGGGGATGTTCTGGGCTACCAAGGGCAGAGTGGAAACTGCAGGGCTTCAGGTGACCTAACCCTGGGGATTTTATCTTTTTTTTTTTTACACAGCTGGACATTTCAACCAATTCTTTCTCTAATTGACTTTGGGGGTGACAGAGCACTGGAACAGGTTGCACAGAGAAGTTGTGGATCCTCCTTCTCTGGAGATATTCAAAACCTTCCTGGATGCAGTCCTGTGCAGCCTGCTGTAGGTGACCCTGCTTCGGCAGGGGGGTTGGACTAGATGATCCCCAGAGGTCCCTTCCAACCCCGACCATTCTGTGATTCTGTGATTCTGTGATTTCAGTATATCTATACCATTCTGATTTGACAAGCAAGAGCTCTTGCTAGCCTGTTTCATACCAAAACTGTCATCCAAACCTACAGCGGATTCAATCAGCATTCCAAGCACAAGTCATAATTTAATAAACGCGTTTGATGTTAGGGGCATTTTTCAGGGATTTTCTTAGGTGGCCTCAGTCTATTTAACTAGATTTTCCTGACTGCTTTGCATCTCTGCAGCATACAGCCTGTTATTGATTCAATCTGTTTCAAAGTTGGCACAACTAAAACACAGTTCTGCATAAACCTTTTTTTTTCATCATGCGAAAAACTTCAGTTATCTGTTTCTTTCATATTTTTAACCTTGAGGTTTGATCTTTAGTGACAGTTTAGATTTAAAATCACTTCCTACTGTATCACATCAATAGAGTGATTGAAGGGAACTGGAATCCAAGCTGTTTACTTGCTTAGCTGTCAGAAAGTTTCCCTTCAAGGGAAGCATTTCAATTAATGTTACACAAACCACAACAGCAGTGGAGACCGGCCCGAAGCCATATATATGGGTGTCAGTTAAATTCAGATGTCAAACATGGCTTTTAATTACAGACCTACAACAGAAAATCAGTGGTGTTTGAAGCGTGCTGGAGATTTCAGCTTCACTTCCATAACGCATGGTGTCTGAAAGTGAAGCAAGAGCCTACACAGGCTGTGTACATGCGCAGGCTCTGTGTTCTTCAAACTGTGACTACGAAAAGTCAAATAAACACACAGGAAACGTGTTGATTTGCTCATCAACCAAGAAGTCTAACGAGTAAATAGATGTCTGTTCCTTTCACCATGTCTTCAAATGGTGGAAATGTCATTCTGGAGAGTGTAATCGTGGGGTAAAAGAACCTAAGAGGTCTTCCAGCTCCTCCAGCTGTAACCTCTGTGTATCCTGCTTGAGACTGAAAGCTCACCCTCCAGGCAGTCGATTTTGGAGAGCATGTTAATGTTTGTGTATGGCTTTTTATTTCTTTTTGTAATTCACCTCCTGGCTATTCACAGATTTCAGTATCATCTGCAGAGCCCCTCATTTCATCAAGATAATAATTTCTCAGATTTCTAAGAATGTTATTGAGGCACTCTTGAGTCAGTGTTCAAAGAAAGGAGGATCACCTTCATTTCCAAACAATGGTAACAAAATGTCAAATTGGCATTAATATGGTATCATGGAACCCTGCAAAATTAATTATTTGAAAGGTCTGAATAAAACAAAAGAATTGCAGTTCACCGTTCAAATCAGTTGGAGATAACATTATTCCAGGCAGAAAAAAGTATCTTTCCTTTCTTGCTTATTGGGCTTTGTGCTCAATTTTCCTTAGAACAAACACCATAGTAGCACACCACTCAGTTATCTTAGTGATGTATTCTTTCTTTAACAGTATTCTCAGTACTTGAGAGTTTTGCTTTCACTTTGGAAAGCAGAAGAAAAGTTATTGTTCAACAGCATAAATTTACAGATGGAAATCTGTAATTTCCAATTACAGGCAATTTTCAATTTTTGTATTCACACCCAGGAGGCAGTTAGATGTTTTACATTTTCCATATTTGTCCCCTTCACTTCTCCAACACAAAAAAAACTTTTCCTTCGAATTCTTACAGCAGTTCTAGGGTTGCAACAGCAATGCAGCTAAAGTGTTTAAAACTCACCATTGCTGAAGCAAAACTACAGCTGAAAGCACAGAGTAAAATCAGCTTGACATGCTACCCTGAAAACGCACCTTTGGAATCAAGGCTACCTGTGAAACATTATTACAAAATGCAAAGTAACTTAATGAAGACTTTAAAGTGAAGGGTGTTTAGCTACACAACATCTAGATCTCCACTTCAAAAAATACCTAAAGACTTTTTTTCCTAACTTATGGAGAGATAGTAGCCTTCTCAAGACCTTGACCACAGACCACCCTTGGTAGCAGCCCCCTGCGTCACTGCAAGCACGGATGCCCTGCACAGCATACTGGGAGGGCAGCAGCCTGGGTGCCCCAGGGGTCTGGAGCACTCCTCCTGACCCACAAAGCCAGTCAGACCTGACTTCTGCTCTCTCAGCTCTCTCCACTGACACTGTATGAAAGTAATAATTAAAAAACCTGGTCATCTTGACATCTTGAGATCTGGTCTGTCTTCTGTTTGAGGACAGGAGTCCAGCAGGGTTGGGCTTGTTCTTTATAAATGTATTGGTAGGGTCACCAGCATCTCACACCATTTGCCTGTAGGCAGGAGGCTAGAAAGCTTGCCCACAAGCATGGATATGGCTTTTTGTTCCTTTGGGGTTTGAACCCACCTCTTTCCTTGTACCACAGAGTATGCAGAAGAGAGGGGTACCTCTGTATCTGCAGGACAGGTTCTTCTCAGTTTATGTGTATGTCTGCAGAAACTTTCCAAAGAAGCAGCTAGGCCCCTCATGAATTTCAGTATGCACAAAGACAACAGTATTGGGAAGTAGCTGCAATAGGTTTCATTTCTGGTGATAAAGGGATTTATAAGCACAAGATTTGTGATTTTATTAAAATTTTTGTAGTTTTGTTCCCCTACAGTGCATACTTCATGCATTTCTAAGGCTTAGCATGGCAGAAATTTGGAAGGTAGTGGTCAAACTTTCTCCCGAAGGCCCCATTTCTGGACAGCATACATTTGATAATTCTAAGTTTGGGGCTTTTTTTCTTGGCACATTGGAGCACCTATGAGTTAAAGGAAGTGCATTATGCTTATGTTTAAAAATTTAGTATGCTCTTTAATGCAGAGTAGCCCATGAGAACCATTTTTCTATTTGTATAGAGATGGACATATATATGTTTACAGACATGTTTCTCATTGATGAATGTACCTGCATGTAGCTGGAGAGAAATAATCTTTTTAAACTATCAATTATTTCCCACTAATAATAGGAACATATTCTGTACTATTTAACTTCCTCATTATACACAACTGAACATGTTTTCTGATTTCCTTTTCAGAACTTGTTTGAAGAAGGTGCTGATAAGGGTTAGATATAGTGTTAATTGGGTTACATTGTATTTGAGAGAGAGATG
Organism: Opisthocomus hoazin; assembly: GCF_030867145.1. Lineage (NCBI taxonomy): Eukaryota > Metazoa > Chordata > Aves > Opisthocomiformes > Opisthocomidae > Opisthocomus > Opisthocomus hoazin. Next base: position 65,230,040 of record NC_134414.1, on the reverse strand, counting down.
AAGAAAAGAAGGAAGACAAAGTCCTCGCTCTGATGAAAAGAGTGGAAGTAGCTGCATGTCCCAGACTTCTCACTACTATGATAATGACATTTATTCAAAATCTTTACAGGACATTTCACTTTTAGGAAAAGTATTGTTGGCTCCTACTCAAGCTCTTTTGCCCTGCTCTAATGACAGTATCTTCAAATGAAGTTTATCCATATTTAACTGGGTGTTTCTCCCCTTAAGAGCAATCCTTACTGGCATCGTGCTGGGACTCAGCTGCCAGCCACTCATTTTGTCACTAGGCCATAGTACCTTTGGGAGAAGGTATGGTGTTGGTAGCTACAGTGGGCCACAGATCTGCTGGACAACAGTTAGGTTAGTTTAAGCTACACTGTTCTTTAGAAAGTCTCCAAATTCAGGTACCTGCAGTCCTCATTCTGGTCTTTTGTTGACAATGAGGTTTGTAGTGGCACAGGAGTTGCAAGGTTTTCCTGCCTGTCTTCTGAATTGCCACTGAGCTAAAGGGATTTTCAGTTTTTCTTTTTTTTATTTTTAAGCAGAGATGTTAAATTATCAAACTATTTCAAATAAATATATTACTTTGACAGTGCTGTACTGAAATGAAAATTAGTGCAAGGAAAATATAATTGCTTTTTCATGCATCGGTATATCTCCTAGGGTAGCATTTCTGAAAAGCTTGAAAGCTATAGAACACTTATGAGATATGCAAAGTGGAAAGGCTCATAATTCATGATAAAAAAATTACTTTCTTCCTAATGTTTCGGTTTACTGACACTGTTTTCCGTTTGCTGATTATACTGTAAAGCACCTTCCTGCTTTCCACAAGCAGCTCTCAGATGATCCAAATAAAAAAAAAAAAGCAGCTTTAATTCTGACTTTTATTAAATGCAGAGGCCTGCAGCTGGAAATCTGAACTGAGGAGGGAGAATAGAACTCTGTCCATGCATCTTTATAAATGTATGCCCATGTTTATGCACTGTCTGTGACGGTGTGCTGGACATTTGTATTTCTAATCATGGGTAGGAATCTTGGCCATATATTTTTGTCCTCACCCTGGTTTCCAGTATTGTCAGTAACTATATACTTTTACACTATAACAATTTCCTAAAATGATATTGCTTCTATTTTTTTCTGTTTGCTTTGTTTTTGAAAATATGGACTATTTTTACACAATTACCTATCAGATAAATTATAATGTGCAATGTAGAAAAAACTACGTTACTGGAAAATAATAATGAAATCTTTGAAATCCTGTGTGGCTTCCCTACTTTTAAAATACTTCACTATGATGACACTGAGTAAATTGTTTTCTTACTCACCAGCATGCTTAATAATCTTTATTATAACTCATGCTTTCAAGAAGTACCTGACTCATCAGATTTAAACGAGGTTCTTCAGCTCCATCACAGGAACATCCTTGGCTGACGGACCATGTCACCAGCAAGATAAAGGAGCTTTTCGGTAATGTAGTTTGGGAATCTGCCTGTTTACTTCTTCATCAAGGGAAGGCTGAGTTGTTTTTGTTTGATATGGATTAATCTTTCTTAGGCAGTTAAACTGGGTGTTGTCTGAGAGTCCGTTAAAGGAGAGAATTAGGTGGCCTATCAGCTGGAAATAGATGGCATTAACACAACTCGTCTTCTTTAATCACTAATGTCCGCTCTGTTTTACAGATAGGGACATTCCTTCAACAAAAAAGGTACTGGTGCATGTTTGGACTTGCTAGAAATTGCATGATCAAATTAGTACAAACATTCACAAGCAACACAGTTAAGGGATTTTTTAAGAGCTTCATGTAAAAAGTAAACAACAGCCTCACAGACATGACTGAGCTCACTTGTCTACTTCTGTCATAAGTTCAAAAAAAAAAAAAAAAAGCATTGACACACGTATGCAAAACTTTATGTGTGGGTAGGCACAAGTTGTGCATTATGTGAAGTTTTACTTCCTAAACTTAGTTTGGCTGTAGCTGGCTAAAGCTGTATATTCTTTATTCCTGTGTTTCAAAAAATGTTTGGGCTTGCAATGTAAGCAAGCAGAAGGTCAGGGTGTTTTTATGTGTGTAACTACTTGTGCAAATCTTTCCAGTCTTGCTCCTATGTGTAACCCACAGATGAAACAAGTTGCTTTAGTTCCTTCACCCCTTGTCTACAATTCCCTAGGTTTTGCTTTAAGGTGTGTGAACAAGCTGCAAGTGAATGGGGTCTGAAGTTCCCCCTCCTCTCCATTCCTCAACCAGCTGGAGGTCACTTGGCCTGGGAGTGTTTCCCCACCATGTCCACTCTGAAGTACCAAAGTTTTCAACTGTAGAAAATCCAATATGACAAGTTGGTAAATTATTGAAATTGAGAAAATGGCTCTGTAATTTGATGTTGCAATGCTGTGTGAAGGGACTATTCTGCCTTCTGTCAGCATGCATGGGCAGTACATGTGGTAGCACCCAAAGCAGATGTGATTTGTCTAGCATCAATGTGAAGTGCACCCTATGCCTTCATCCTGGGTCACTGGGGCATTCTAAGCTCTTGTACAAATCTTACAATGAATAAAACAAAGATGCAGTCCTTAAATTTTCAGATGGGGGGATGCAGTTTCCAGCTAAGCCCATGCTGAGATTAGTGTGGAATTTTTCAGGTGAGGCTCTGACAGTTTTACACAGCGACCAGGAGAAGACTTTTGCATCTGGACTGCAATCTGAGAAGCTGGCTCAGGAGTCAGAAGCTTTTCTGTAGGTTTCGATTCAAACGTTTCAGAATCCCTCCTCAATGAAAGGCTGAGGCAAACAGGAATATTTTTGTAATAGAAGTAATCAATTGAAGTGGGCTTCTTGATTGCCGCTTCAGTGTAGTCCCACCAGTCTGCTTCCTACACTTGCTATTACTGTGACCTTTTCAATATTTTCACATTTATAAATAACATTTAAGAAAAATGGTGATAGTGGTAAAGTAGCAAGTATGTGGTGATAGCTGCCTGCCTGAAGAGATTAAAAAGATAAGTGAATACCAGCTGAGGGACTAGTGCTAGCAAAACACTGTGATAAATTTAGGACGAGATTACCAGGGTCTGTGAAGAGGAAAAGATGATAATCAGAAGTTCCTCAAGTTGTTGGCTCTGAAAACTACAGGCCAGGAAAGGAGAAGGAGTCACCAGTAATGAAAGAATGAAGTAAGGTTACTAATGATGATGAGATGTCAGGTGTAAAATTGCTTGCAGGAAGACTACAGTCAGATTAAGGATGATGAGAAGCAGTTTGAGGAAAAAGCAGTAGTTCTGTTGATGCCAGCGCAGATGTTGCTTGGACTGGTCAGTGTCATGAACTCTGGGAGCTGCCCTTCTTCTTGAACACATTTGCATTGGCTTGCTGTACGTTGCCACTTCTGTCTGTATTTTACTGCAGGAAATGCACACCTAAGAAGTGCAATGTTCTGCCTAAAGTTTCACTGGTAGTACTGGTTTCTGAATTAGGGGGCTGTGATCCAGGAATGAGGTGGAGATGAAAAGCATCTTTTTTTTGATAAAATGCATAACCACTCAGGTGCGGCACAGAGAGCAGCAGTAGTGAAGGGGAACCGATGAGGAGGAGGGAGTTTCCTCCACACTTAAGTATTAGTGAGATATTTCTATTGGTCACTAAATCTCAGGGTCTAGAAAACCACATGTACTTTAAAATGTACTCACTAAAATTAGTTTATGACCACTGTGTTGTTCACCCTTCTCTCTAGAAGATACACTCTCTGTCCGGAAAGAAAATGTCTTCCTATGAAATCACAGCATCTTGCAGCTATCTCAACACACTTGCTGGGATGTGTTGGCTTCCAAAATATCATGCAGCATGGGGTGATGATTAACAGGATGTTTTGTTCCATTAATATGATTTTTCTGCAGGGTTGATCCTAGTTGTTATTAGAGCCAGTGACATGTTCGAGTGGTCTTCATCTCCCAGAGCAGAAATACTGGTGCCAATTCCTGTTCAGTTGCTGCACATAAGTGAAAGCATTAGTGGTGCCGTACAATTGTAGAGCAAGCTTTTGGTTATGTTGATTAATGGTTTCTTTAGATAGCCTGTGGTTGGGAGGGTAAGGAGAGACCTCTCATCTTGGGTCATGGTTCATGTGCCACCGTGTGTGCCGCTGGAAGCAGACACCATCTGGTTTCCCCATCGCCTGCAAGCAGTGACCAGGCTGCTGCCCAGTCCTTCTTATGTGCCTTGGACCAGCTCACAGATTTCCAGTCCCTGTGCACTGAGCATGTTTTTCTTCTCTATCTTCCTAAAATTTACCATTGCATGCCTGTAACATGTTACTGAATAATGATCTCACCTGTGAGTAAATGATCCTAGGAAATAAATCATGTTAGCTATCATATTTGGGCTCTTGGGGTACCTGGTGCACTCCATCTAACTCCTTTACAAAAGAACAGGGATACTGTTTTACATCTCCTGGAAAATTAATTGCTCTTAGAGTCTTGGAAACACCTCCCAGGCTGCAGTTGCTATGGTGATAGATGTAGTATGGAGATGTAGATAGATTGCCTGAGCAATATTAGCCAATCATCTTTTAAACTTCACTTTTTACAAACCAAATAACTGTCGTTTGTTGGCTTTCATTTTTTTCTTTCCTCTTTTACAAACTATATTAGCCCTGATCCTGTAACTGAAGCTGTGTGGGCTGTATCCATGAGGTTTGACTGCAAAACATATGGTCATGGACCTAACGATCCCCCTGTGTGAACACAGTTTGGAGCATGAGCTAATGATTGTTAATTAAATATACTTCTTTTATAATTAATTTTATCAAACATATAGGAATTGTTCTCAAATGTACGTGCCATTTTGGTAAGTCATACTAGCTTTAAAAATGTCCTTGACAGTTATGATAGAAGAATCAGATCTTAGTACGATTTATGTACACATCACTGAAGATTCCTGAACAGCAAGTAATTGTCTCTTCAAAACACAATTGTCTCTTAAAAACACATTTTTCCTGAGATACTTCCTTTAGCCTGTTCAGGCAAGCAGGAACATGTGTAGGATTTTCCACTTGCTGTTTTTCAGTTACTTTTTATTTTGTAAGTAAAGAACACTCACCCTTCCTGTTCCTCCAGTCCATGTAACTAAACTAGAAGGCGGGTTGCAAGTCCTGTTGCAGCTTCTGAGAGGTCAGGGCAGAACCAGCTTCTAATCACCTGCGTGGGTTTTCTTCTGTAAGATGAGAAACAAACGGACCCAGGCATGAGATGCTGTTATGGTTCTTCCTGGGTTGCAGCGTGCAGTCGGTGAGGCTGGGTAGTGAACACCAGCATCACTTCAAACCCTGATGTTCCCCAATGCTAATTGTATTCAGGTGCTCACTTAGAATTTGTTTTAAAGAAGTATCTCTGCTAGGTGCTAATGGGGTGCTGGCAGTATAGATCTCGTGACACTAAACACAAAATAAGTTAAGTTAAACATCAATTTTTGTAAGTCATTAAAGGACATGCTGCTTATTGTCATAACACTTGGCCATGTATTTACTATTCAGTATTTTTTCTGCACCTGGTGGCTTTGGGGTTTTTCTTCTGAACTTCAGCAGTTAGCATGGGATCAGTCTCCTAGACATTCTTTATGACCAGTGTAAGAGAAGAAACGCCCTAAGAGGGCAATTAATCCTACTTATTTTCACCATCATAGATTGCAAGGGGTCACTCTGTGAAGGTAAAACTTTCTCTCAACTGACTACATAAAAAGACTTGATAACTAAAGTTATGCAAAAGAGATCCTATGTGTATACATATATACACACACTGGATATATATACAGTAGTGCAGAGTATATGTCTTATGTTCCGGGAGTGTGTACTCAAAATAGTTACACACTAAGCAGACATGTACGTATATTAGTGTACGTACCCTTGCTTAGGTTTTTTTTCATCTCTCTCTGGCACAATCAGAGCATTTTTCAGTGACAACTAATATAAAGTAATCAATTCCTTTCTGAATAAATCCCAAGGATTTTTTTGCTTGTTTGTTTTAAGGCTTGGGTTATTTCCTGGGAGGTTGGAGGGGTGCAAGAGACTTTGCATGAGAAACAGCAGTCGGAATGCGAGCTCAGCCGGGGGAAGGCGGATGCGTCACTAAAAGGTGCTCCCCGCAGCTGCAGCAGCCAGCCTGCCCTGATGTAGGTCACTGTCTGGGATGAAACCCTTCCTCAGGGCATCTGGGGAAAAAACAACAAGCAGGAGAATTTGGCTGATGCAAAAGCAGTCTGAGGAAATGTGACATTTACAACCACTGTCATTGAATAGCACCATCCAAGGCCACCCAACAGCTGTCTAATATTTTGGCACAAGCAGAATACTAAATGTACAAGTATCCTGCGATGATTGTAGTTAGCAGTACATGAATAAATATCCTACAAATAATGTAGTTAGCAGTACATAGAGGCAAAAAAATAATTTGGAGCAAGGACCAAGAGTGAAAGCTGTGCAGTCGTAATATGTTTTTGATGTCTTTGCTGCCAAAAGCTTCAGACAGCTGGATAATGACTCATCAGAAAGCCTCTTGGAGCGATTCCACAGTCCTGCGAACCCCTATATTTGGGCTTTTTTTCACATTAAAAATGCCATCAGCTATTCAGTTATCACACTGGTTGGCCAAGCAGCATGGACTGGCACGGGAAAAAGTCAAACGATGAGATGATTTTATTTTGTCACCACTCTTAAGAATATAGGGCAGCTTGCAAAATGTGTCAGCGTGCAATGCTTTGCTCCAGGAGTTCCACGAAAGCATCTCCTGGCTCACCGTCTTGTCTGAGCGCCGGACTCATCTGTACCATGATGGAGGTTTCAAGGAGAGGATGCTGATCCCTTCCAAAGTCCACGTTTTAGAATTTGTGAAATTGTTTGACTAAAACCAGCAGGAAGCCTGCCGGGTAGTGCAGCGGTTCGTTTGCTCTAAAGGTCTGAGCAATAACTTTCGCTTCAGTTATTTACCCTAGTCTGCCAAGAGTGAGATCTGAGTGATCTTCAGTGCGGTGAACCAGACACAGGATTGTTATTCTTGCAGAACACACTGAAACCGTCCAACAGCCCCGGAAAGAGACCAATTTTATGTCTTCATGGAGTTAGCAGCGCATTATCCACTTACATTCATTACAGGTTAGTGCAGGAGAGCTCAGAAATTTGCAGGACAAAAACCTCACTGTGCTGCTTATGTACTTTGGCGAAGAGTGGCTCCATTTTTACGATAGCCTGCTGTTCTTTTATTTCCTGAACTGTAAATTGTATACATCCGCACTCTGGTTTGCTTCTGACCTGGGAATTTTCTCCTTATGTGCTCCACAAAAAGACGCTCATTTGCTCCCTCCCACACTTTCAGAAAAACAACTTTACCTCTTCGTCCCATTTTTTGGGGTTATTTTGGTAGCTAAATCTGCTCTCAAGTGTTGTGGGGTGATTGTCTTCAAAACAGTCATTTCTCTGCACTGAAAAATTATAATAAGGATTGGCAACAGGCCTAGTCTCTGACTGTAAGGCATTACAAAGCTTATTTCTCTGGGTACTGGAAACACTGCACATATGCTGCAAAATCCTTGACAGGCTTCGTATCCCAGGCTCAAAAATTATCACAGTAAACACTTAGGTTTTTATCTGTGGAAGAGACGTCAGGAAGGGTCCGCCATCTTTCTGTCCTATTGTTTCCATTCATTTGTTCCTGTCTGGACAAAGTGATGGATAGGCAAGAAGTCTGTCTTCCTATCCATTTTATTGCGGAGTGTTGCTATGGGTAAAAAAACCTGTTCTTTGATAGTAAGGAATTTTTTCAGAGAACCATGGAAATGTGCACTATAGCTCAGGCTATGTTTACGCTGCTGACTAGAAGTGGGCAAAGGCTAATCCTCCCTGCTGAGGCAAAGTGGGTTTGCAGGCGGTTGAGGAAACCAGGACCCACAAGGTGCAGGCACTTTCGGAGGCTGCATGTCTCTCTCCCTAGCCCCTGGCCCAGCTGATGCCCTCACTCAGACCTGGAGGAGTGCAGAACATTGGAAGTGACAGTAAGGAATTTGATGAGCGTAGGTGGGGAGGTGGTGCAGGCGCTTAGAAGAAGCAAGGGTGGTGTAGAAAGAGGAGTAAATATGGGAAGGTAAGTACAGAGTGTTAGGCAGGCTCAGAGAGCTTTTTCTGAGCGGATATTTTGGAGGATGCAAATATGCCTTTGCTTTTGCTTGTCACAGGGCTGTTAATCTCTGACTCTGCCTTTGCTTTTGTTCTAGCAGGAGGATGGGAATAGCAGCGTTTGCTCAGTTCTGTGAAGCAGCTATTAACATATAACACAAAAATCTGCCTTGGTGTTACCCATTTCTAATTGAAATATATTGGAATACTACTGATACATTTAAGTGTAAGCTTGATAGAATTTAAAGGAAAGATTAATTTAAGCTGCTATTAAATTTTGCTAAACAAACAGAATTCTCAAAAACTTGTTCAGCCTTAGCCATATGTGGATTTAAAAGTGGCAAGTGATTGGAAGTGGAACAGTAGGTTAATTCTGTCTCTATTTCTTATGGTACTATAAAAGGTATTAACAATATGGTGAGTAGGAGTCTTAAGGCTGATATACTGCAAGAATTTATTGCAAACCAAAACTTAGTGCAATGCACAGAAAATGAATTATTTACTATTCTTTCCACTAATTTAATATTTTTAAAATAATAATTTCTTTCTGAGGCTATGAAATTAATCTAGAAAATAATGTGAACAAAAAGTGGTGACGTCTTTTTTTTTGGCTGAGAATTTGGCTTCTGATTTTCTACAGAAGTAGACTGAAGACATGTCTACATACATCTAGAGTGTTTGGATTGACACTAAAATAAGTAATTTTCAATTTCTTGATTAACTTTTGTTATTGTTTGGTATTGCTTTCACTGAGCATTGTTACCTTACTTGAATAATATTGGTTCTCTGATTGTTAGATCCTGCTTGACAGTCTTTCTAGCTTTTCCTTTTTTTTCTAGGTAAGTCAGTTAAGAGGGGATACTTAATTCAGAGGAGATTTCACATTTTTTAAAGTGAATGCTTAGAATTTAAAGAGTTTGGGTTTGCAGTACAGTAATTATCATTTGATAAAAGCTGTTTTAAATCTGGCCTGAGTTGGAAATGCCTTAGAAAGTTGTTAATGCATAACTACTGTTGCTGGTACAATATTGCACTGTTCCTCCCAAGTCATTGGAAATAATTGATTTAAAAAATATTATATTTAAAAACAGATAGCAAATATCAAGTTTAATTTAATTTTCTCCTGCCTTCCAAGAACTATGTGTCTGTCCAGAGTCTTTTTAACAGCTGTGGAAACTATAACTTTTAATTACAGGAGAACTGAGATTCTCCAGTAATTACTTGCTGCCAATGTAGGAAGTAAACTAATAGCAGAAAAAAGCCCTGAGCAGCCTCCTTGCATAGATGACTCTGCTTCAAGCAGGAGGTTGCACCTTCTGAGGTCTCTTTCGACCTCAGTTATGGTGGGAGTCTGTGGTAGTTGCTGCTAGAGCTAAACAAGCTCCAGCAAAGCTCCAGGCAGGCCATGACAAGTCCAAGCAGAGCCTGACAAGTCCTGAGTACTCAGGCCACTGGCCCAATGCACAGCCAGTGGACTAAGCCAAGCAAAGAGGCCACCCTTACCTGCCTCCACTTCTGGAAATCACAGCTGGGTCTTCAACCCCTCCAGAGAAGCATAGGGAAACCCATTATTTCACTCTTGCTCTCGCAGCTGTAGTAGGCATGAAGGGTTGCTTGGAAGAGGACATACCTTCATCCTTCTTCTTCCTGCTCCACACAGCCCCTTCTGTTGGGCTTTTCTGCACAGGTAGCTTTTAGCAATAGTTGGCAATTAAATAATTCAGCTCACCTTTCCAAAGACATTTCTCATCATGTCTTTGTGTAATCAGGTCTCATTTACTTAGCAGAAAAATCCCTGGGGGTGTTACAGCTTTTCTTTGCAGCTGTACTCTACAGGAATTTCCCTCCATTGATGTTAAAAAATGTCTTGATTTTACACCAATTTCTGCTATAGGATTAAACAGAGTATTAGGACTCATGGTCCTGTGTTGGGTTCATCCTTGGTGCTAATTGCATTCATCTTCTTCTGTTAAGAAAGAAGATCTGTGATGATAGAAATTAAGTTCTTGATGGGTCCTCTATAAGTATTTGCACGGAGTAGCATGGGTGTTGCAGGCTCATTCATGAAACTGCTCTGCCGCGAGGCTTACACCAATTCTTCTCTTGTGGGGAATTACATGGGATCGTTCAACCGTCTGCTCAGCCTGGCTTAGGAGCAACACTATAGATGAGGGGTTTGGGTAAATAAAAGCTCAATAAGCCTGTGAGTGAATGCATGCTTACTGTGCTGATTTTCTTCAAACCCAAGTGTCTTTAGCCTCATGTTTATAAAAAAAAGAATCATTTTGCTATTTTCTCCCTTTACTTGTAGAGAGAAACTTGAAACTTGTTATAAATTAATGAGATCAAAAAACAGAGAGAAGATATAAAAGATCTCAAATCTTTTTAATGATGATTTTAACATTATTTCGTGCTCATCTAGAGGCAGATATCATCGTGGGTTTGGATGTTCACATTTGGAACAAGGGGCACCAAATACCAAATGACCAAATAACAGGGTGGCGCTTATAGTTTGTTCAGTGAAACCTGGGCTTAACCTTTTACAGATGAGTGCCATGTTCCGAGCCAGATAGATGTATTAGCATCTTTATCTCCCATTAATATGTTATCTCTGCCTGGCTTTTTATGTCACTGGTGTGTTTAAGCACTGAGGCATTTGCAATCCAAAGACAGAATCACTTGGGGGATCTGAAACACTTAATGATACAACAGCATAGACTTTCGTGGGTTGGGTGGGTTAGTTATTGCCTGTTGCAATTCAGGAGTTTCATGTGTCTTTCAATGAGCGTTTCTAAATCAGTTTCACGAACTGGAAATTAAAATCAATGATTTCTGAAGGTTACTGCCTAGTATCCTGCAGTTTTGGTCTCATGCAGTATCTCTTCTATTTCAATTTGTATCATAATAAACTGTGTGCCAACCCAAAATATCTCTCAGTGGGTTTGTAAGGAAAATGCACAAGAAGCAAAGCACACCAGTATCACTGGAGGAAGAACCGTGTCTAATTCAGATTTCAGATGAGCTCAGAAAGACAGGACAGTGATGCTGAACCTGACATCAGCAACACTTAGAGAAGAGAGAGAAAGCAGAAAGAAGAAATGTTTTAGCAAGGGATTATATTTGCAGAGAAGACTAACTTGTAGTATAGAAAAAGTGCTCACTACTTTTCCAGAACAGACATTTAAATGTATTGACTTACTGAATCAGATGATAACACTTGTTCAAATGTGAGGTTTTTTTGCTTTTGAAGAAATGGGAATCTGGCTTTTAACAAGAAAAGCGTTGGATTAACTTGTAGCATGAGGAAAATGGAAATGTGGAATAAAATACAAATTTAATGAAACAATGGGAAGGGACTTTTAAAATTGTAAACCAATCCAAGACCTTTTTTAAACTTTATTACTTCTGTTCTGGTTTTAGAATAGCTGCTGTAATCTCTAATTTTTTTAACAGCACAGCTGACCTAGTTCCCCTCACTGTCACTCCCATCATGTGCAGATGACTTACTTATGCAGAGTAGTATTTTCTGAATTCAGTTATCACCTTGGAATAAATATCTCAGCTGTGAAAGCATAGGAGAGAAACGTATTCCAATCCAGGCATTTTGTTTTAGATTAGATTTCAAATCTCTAGATTATAAATTTATGCATTTTGACAGTTTTCAACTGTGATTTTATCAGCTGCAGACATAGAAGAGGTCATCTCCATATCTGCTTAGAGGAACTCGCATTGATAAATACTTGGAATGCTTCACAGAGAACCTTTTTTCAAATAAAGATGTTATTAACTACAGTTATGTATATACTTTAGCTTAAATAGGAGTGTCGTCCTAATGTCAGGTAATTAAGGTTATCAATATTTGTAAGTGTTTGCAGGTTCGGGCTTTGTTATCGAAGGCAGTTGAGAGTTTTTAAGACCGCTGTCTTATTCCATGTAAAATAAATATAACAAGCACTGTCCTGGGTGCTGTAAGGGCTCTGTGTTCTTCTCGAAGAACAGTTGTTCTCTAAGTAATGTATTTGCGGCTTCTGAGCCCTAGAAAGAATTAGAGAGTGCCCAGCAATAGGGGTTCAATTCAGATGAGATTATCCAAGCCAGTAATTGAATGTTCCTGATTTTTATTTTAATAAAATAAATCATAGCTCATAACATTTTATGTTTCATTAAGTAATATCATAAATGAGTCATAAATATTTTATTTAGACAAATAAAACATTGATGATTATGGATTATTCAAGGGTACTTCTACTGAGCTCTGAAATATGCTCTGTCTATTTGCCTTTGGCCCTGAGGATTGACTCCTGGTAGAGGTTTCAGCAAGTTGGGAGAATGTTTGTGCCATTAAGATAGCGAAGATTATGCTAATAGCATAATTTTTGCACAGTTATTAGCATTTCATTTAAAAGCACGTAAACCAAAATATGGCTAAAGAATAATTTCCCCTTTTCTATCCACTTACTAGTTCTGTTTTCCTTTATAAGTAGCGAATTTTCAGGAAAGGAAAATGTGTTTAATGAAATATAAGTGGCAATTTATTTACTTCTAACTGTAGAGATACCTACAGAAGGCCTTTACCCTGAGAAATAAACAAGGAGTGACATGAGCAAAAATAATCCCCGTAAGTTAAAAAAGAAGTAAAAATTCAGTTGCTCGAAGGCATGATTTTAGAAGCAAAATCTAATAAAAGCATAATAAAGTTATGGCCAAGATAGTGAAAGGCTGCATATCTGCTGAGTTTCAGTGAAGGGAGAGAGAGTCTATTTTAATATTCATAATTTGAGCCGTGACCCGGTCAGGAGCAGCTTCCCACCGGCTGGTGGGCTTGCCTGGAAGAATACAAAAACAAACGGAGTTTAACGTCCATCACTGCACGAGGGTTTGTCTAGAAGGCTCAGGTCATGGCTTGCCACTACCATATGTGGTAGTGACTTCCAAGCATCCCCCAAAACCCAGGGTCTGGCTGTGCATCCCCCAAAAGCTGGGGTTTGACTGTGCACCCCTGGGTGGGTACCAGGGAAAGAGTCTGCTCCCTGATGCAGCACCGGCCCCCGGCTTCCCACACACCAAGCACCCGCATCCCCAGCAGGAGCCAGGCTGGTCCCAGAGAAATTACCATTAATGACATCCCTGTTGTACCCTTAAGGTGTGATCTGTTTGTGCTCAGACTCAGGGCTTTAGCTGACTTAAGGGTCTTCAAAGCCCATGCTCTGAGGCCCCTTAAAAAGTCCAGGGAAATGAGTGTTAGTGAATCAGGCAAAGTTTATGTTTTTACCACCTGTGTCACACTGTTGGTCTTCACTCTTTTATTTTCTTCCTTTATCTCATGTGAAGAAATCCCCTTGCATCCGGACACGGTGCTTGCTTTTTCCTGCCTCTCCCTCTCTTACTGATTCCCACTAAAGGGTGCTGAACGCTGAGGAGGCAGCGCTTACGCTACGTGTCAGCAGTCACTTGCAGGTGATTGTGGGCTCAGAGCTGCGCTGGTGTGAACGGCCATAGAGCCGTGCCAGGTATTTACTGGTTGATACTTGGTGAAATCTCAGTCCAGGGGTAGCTGTGCAGTTCTTTCCTTAACCTCAATGTAAAATTTAGAGTTTGACCAGAGAGAAAGGCTCACCTTCAGTTTTAAAAGCAAATAAGCTTCTATTAGACATACAGAGAAGAGTAAAGACGACCCTACTTTTTTATTTTTATATGAGTTTTAGTATTTTCATTTTCATATCAGTTTTCCAAGCAGTGTAGTATTTCAAAATTTTACCTCTACTTTGTAACCTAATGTAAATTATGTCTGAGTCAGTCTTGTGTTTGGTAGATACACAAGCTGAGGTACCAGATAACTCTTTGGTAAAAGGTATGCAGACTGTGGGTGTTGTACAAGTCATGAGCCTGAGAAGTGTCAGGCAAGAGACAGACACTGTGTGGGTAGAGAACTGATAATTTTTTTCTCAAATATTGCACCTCTTTGTTGTTATTGATAAGAGCAAATAATGAAATACCTGCAATCGCATTCTGGAGGCAGTGATAGGTTAGAAAAATAAAGCAGAGGGTTTTTTTCTCCCTTTTCTTTGTAAGTATGACTCTATTTACTTAATTTCAGTTTCTAAAATAGCTTTGCTAACACGAACTGATCGTCTGAGGCTGGGGGCGGATGCTACTCCCCTGGATATCATCATGAGCAAATACACTGCTCACTTTGTAGCTCTAAAAAAGTGGTTTACACAGAATTCTGCCTACTTTTATAGTTAGAGGCTGCAAAACATCTCTGGTCACTTAGTTGCTCTGTGAATATACCATTTCACTTCCAAGATCTAGCTAGGTGTCCTGCATGGGTCTGAAGTTCCATAGCTTGGGAAGAGGGCTGGTAAAGCAGGGAGATATATATTATCCTGGGGAATATTCCTGAGGTCAGTTTCTCTGCTAGCAACATCCACAGCACATGCAGGGAAAGCAATTTTTAAAAATGGAGGAGCAGCAGAAAGGTTCAGCAGCTAAAACATTCCCTTTCTGCTGAAGAAACAAGACAGAGCTGCAGCATGTCCAGACTTGAGAAACAGGATGCCCTCGGGCCCACCATTCCTATGTGTTTAGCTGATCCCAGATACCTTAATAAGGAAAAACACCATTCTGCAGTGGTAAAATTTACAAGAAGCTCTGCAAAAAACCCCTAGCACTTCACTGGATACATGGGGCAGAGGTTTCATTGAATCACAAGATCATGGAATGGCCTGATTTGAAAGGAGCCTTTAAAGGTCATCTAGTCCAACCCCTCTACAACCAGCAGGGACATCTTCAACTGGAACAGGTTGCCCAGGGCCCTGTTCCAACCTCACCTTGAATGTTTCCAGGGATGGGGCTTCCACTACCACTGTGGACAGTGTTTCAGCACCCTCATTGTAAAGAATTTCTTCCTTATGTCTAGTCTAAATCTAGTCCTTTAGTTTAAAACTTGTCCTTGTCCTGTCACAATAGGCCTTCCTAAAAAGATAA
Source organism: Opisthocomus hoazin (assembly GCF_030867145.1). Taxonomy (NCBI): domain Eukaryota; kingdom Metazoa; phylum Chordata; class Aves; order Opisthocomiformes; family Opisthocomidae; genus Opisthocomus; species Opisthocomus hoazin. The sequence continues at coordinate 65,214,900 of NC_134414.1, read as the reverse complement.
TCCTCATCTTTCTGATAAGCCCCCTTTAAGTACTGGAAGACCACAATAAGGTCTCCCCAGAGCCTTCTCTTCTCCAGGCTGAACAGCCCCAACTGTCTCAGCCTTTCCTCACAGAAGAGGTGCTCCATCCCTCTGATCATTTTTGTGGCCTCCTCTGGACCCAGTCCAACAGGTCCATGTCTTTCCTGTGCTGAGGGCTCCAGAGCTGGACATGGGACTCCAGGTGAGGTCTCACCAGCGCAGAGGATAGTGGCAGAATCACCTCCCTTGACCTGTTGGCCATGCTTCTTTTGATAAGGCCCTGGATATGGTTGGCCTTCTGTGCTGCAAGTGCATGTTGCTGGGTCCGGTCCAGCTTTTCATCCACCAGTACTCCCAAGTCCTTGTCGGCAGGGCTGCTCTCAATCCCCTCATCCCCCAGCTTGTACTGATAGTGGGGGTTGCCCCAACCCAGGTGCAGGACCCTGCATTTGGCCTTGTTGAAGCTCATGAGGTTCACACAGGCCCACCTCTCCAGCCTGTCCAGGTGCCTCTGGATGGCATCCCGTCCCTCAGGCGTGTCAACTGCACCACTCAGCTTGGTGCTGTCTGCAAACTTGCTGAGAGTGCACCTAATCCCACTATCTGTGTCATTGATGAAGATGTTAAATGGTACTGCTCCCAATATAGAGCCCTGAGGGAAATATTGTTTCTATGAACCATGCTTCTGGACCTGTTTGTTTATCCACAGTATCTCAGTCCACATGAACTTTCCTTCCAATTCATATGAACGAGCTCTCTGAATATCTGTTCTGCTTTTTCTCTGAATTTCTCTAGTCTCATCAGACAATTCTGCCCCATGTCCACTCCTGCTATTTGTCCAGATCTTCCCAGACTGAGTGCTGACCATTTTTTTTTCTGTTTTCTATTTCTTTGTATGTTCTCCTGCTTGCATATTTTGTCCTCCAAAATCACCTAGTGGATTCCCTTTTCCATAAACACTTACTCTGCTGAAGCACCAGCAGAAGATCTTTTTTCTGGCACAATAAATAGGTATGAGTGTTGATTTTCAAGGACCACCAGGGCCTACAGAGCTAGGGACTAAGTGATAAATTAGTGCTCAAAACTGACAGGTGAGGTAATCGCTCTCTGAAAAGGCAGCTGAGATCAAGGTAACTTTGGAGGCATTACCAAGCATCAGCTGGGGGTAACTAAGTCACTGGCTGAAGTTCAGCCTGCCTCCAGCCTTTCTGAATTATCCCTTGCAGTTCAGTAGTTCAGTGTGTGTGCAGTACAGCTTGATGCATACCTTTCTCGTGAAAGAAAGATATGAATAACTGTCCTCAGCTTTGGGGAGCCGGTGAAGAACTGTGTTTCCAACAGACTTGGGAATCAAAATACCTGGTATTTTCACCTCCATGCTTTTTGCTTTATAAATAAATTTTTTGTTTGCAAGACTGTAAAACAGTCTTTTTTGTCTGTAAGACCATAAAACAGTTTTCTCTTTGCATTCAGCACTTTGCTCCTGCTTCTTACAGACAAAGTTGGAGGGAACACCTTAATACGTGTATTAATTGTGTTTCCTTTGCCCGTTGAAGATGGGTTACAGATCAGCTTAGTCTTTTAAGTAGGCTGTAGTTTTGACCCTGTTCCTATGCATCCAGTTGTTTTTATACACAATTCAATAGTAATATATGATTTCTATCTCAGTTTATCTTTTCAATTAGCCACTCGAGTTGATAGATAGTTCATTTTTAAAGCCATATTGGCAAAGAGAAAGATCCTTCATTTCTCAGGAACATAGGTGATGTAAATTCACTTCCAAGCAGCAGTAAAAGCAACTGTAATCTTAAGTAAAACCTCATTGCTTTCTTGGAAATCTATTCACCCCTTCACAAAAACTGTTGTGTATGTGGCATGGTGTAATGCATTCTGCTGGAAAGCGATAGGATACAGAGGAGTTAGTCCTCCCATTAGCGTACTGTAGATGGAAAAAAAAAAAAAGGGGATTATTCTTTTTTTTCCTTCTGCAGTCTGCGTTCCTCAGCTGCAGATTAAAAGGGTTAAAAGCTGGATATTTGTACATCTCATTATTCATCAGGATTGGTCATGAATAGATTGAAGCTGCTCTAGGATCAATATGTTGTTATCCGTGCAATTTTAAGATTTGACTTTCCACAGGACAGATACAGGAATATGCTATAGTAGACAACAAGTTAGGTAGAGGCTTAAGAGCAAGGGGCTAACTGATTTTATGGGATATTGTCAGATTTTTAATACCTTGAGCAAGTAGCGGCATTGATTATCACTCAGTTGTCAGCAGCTATGGATAAAAATCTTGCTTTTTCAATTGTTGTTCTGAATGCTATTTGGTAAAACTTTCTCCAAACATTTCTGTCAGTTCTGCAGTGCGTATTGTAACACTGAGGCAAATAAAAAGCCCTAATCCTTTGCTACCACTCTGATTTTTATACCTTTATGGGTTTTGCCAGACAACTATTTATTCAAATTGTTCATAATCAACATTTATAAGCTTGTTGCTAAAAGAGGAATTTTTTCTGAGCATCAGGATGTATCGATAATCATCCTGCTGTTACCCATCCGTAACAATAACAAGCATTGCTGCTGAGTGTGTGTTAGGAGTTGCATGTAATCATCTATTTAATGAGATATGTTAAGTTTCTGCTTTTTTAAGATATAATGATACACACAGAAGTGTCTAACTTGTTTCCTTTCACCACTTCTAGCTTGTTAACAGTGTGATGCCTTTCCAAAAATACCTTTTCGTGGCTGACATTTTATTTCCCATTAATTATTTAGTTAAAACAGGAGACAGAATGAATTTTATTTTGTCTCTGGTATTGATTCGTTATTCAGCTTTTGAATGTTTGGCTGTGAATGTCTGTACTTTAAGATTCTTCTGATAATGGATACTTGATGTAACAGCTATGTGGATGCTATGAAAATTGAGTAATAATAGGAAAATATTTTTAGATCTCTGGATGAACTGAAATATATGAAGTGAAAAAAGACTATTTGGGTGAAAATTATCTTTGCATGAGATGTATATATTAAAATATTTTATGCACTTTCATTTCAAAATACTTGCAAGAAATTTAGGAATTTTTTTTATATTCATTAATTTCAGTACAGGCAACTTTGCTCCTGTGTTACCTTTTCTGTACAGACATTCTGTGGTGAGCAGCACTCCACTGGGTGTCCCATCACATGTGCGTTGACTTTTTGTGTTTAGGTGAAACAGTGCTGTAGATACCCATCTCTAGGAAAGAATGAAAATGCGTAACAGGAAAGAGTAGAAAATATTTAAGAGCGTGTCAGCCTGTCAGGTTTTGGCCATCTTTCAGATTTGCCCCCCAGTCCATAATTTTCTACCTTCTCACTGGGAAAAGAGAGAAGAAGAAGAACAGAGAAGGAATTTAGGGCCCTTTGTCTTTTTATGTGAAAGGTGCTTTGGAAGGAAATGGGGAAAACATGTTGAATACCAACAACGGTGTTTCTGTGGTTGAATCACAAAGCTGGGCAAGCAGATGCGTAGTGGAAGAAGCAAAGAATGGCTGGTTTTCTCCTAAAATATGTATTTGCTGCATAACAAGAGCTAAGTAGCAAACATCCGAAAGTGGTCTCTGTTCTCATTTCTTCCCAACCTTCAGTGGTCAACTGCAGCTTATTTGAGTCACGAAACTAAGAGAAGACTTAGCTAACGCATTTTCTCAGAGAACGGATTGCATTCATTACAGAATGGTTTTGCCTTGTGTTAGTCTCCTCAGACTGAGGTTCCTCTGGGCTTCCTTCTCATGTTCTTCTTTTGAACAGTCAGCGTAAAACAGCAAACAGATGACAAAGAGACATTGGCAAGAAGTTCACATATTTGACATAGTCAATCAGATTTTTATTCGTTCCAGACCCTTTCTTTTATAATAGTTGATTCTTTAGGTGGTATAATTCATGCACTGAGAGGTCATAAAAGAAGGCTGCAAGAAGAAAAATAAGCTCACAACTGTAAAGAAAAAAGAAATAAAAAAGAGTATACTAAAGTAGGCCACTTCTTATAACTTGAGTGTTCTTGTAACTTTTTCTAGCTTCTCAGCTTGTAAATGACACCCATCTAAAACTTTCATAAATTCACACATCTTTTGGAAGGAACATGTAGAACTGAAAGAGTCTAAAGTATACCTTACAAAATACCTGTGAATTTGCATATATTTATGTTTACTTTTGCAATGGCAGATAGTTATGGAGACATCATACTATCACATTCAAGGAGGTCAGCAAATACTATGTAACAACACCTTATAAGTGAAAATATACCGTTCCGTCTGACATTGCACAATAGTAGCTAATTAATACAAATACACTGATCATGCAGTGAAAAAAACCGGAATCAGTTTTCTTTATCCAACATTTCAGTGTATTTCAGAGGAGCAGAGAATTAATTAGTGGTAAATGGTAAGAAAAAGTCATCCTCCCTGGTTCTTTTTGGGTACGTGCTCATTTCAATAAATATTTTGCTACATTTATTGATAGTTTATTTTATGTGAGGCATATGGATTACAGAAGGCTGTATAGGGTAATAACTGTAAGTGTCTGCATAAAACTGTGTCAAAATATTCCACTGTCATTTAAAAAGGTTCGGTCTGTATCTGAAAGCAGTCTGTATTTCTCCTGCATTATTCACTGGGGACAGAAAGTGGATTGATGGGTGGCTGGATGAGAATCTCTTCCACAGCCCATCATGGTTTGTTTCCACAGCTATGTTGTTAAATCCTTCCTTTCAGTCTCTTAATTTAGTGCTGTCCCATTTTTCCCTTGGCGCTGACCTTTTCTAGCCGAGAACCTGGTGCTGTCTACAAGCTGATGAATTATGGCTGTTCTGAGTAGAAGTGACCAGGAAAGACAGGATGGTTTACTCAGGTTCTGCTCCGAAATGTCCCATAACAGTAGTGGAAGAAAATATTCCCTACAATGCATGCAATTTCTCTTAGTTATGCCTTGGGGCGTGTGCATTTCTTATTGATACTGGATTTCTTTAATCACAGATGCTATACAGGAGATGAAAGATGTCTTTCTGTGTTGGTACAGCAAGGAGTTATAGTTGGTGCTTAAGCTGAAGCCTTAAAGCAGATTTTTACTGCAAATTTAAATCTTGAGGGAGGCTAGGTGATGAGGATTGGGAGGGGGGAGGAGACTGTGCGCTTGGAGAAAGAATATCTCATTTCATTGTACAAGGAATCTGGCTGCATTTCCTTTAAAGCCAAGGATGTACTCAAGCCAAAAAAATAAACATTTCTGTGCAAATTCAGAGTGAGACTGAAGCAGAAAAATAACTTCACCATCCTTCATATGTCTGTAGTGATAAAGGAGGGTATTATACTTGTCCACATGCTATAACACGTGAAGGCTGTTGGTGGGCTGCAGCCCATTCTAAACCCATAGTTACAAATGTGGCTTAATGCTAATATTTCTAAAATTCATTTTCCTTCTTTTATTCAGGTGAGGCAACACTTTTTTAGCATTCTTCTCTTGAAATTCTGTTGAAGTATTGTAGTTTTGGCACATAACTGCTGTAAAGAAGGTTTTAAAAATTGGTATCCTTTTCCAGGTTACCACCGAAACCTTCTTTCATACATTTTTGAATTTAAACAACCTTGATTCACTCACTCCTAATGTAAGAGTCATGATTCAGATCTGCATGATGGGCTTCATTTCAAAAACATTAGGTCACTTTTGGAGTAGAACTGTACAACCTTAAATAACATATACCATAAATGCTTATATCAAAGAATTTTTGTTCTATTCAGCCATGTCCCACTGAGTTGATGACTCTGAATTGTAGATATCCATCAAAAGAACATAAAAACCTGAGCACTGCTTGTGAAATGATACCAACTTCTATATGGATAGGGAGAGAGGTATCTAAGACTTCTCCTGGCTAGTACATATAAGTAGTAATTTGGGATCATTCTTGAAGTTATTATTTAAATTACATTTTTATCTGCTGTCTTTGTTTAGTCTCGCAACTGGTAAGCTTACGGAAGTGGTGAGTATGTGCTCTGCCTTTCATACAAAATATTATTGCCTTTAATCAGTTATAGTTTAATGCGACCATAGCTGCTAGCTGTAGGCGAAGCAACCTTTCTGTTATAAAACAAGGAATTTTTTGTAATCCAAGCTGTTTTATGTTCTATTTCAATCTGGACAGAAAATGAAGCCAAATTCAGGCTGCCATCAATACCATCTTAAACACAGAAATCTGTCCAAGCAATTTTTTGTTGGTTTGTCTTTATGTATTCTATGTGACTTTTATTCATGACCTTATTTTAGGCTCTCATGAATGTACATGAACAAAAGAATTGCTGCATTAATAATATTTCCCATCATATCCCTGCTAATTAGAATCTCCTTTAAGTAAGTACTAATATTTGCAAGAGTATTGATTTACATTTACCTTTGCCTGAATTTAGTCAAAAGTTGTGTTTTGTTTCTTTACAAGCAGTGATAGCCACATCTTTGGGTCTTTCAAAAAATTAAAACATCAGATAGGAATCTTAGCTAAAAGGTTTACTTTTACATGCTGACCTCCTTACTACACTCTCAGTGATTCTTTAATCAGCAAGAATGACCTCTGGTTTTTACCTGCATGATATCAAGTCCTGTTTTTGTTTAAATTTTTATTTTTTTACAGTCCATGTGTTTAGGTACTTTCCAAAGAACAGATATAACAGTAGCTCTGAAGAGTCAGTAATGATGTTCTCTGACTGTTGTAGTCTATTAAGGAAATTTTCAGTCTGAAGACTGTGGAAAGTATGTGAAGGGACTTCTGAGCATTTGCTGCTTTCATGGGGCATCTGTAGGATTGGCAGGTTAATTTATTACTGTTTTTTATTTTGAACCTTTGTTAGTAAAGTCACTGCAACATCTGTAGTATGTCAGCTAAAGCCTCCTGTTCCTTGGTGTCTTACTCGGTTAGTCTGCACATAGAAAATTCTGCCGACTGTGCTTGTTCTTAGTTCTATGTTTAAAAATTATGTTTCTGTTAGGGGACTTTTAGGCCCAGATAAGCTAAACATCTTCTGAACATACAGGGAATGTAATACCAATTTCTCTTTAATCCATGAAGTATCTAACCACATTTTTCTAGATTTTATGCCATTTGAAGAGGAACTCTTGAACAAGAAGATTCTGAACTGGCCTTTTGGCCAGTTTAAGAGTTGGAAAAATTTGGTGCTATGGATGGGAAATCTTCAGTAACTCTTTCTTATTCTCTTATACCAGCATTTGTCAAATAGGTATACTGTAAGAAAGTAGTCTATCTCACCTAATTCAGTGTGCAGCAAGTTAGAGAAATACAAATTTAGGTATTTGCCAGTTCTCTTGTGCAGGCAAAGCCTCCAGATCTTACAGGTCTCGCTGCATAAATATGTCTATGACATGGCCTTTTGTCCTACCGCTCTGCAGCGGATCTCCTGGTTTCACACCTCGATTACTCCAGCATCCTCCCCTCCTGCACTGAGAAATACAGTGCCACCCCCATGGTCTCAGTTCAGAAGTCTACCACAAAGTTCATTTCCCAGCTTCATTATTTTAACTGTATTTCTCTTCTATTTTGAGTGTCTGCTCCTCATTAAACACAGACTGCTTCTCTTCAATTTTAAGATTTTTCTTCATGAGTCATTTTCAACCTTTCCATCCGCTATTAAAATGTCACTTCCTTCTTTTGATTGCTGTCTTGCTAGCCTCTAACCCCCAAAATGCCTTCATTCTGGCTCTATGCTGCTGTTCTCACTGCGCAGAAGTCTCCCATGAGCCTCCACAGGGCTGGTGGTGTCTTTTCTCCAGTCTCTCCTTAAAGATCCTTTGTCATCATTCCTACCAAAAACATTCGATAACCAGCTACTAGCATGCTGGTATCACTGATCTGATGTTTTGGATTTTTTTCTACCCTGTATCAAGCTCTATCTGGATTGAAAGATGTCCACATCAGACAGACTCCACTGGGTCTGTACTTCCAAAGCATTGAGGTCCTGTTCCATGACCTGGACCTCTAAGTACAAATAATAAATGGTGTAAAACCAGGATTGTTTTCACCTGGTCCTGAGTTCCGAAAAGGATCAACAATCAGGTTTTTTTACTGTGTTTTGTTAGACTGGCTGTTTCTGGCAATCTCTCAGAGTTTGTCTTGCAGTTGTGTTTTCTGCTTGGCGCTGAGGAGAAGGTGTAGCTAATTCAGCCTGCAGCTGTTCTTTTGCTGCCTGGTGTGATGAGAGCATCCTGTTGTGACCTTCTCCAGGGGAATCCACTGCCTCCTCGTTTGCTGCTGGCTATGATTCAAGAGGCTGATTGCTAGCTGTATCACTTCTGTGAGCTGTAACTAGAACAATACCTTCCTTTCCTATATTTCAGAATGAACCACAAATTTAAAGAGGCTTAAAGGTTCAAGGTAACTTGTAGGAATGTAGGAAACTTGTAGAAGCGCTTCTGCTTGGAACTGCCTGTTTTGGTGTCCATGGTAGAGCCGTGGTCTTACGCTGTCCCTCATGGTGTGCAGTGGAAGGTTACTTTTTGTTCAGCCCCAGCAGTTCATTATTGATTGACTCACTGAACAGAGATATAATTTGTAATCGCAGGTGCTCAAGTAATTTTTAAACAGTATCTAGAAGCTATATGGCTAGCTGTGTTGTCATGCTAGTTTTCACTTTGCAACCCTGCGGTTCGCAGCATAGATGTCTTCTCCATAGCTGCGTAATAATTTCTTCTATCTGAGAGCTGTAATAGAAAAACTGCGTGCTTTGTGGGGATTATTTTAAGTGAAAGACCATGGCTACAGATGGATATGTGCAACTTCATTAAAGCTAGCTAAATTGAACAAACTAAATTGTGAAAACCCAGCAATTGAAAGTTACACTGATAACCCATTCAAATATTTTCATTTATTCAGTTGTTTGCAGGACAGTAAAGTTTGCTGTACTTTGATTTTGAACTGTAGCAGTTTGTGACCGTGCCATATTATTGATTAGCAAGGAGACCTAGCTTCATCACTTCAGTCTTCAGCCTCTGATTGACAGAAAGCCATTACTTGGTAGGGGCTTCATCTCAGTTGTCCTCTGAATTCCTTCCCAACTATCCTTATATCTCCATACTGACAACACAGGTAACCTGAGCTCCTTCATTCAGGCACTCCTAATCTTGAGAGGTGGCTAATGGCTCTTTTTTCTTAATTTTATTTGTGTTTTGTTCTTAAATGAAAGTCCATTCTGACACCACATGACTCCATGATCTAAGGCTCCACTATTATGATGTAATACTACAATCCTGATTTGACAGCTCTTTTGGGCACCCAAAAACTAAGAACTCCACATTGAAAGAACTTCTTGATTCCAAGAGTTTCAATGTACAACGTGTGTGTTGTCGTACTTATTAATGCTTCAGCAACTGAGAGAATTAAAACATCTCCAAATAGGACTCACATCAAGCAAAAGCTTGATGGGAAGCTGGCAAAAATATCCAAGTGAGAATTCTTATCAGCAAGGTGCAATTTAATACATTCTTCACTTCTCTAGGACCAGGGAAGCTGTATCAGATTGCAGTTTACAGCCAAAACCCACTCCTAGGGTTTTGGAAATTGGCGGCTAGTATATACTTTATTTTTCAAATGTTGCTTTGACAGGAAAAAAACACCTTTTATGTAAGACTGCAGGTTAAATCTGGGCACTGACCTTGGAAAAGAAATCCTGAGCACAAGTTCTTGCTTGCAAGTCATGTCTGGTTTTGTGATTTATTCATTCTCTTCCTAATACAACATACAAAGAATCTTCTGGAATCAAAACACAAAAAGTCATTCTTGCAGGATAGATCTAAATGCTTCATGTCAGTCAGATGCAGATTTGGATTCCTTCAGGTTGGATACAGATAGGCAGGTAGCCTAGGGGAGTGGCCTCACCATTGAGTTTCTCTTATAAAACACCATTATACTGCCTTTCCCTCCAGCAGTGGATTTGAAGAAGGTCAGCTGTGGATGATTTTTTTTAAAGTCAGTGCTGTTAGCACATTAGTTATTTTCTGACAGTTCTTACTGGGTAGAATCTTAGGTATACAGACCTAGATTTGGCCTAGGTACATGCAGAAACAGCATTTTAGGTGTCATGGCTGCTTTACTGGAGAAACTACAGGTGCTTGCAGCTTTTCAGCCAGCTGAGATGGTGTGTGAGGCAAGATTTTAGACAACATTCTTGACTTAGAAATACTCAGTTTCCACCTGAGCCCCAGGGAAGGTGCCCATTTCAGAAGTCTCTTTCTGAGTAATCCTTTCCTCAGAGGAACTAGTGGATGCAGTTCGGCATAGTCGTCATCAGGTGCCTAATTTTCGTTCATGAATACTCTCCACATTGGTGGAACTAATGTCCTACTGTAAGGTAACATATATTTAAGTGACATTTTAGCCGAGAGTTTATCCCAGGCAGAATTACATCCTAATATCCTGCATAAATGCAAAGCTGTCCAAAGCTGTTACACTACCCAGACATCTGCAGCAGGATAGTTGCAGTACTTTTGGGCAGAATACAGTATTCAGGTTTGGCTCTTCCTCATATGCCAAAAAAACCCACAAAATAGCAGACTATTACTATGCTTTTTCATAACTAATAAATCGTAATCTTGCCGGTTTGTCCAGTCTATCATCAGTCTGCATCCAGGAGTAGCCATGTAATTGTGTTGACATCATCCATTTTTTTGACTTGGTAAATACCCACAGCTTCATATGCTGTGCACTGTCAGAAACACTAATGTACATGCCAAAGAAATGAGAGAGAAAAGAGACAGGTTAGATTCAGAGGTGAGATATGATTTAAAGGAATCTTGTTTCAGTGTCCTAATGGATATTGTTCATGAAACACACATATAACATTTACAGGCAGCCAACCTTTTCTAGTACAGAGGAGCATGAAAAGACAAATAGCTTTTTTTAATAGCAAAAAAAAAGCAAGTATTGGCTAAGAAGTACTGTTTATGGTAATTGAGCTTTACAAGGAAGTAAAACTTGGTGGGGAGCACAGGGGGTAGCATTTGCCATGAAGCAGGTAATAATAAGGAGAGCTGTGTAGGCATTTCCTGATTAGCATCTGCTGTTCCAACAGCTGAAGAACATGACTCGCATGTATATGCTTGTGCTAGGCTTTAGCAGGCGTTCCCTCTAGCAAGCCACCCTGCCTTCTGGTTTTATTCTGAGTCTCCTTGAACCCTACTGTGATTTGAAATCAGTGGAGGAGAAAGGAGAGTGACACAAACAACAGATGTCTGAAAGTCTTGGAACAGAGAGAGAAAAAGCCCCGTGGCGAAGGGTGCAGTTAAGGTATCCCCTGCAATTAGCTTTCAGTGGTGCCTCTAGTACAGACCACATTTGCATTTCTGCATGTGTTTATAATACAGCAGTGCACATAGGTGGTAAAGAAGTGGTAGTGCAAAAAGATGGCCATTGCACACGTCAGAGAATGTTTGTTGGACCCTGTAGATGAATGTGACCTATAGACACTCATTGTACTTACACACAAAGCTACTCATTTTAGGGGGGTTCACAAATTATTTCCCAGCTGCTGCAGTAACTGCCTTTAGTCTGTTGCTGGAGAAAATACACTAATTCTTTTTATTTGAGGTTGAAAGTGGCTCCATAATTGAGAAAGCAAATAGTATGCCTGGTGTCTGTCAAGACAGCTTAGCTTCCAGGTGGTGACTTAAGCCATGGCAGTACAAATACTGTGTACCTAATGTAACATTAGGAGAACTTGGTCGTGCACTAAGTGAAGTTTAGTGCAGATTCAGAAAAACACCATCTGTGCTTTCTGGTATGGGGAACTGTGTCTTTAAGCAGTTTGATTTCCAGAAAAGAAAACCGTGACAGCAACAGCAGTGAAATTCTTACAGTATATAGGCAGCTGGGGATGGCATAAAGACCCTGAAAACACATTACCTGCTGAGTGTTAACTCAGTGTTGCATGGGGCCAGGAGAAAAAAGAAATGGAAAAAAAAAAATACTGTGAATGGAGAAGTGAAAATCTATGACATTTCCAGATTTTTACTTCTTGGGAAAGATAATTGAAAGAAATATAAATATAAAACAAAGGATTCAGGGGTGAGAACTTTGTGCTCTGAAAGCTTTGCAAACCACCTCCCACTTTCTCACATCTATCTCCTTCTTTTATGATGGGACTATTTTCCGCAGATTTCAGCAGGTGGGTCCAAAGCCTGAAAATCACATCCAAACAGAATCTTGTTTTTTCATGATATTTTAAATGTGATTTTATTTGCTTGCTACCTTGCTGGGTTTTTTTCCAAAGGATTTGGGGAAACTCTGTCTCAATATATGTTCACAGTGTTTATTTAGTTGCTGTTAATTGTGTTATTAAAACAAAAATAAATTAATTTGGCTACTGGGCTCCAGAAGTTTATGCTTAGGTAAACCTTAGTAAAGAGTTTAGTACAACTGCTCTGTTACAGAATGTGGCTTCCAGAAGCATTACCAGTATTGGGATGAACAGCGGGGATGTCAATAGGAATTACATTTCTTTGTACAGAAATTTGTACATCAAAATAGTGTCTTTCTGGGGTGTTTAAGGCTTTGTGTACACTGGGAAATGATATATATTTTAATGTGTTGGAAGCAACAATATTTAAGCATCAAATATCAGTTGTCATAAACCATAGAGGGAGTTTGTTACATTTAGTATGTTAAAATGGAACAACAGTTTTCTTATTAGTGCTATTTTAGTATAGACTTTCTTAATCTCTAGAAGGATATCCTATGAGAAAAATATGCACACTAATAATTATGCCTGTATTTTAAACAGTGTATTTATACCTGTGTCACTTCCTCTGTACTTCGAAAATATACGACCTGTGTTGCACAGATGGGAAAACAGAGGTATTCACAGGAGGTGAAATAACTTCACCTGGAGGTCTTCTACAGGAAGGCAGATATACTGGTCTCAAAGCAGAACCTTATAATAAGTAGTATATTAAACTTATGAAGAGGTATTTGTAAGCTAACAAAACAGAAGCCGCACTTTAGAGATATCATTTAACATTTACTTTTCCTCCCACAGGAACTTTTTACACCGGAGTGCAAATTCAAGGAGTCTGTCTTTGAAAATTATTATGTAATCTACTCATCCATGCTCTACAGACAACAGGAGTCTGGGAGGGCCTGGTTCTTGGGGCTGAACAAAGAAGGGCAGGTCATGAAAGGAAACAGAGTGAAGAAAACAAAACCAGCAGCTCATTTTCTACCCAAGCCATTGGAAGGTGAGGTTCAGTCTATCGCTGGCAGATCCTCCCATAAATCTCACAAGAAGAAGAGGGAATGGTTTCTAAAATACCCTTTGTGAACGTGCGTGCCCTGCACAGTGGCCATTCCAAATGACAATCCCCAAGATTCATGGAGCAGTTTTGTACTTCGGCATGGTGATGCTAGAAAGGGAGTATGTAAAAACATTTTTTCCACGGATTAAGAGGTCATTGTGCAAGAAAAGAAATCTTTTGTGGAAGTGCATTGAGCTGTTTTTAAAATATTCTCTTGGTAGGGACAAAAGCTGTTGTGAGTCTTGCAGTGAGAAAATAGTCCTTTCATTAAGCAGAGTGAAATAATGGAAGTTGTAGGATAATTGGGAGATATAAAGGGAATGGATGAAATGTCAGCATTTCAAAGTAAAAGCTTTCTAACACAAAACACAAAGGTCTCTTTATAAAATAAATCATGCTATATTGCTTAGCCAATTGATGTAATGCACATAACTTGTGCAAGTTGGCCTTTAAACCAAGATAGAAGCAAATAAATGTCATACTATCATTACACACTAAAATGATGTCACACATTCTCTGAAAAACCATTCATTTAGATCTTGGAATTTTTGGTTTATCCTATGTATTCTGCAGACCTTTATAAACCTATGCTGCATTTTGCTTCTCGTCCTCGTGGCACTCCAAATTTCATTGACATTATTGCTACACGTAGCCTCAGTCATTCTGAATATTATCATGTTACTTAGGATCTGAAAACACGTACCTGAGTAATGATCTAGTTAGCAGTCCCATTTATTATAATATTTTAACTTATAATCTTTGATTGAAGAATTGGTTTGTTAAATGTTTCAGAGTTCCATCATAAGGAAAGAATCTGAATAATCCTGTTTTAATTTCATATTTGAACTCAAGTTGATGCCTTGATGCTTTCCTCGTCTTGCAAAAGCTTACAATATGTTCATGAGCTCTCAATAATATTGACACTTCATATGTCAATTCCTTTATATTAAATTCTAAGAATTGTAGAGAGGGAAAACCAGTGCATTATTAAAGGCAATGTCAATTCATATGGATTAGGAAAGAAGTGACTTTTTTCATTACTGTTTGGATGGTCAGACTCTATCAAAATAGCTTAGACAAGGCTTAGAAATAACTTGTTTCACATTGCCAATGAAAGTCATCAAATACGACCACTCTGCTATATAATTCCTTACTTTATAGTTCCACCTCATGTTATTCGACTTCATAGTTTTGTAGGTCATGGTGTTATTTCATCAAGCTCTTTTAATTAATCAGCAAAGGGTCCTAAACACATTTATGGGGGCACTCTGAAGACATAGATCATAACCAGCCTTATGTAGTCTAAAGAAGACATTTAATTTCAGACTTTCAGAAGCTTTAAAAGGATTTAGATTATGTCATTGGAAATGTTAGAACAAGTATATGACTAGTTAATGATGCTATGGGGCCCTTCATATTTATTATGAAACTTCACACCATTGAAGATCAAGGACAGTACTTTGATGCTCCTACCTCCTACCCTAATTAGCTGAGGGATGAAGGGATTGCGCTCTCTGGGGCAGCACACAGCCAGTCCCGAAATCATAGTGTGATGATTAATTCCTTTGACTGCTTTGACATGTCTTTTAACATTGCTCTGATATAAATAAATGCTACTGAAGCTAAGTATAAGTGGAAATACTACCTGATTCAGTGACACAGGAAGCGAAATTGAATTATCCAAGAGTATTAATCATTAAGGCAGCTTAATGATGGAACTGTGTAATTGAACATATGTATTTTCCTCAAAGGATTTAAAATGATTAGATCAGAACTGAAACCCAGGGGCAAACTTTTAATTTCTCTAAGAATTCAGTTAGTAGCTTAATATGGAGTTTTCTGCACTGCTACATTCAGTGGAGATCAGTGGCTACTGCATAAGTTTTTGGAAAGGAGGAAGAAAAAAACCCAAAATTCTTGTGTACACTCCTCAGCACTGTCCTAGACATTTCTTCAGTATACACCTTAAGAGATCACGGCCAAGCTCCTCAGATTTGGGAGGCAAATGCACAAATACCTTCATAGAACTGGACCCAAGCCTAGTATTGCAACGCAGGACCGGAAAAGCACACTTAAGTCTAGACAACTGTATCCTATGATCCCATTTGTTAAGCATCATCTGTTTTATTTCATCATATTTTATTTCTAAAAACTTGCAGAATGTTTATTTAAGGGGGTATATATGTATACACACATATGTGTATATATATATGTATATTTTTGTGTGTCTGCCTCATGCAAAGACAGAACAGTAGTTTTTCATTTCCAAGGCCTCTATAGTTTCCATTAAACAAGCAAGCAGTTTCCTACTGCGTTTCTAAGGCAGATACAGAAGAATTGAGGAATTTGGAGGGTCAAGCAAGACTATCAGTCATGCAAAACAAAGTAAGTAGCTTCCCTCGCATACAAGAGGAACATGGCTTATATTACAGTATTGGTTACTGTAGAAAATTAATCCTATTTGAGATGAGATCTTAAATGAGATACATTCTTAAAAATGCCTCTTCTTGTCTCTTTTCTCCCTGCAGTTGCCATGTATCGAGAACCGTCTTTGCATGATATTGGAGAAACAGTGCCAAAGGCTGGGGTAACTCCAAGTAAAAGCACAAGTGCGTCTGCAATAATGAATGGTGGCAAACCGGTTAACAAGAGCAAGACGACATAGCGAGATCCTCACAGGTGTTGTGACTTCCTGAGTCCTGAGCACAGTTGAGAGATTTATCCGTGCCAGACTTCCCCTCTTCTGTGTCTGCGGATCAGCCTGCGGCGAGTCGCAGGCTTGCCCGTTGCTGTTTCTGAACTGAGTTGTTGCAAGCGGATAAATCTCAACGTGTAGCTCCACCCACAACAAGAAGACACCTGGATGAACCAGCTAAACTCAGACCATGGAATGCCCTACCAGATATTGGAATGCCTTTTTAATATCTTTTCTGTGACTGTGACACTTCATGTGAATGACATACTTCACAAGTACACTTGATACCTTGCCTGCTGACAATTGCCCATAATCCCTTTTTGAGTCCAGTTTCAGCAAAATCCATGTGTTTAAGTTCTATTTTGTAGCACACAAATAATCAAATAATTTCTAGTTAGATGCTGTAAGCCTGTGCTATTATGGATTTCTCTTCTTCCCTTTTTTATAAGGCTGCTCGCTCCACTGTCTGTGACCTTTTGCAGGGATTGTGTTTCTCTATAACTTAAGTGTTGCCGGTGGCTTAGTTTTGAAAGCAATCAGGGAATCAGGAAGCCTTCAAAAACCTATTATTGCAAATTATATCTATAAAGAATAGGATTGTTGTCTCTGGCTTACAATACTGATTAAACGTGAATACTCTCTAGTAACTGATATTGTGCTTCTGAGGTTGGCATTATCATGGAGGGAAGAGTGTCAAACACAACCAACGGGAGGTTTTCTGAAATGAGTGTTTGGCATCCCCCTATAGTTTCTTTTTGTGTGTGTGTTTTATACATATCACAGGCTTACTGGTAATGGTAACATTTGCCTTGCCCAGCGAGCAAGACCCACTCATTTTTGGGAAAGTGGGTCCAAAGAATTTTGTAGGCCTTGTAGGCCTGAATTAAGGCTCATTTTTCATCTACTAAATCTTCATTGTTTGAAAAACAGCCACCACCAATAAATAAAAATAAATAAGACTAACCAGAATTGTGCTACCTAAATCCATTTCAAATACAATCCTTTCCTGTTTTTAAAGAATCGAACTTAATGCCATTGTTATTTTTGGCTGAATCCCACTCCTACTTAGCAAAGCATGGGCAAGGATGTTGTGTTCTTTTTTGCAGCACCAATGCAAAGGGTAGTTACAAATTATAGTTTAATATTTCTGGTGTTTTACAAAAAAATTTTAAAACTCGACATATTAAAAAACTTTATTTTTAGCTACGCATGCAAAGTCCGGTCCTATGTATCTCCTCACTGATATCCCACTATGTACCTCCACCCGGCTTCCTAGGATAATATGCCCACCAAATTGCTAGATTGAAGGTGCCTTGCCTTGATCTCTGTATACTGTACTTTCTCCTACATGAACCTAGAAGAAATCAGAAACATTATAAAATCAGAGCCTTGGGTCCCATTACCAGAAACACTACCAACACTTCGAGTTTGTCACTTGTGAGCAATGAAACCAATGTTGGGGAAGGGGGAGGGAAATTTAGAGAATGCCACAGAGATGCCACTGAAGTGTTTCGCACTTAGTCACGGGTTTTCAGAAAGCTGAAAATATGGGTACTCTCTGTATGTTAAGAAGGTATTTCTTTCTCAGAAATGGCAACAAGGACCAAACTGTACCTCAGTCGGGAAAACTGTGTGGCAACGCTCTCTTGGCCTCTTGCTGTTACCATGCTATCTAAAGACAAAAAAAAAGGAAAGCATCCATTCCTTTTTAGCATCGTATTTCTGGCAATTTGTTTTATCATGTCTTTTCGCTGAAGTCCCTAACAGAGGCCGCAGGTTGTTTCACACTCCCTGTCTGCTCAGCTGAACAACTGATTCAGTCTGAATGAACTCTTCATGCGAGTTTTCAAACGTGTTCTCTTCTTATAAGCGACATTTAGCTCACTCTTCACAGAGGCTACTGTAAAGCTGCTAAGATAGTCCTTTTTTTCGTAGGCCACACTTCCTTGTTTGTATATGTAATATGAGAACAGCAAGCTAACACTTTATGTTGGGTCTTTCTAGGGAGGGAATGAGTTAAGCATGAACCCCACTATCCATGTAGAGAAAAAAATAATACAAACTTATTCTAATACTGTGAAAAAAATGCAAAGAAACTCTGACTTAGAGTGTGTCCTTGCCGGCTAGCACGAAATACATGTGCGTGGGAAAAACAACACTTTATTAAAAAAACTTTAGTGCACCCTGCTCATCCCATCTGGTCCAGTGGGATCTGTGCACCAGCCCCGAGAAAATAAAACAAAACCAAACCAAAGCAACTCACATGGTGAGCTGGGGGCTTGCTCTGCATCTGGAGGACCCATGGGAGGAAGCAGCCTTGACATTGTACTGTCTACTGGGTCCCAGAGGAGGCCTGGGCTTTGCTACCATTGTAGGAGGAGCACTTCACAACATTTTGAGTAAAATGATTCTCTGAAGGCTACATTCTCTCTTACCTTAATTTCTTAAGAGTTCATGAGGAGGGAATACGTGTGTTCATGTCCCATCCAGCCATTTCTTCACTGTCCCAGTGTAAGAGCCTGGGGAGAGACAGGGCTGGAGGCCTGGCTGAGCCATGCAAGGAGGTTCCTGTTCATGGCCTGATGCTGCATAAGTTTTGTTTTCAACGTTAAACTTTTGGTCCTGGGTAATTATGCTCTGCAAATCAGTTTGGGGGGCTATAATTAAGGCCAGATTTCATGCAGTTAGTTCATGCTGGAAATGCAGCATTTTTTTTTCTATCATTTTCTGGTTTTGTTACTATGGGCTAAAGCATCTGTGCGTTTAATCTAATGAATAGATGTCCTAAAAAATATTTTTTCTACAGTCTGTTTAAACATAGCAAAGGGGGTTTTGTGCTTGTTTCCTTCCTTTAATTTTGTGTCTTGTCTCACCTGTTGCATGGGAAGAGGATGGCAAGGATGAACTGCATGTAGTAGGTTGTGTCTATCAAAGAACTGTTGGTCTGTATTACTAAATTTACGTACATATTTTCAAAGAGTTTGTCTGCATTGTACAGTTTGTGTTTATTCTTATTTGTTGTATACACGGATTCAACATGATGAATAAAACATTTATACAAAGGCATACCAGAAAACAACAAAAAAGATTATGAAAGAAGTAAACTGTGCAAAACATCATTGCACTGGCCACAGGATGGTGAATCTTCATGTAAATAGGTTGGCAAACTCAGTTCTCCCCTTTTACCATGCCAAAGAAAATTTTAGCTCCTTAATATAATACCTCTCTTGCTGTTCTCCAGGATGAGACTTCACCATTTTCTTCCCTCTGAAATTAATTTTGCTGTTAAGTGAAAGCTGTTTTCAGCTGTCTGTTGCTACTAAAGTACTGTATAGTAAACCTGATGGAGTCAATTTGTATTTACAGATTGGATTTTTAGTACTTACATGTCCAGCTGTCTGTGAATCTGCAGTGTTCCAGATCTTGAGCATGCTTGCTTTGTATTTTGTTCTTCTTCTGGGTTTTATCTAATCTCTGAGAGACTTTTCGCACAGCAATCCAACCTCATCTTACCATTTTATATGTTAACAATGCACATAGTCATTACCTCTTTTTCTTTTTTTTTAATCTGTATTTCAGCTACAGTTCTATTTGGCAAAATCAGTCACATCTGCACAGTTTTAGAAATCCAGTTTTAAGTAGATATAAACTACGTCAACAATGCACCGTTTTGTTGTACTTCAAAAATTTTATAAATACGCAAGAATCCTTATGAGATTCCTCACATGATAGACCCTATAGAAAGTTGTCTATAGCTTTTAAGTGCTTTGTAGTTCACATAACACAGCTTGCTTAATTTGTGGGGGTTTTACCTACCCTCAAATAATTTTTTAATGTACTGTCGTGTTCATAAACTTTAACTTGTGTAGTCAGTTTGGTCCTTAACAAACTCCCTTCCCCCCGAATATAAAGTAAAGCAATTCACTTTGACTATGGTATATACCTGAAACAACACTAAGAACTCTGGCTTTTTTTGTATATATTAGGAAACTTTTTCTCTTGGTTTAAAACCACTGTAAGCAATGGAGGTACCAATGCAGTCTGTTTGGTCCGTGCATTAAAAGTGTGTTTTGCTGATCCATCTGTTTATTGGTATAAAAAAGACATTATTCAGCTCCATTCAAATGGGAATGCAAGTACAATTAGACTAAGTAAGGAGTTTATCTTTCTTTTAAATGCCCCTTTAGATAAACTCATATTCTGTGGAATGCATTTTAAAACGTCTAACAACATGGGGATTTTAGTGATGACTAATGAAAATGCTATGACTTCTTTTTAAAGATGTAATAAAATTTTTGTTCTACTACCTAGTCACAGAAATATTCAACATTGCTTTCTTCATCACAGTATCATTTGGCTGTATCATTTAGCTACAAAGTGAGATGTCATTCTGTAAAGAAGCAAGGGCAGCGCATCAGAAATGTCAGAGCAGGTACATGATTAAATGTTCACCTACGTGTCTCTAAAAGAGAGTATGGCCAGGAAAAGAAGGATCGCAAGCAGGATAATAATTTAGAGAAGAAAATCAATCCACAGCTGGTTTATAGATGATATTGCAGATATGTTGTATACAATAGGCATAATCCCGCAGGTCTATTGTAGTATTCGGCACACTTCTGGATTGTGTTCTTTCTCTCATAACAAGAAAGCAAGGCTATGGTATCTTTTGTTTACAAGGTTTATCAATCTAGCCAGTACGAAATCCCCATTTATCCTATTTGGTTTTGCCATCTAGAACTGCCTTTTGCCACAGGCCCGGAAGCAAGTTTTTACAGGCCCTAAGGCATGAAGAATAAAACGGTATATTTCACACCTCTTCCTGTTTTCACAATTTACGTATCTGGAATTCCTGTCACAGGGTTTGAGGTGTAAAATCACAACTTCTTAATACAACTATTATTTTCACATATGTGGAATATTAATCCTATTCCTTCCAATTTCATTTTTCTAGTAAGGAAATGAGCCACAAAACAGATATACTGGGAGTTACATCACCAGTTGCCTCAGCATGAAGAGTGAAGGAAATGTTCAATCAACATTATAAGAAACAGAATAAAAATTGGAAAGGAATTTATGTATACATTATATTTTTAGTAGTCTTAGTTAACACTTTAAGGTTTATAGCGATAGCACCATTTTGTTTGATAACTTACATTTTAATGAACCACTAACAGTAGCTGTCTTAGAATACTCTAATATTTTTCCATGTGTACCTTAACAAACAATTTGGATAACACTTTTTGAAATGCTATGGCTATATAATCCATGCATTAGCCAAAATTCTGGAGATGATTGTTTTTCAAAAAAAACCCTAGCTAGAAATCAGAATGATCTTACTCTAAGTATAAAAATTTAAAATTAAAACGATTTACAAAGTAAAACGCATCAAATATGACATTGCAACCCTGTAAAGAATTGTTCTTTTGTCTGTGAATATGAGTACCTGAAATATCACGGCTGATCTACAGTATATATAAATCTGCTTATCATGCCATGAAAAAAATCAAAAGCATCTACTGAACCTAGATAAGGGTTTTGATTATCTAGTATTTTCTTATTACAGTACTAAATAAAAATGGAAGTAAATCAATGAAAACTTTGTATCTTTCATTGTTTACACTCTGATTCAACAGACGAATGTATATGCAAAAAACCCACATTATAAAGTGATTCAGGTCAGAGGTATTCATAAATATAAATAAAACCAACAATCTGTGCTCTCCAGACACCAGGGTTGACAAAAGAAAATATTCCTGTAAAACTCTACAGAGTTTAATGATTATAAGTAGAAAATATAAACTATAATTTCAAGATGAATTTTACTTTTAAGATTCTTTATACCGTATCAATACATATTAGTACTCTGCTTGGTTTTTGTTTATCTAAAAAGAGAGCAGCTAGCAGCCTTGGGATGTATGTCTCATTATTTACCTGCATAACTTCTATAGAACTTTCTATAGAAATTGTGCATGGACGTGTGGTGAATATACTCCCTGAGAACATGAGTTTCACAAGTTTTGTTTTTAGAAAGAAAGAATCCAGGTTAAGGAAAAAAATTGGATAAGAGAAGGAGCAAGCTACATGGGAAGGGGGGATAATAAAAGTGACCAAATGAAATTGTTTAAATTTTTTGCATTCTATTACATGTACTCTACCGTTGTATGTTCCTACTCCAAAATTGTCCTTTCTAAAAGAAAACTAATTTCTAGATTAATAATGGAAATATCTTTTTTGTTTGACTTATAGTTCTCTGATTTCTGAGTCATGTAGCTCTTCAAAAATCAGGACCTTGGCACCTAAACCACAATGTTACAGTCTGGTATTAAAAAGAAATATTTTCCAACCATTTAAGTAATCTCTTGCTCAATCATGGTTTCACAAAATGTAAACACTTTTGAAACTAAAATGTATGTATATTTTTTTGCTCTAAATAATTCAAGGGCTGCCAAACCTACATGTATAAAAAAGAAGACTCATATGTAAATAAGTTAGGGAAGTCCCAATAGTTGTACATCGTTCATAACTCAGTGTGAATTTCACACTGAGCAGCATTTCACACCATTGGAAAATAAAAATAAAATTTTTGTTCATACCACTGTTTTGCTCGTATTTACTGTATTAAAGCTTTAATTACTTTGTTGCCATTGTCTGAACATCTTTGGCTGAGACCAGACTACTGCATAGCACAGCTGATTTTTCAAGTCAGTTGACCTTCAGGCTCCCCACTTCTACAAAAGCAGCTAAATTCAATGAATACCATGTGTGACAGTGCAATCTGTTCCAAACAGTGATTTCTAACAGCATACAGAATTGTCATCCTGGAAGTTGTTAGTATAACAAATTTTCATTTTCTTTCAAGAGGACTAGGCAACTGTACATACATAGAACAGTGTGATAAAAATACATATGAATTGCAGGATACATATTCAGAATAACTAATCATACATTTATATCTTTATTGCTTTCTTTCCTTATACTCCTATAGGTTATGTATTTGAAAGTATCATAGTATGTAGACTAGATAACCTACTTACTGACACATTAACCACAGAAACTAAGTTCTTTTATGGACAAGGGTCTGTTCAAACATTTTGGGTCTTCAGCCTATGGTTGTCAGGTAATTGGACCTCAGTTATACAAATACAATTCTTTGACCAAATGAAAAATAATGCATGATTTGATAAGCTTCTTTACAACTTCTCTCGATTTATGAGCTGGTGCATAATCAGGATTGTTAGAAACAAAAAAGTGTCAATGTATTTGTCAAATACCATCAAATTAGTCAAGTTAATTATTTGACAAATATTCAATTAGTGCTCCTCATCTACAGGAATACTGTTGCATACTGATATGGAGAGATGACAACCAAGTAAATAACGTTAAAAAAAGGCTTTCTTACACCTTTTCGAAAGGTTGCTTAAGAAATAGCCATTATGGGTATAATCTCAGTCCCACTGAATTTACCAAAAAACTCTGGAGAAGTTCCACAGGGTCAGTATTTTATGATTTCACCTTTCAGAGCTTGAACAGTCCTGCTCACAAGGCATTTTTAATTTTTTTTCTTTCAGTTTTGTCATGCATTTGTTTAAGGAGCTGGCCCTCAGATGAGTGTCCTAGATTATTTACACCCATCTATGTGTGCATGAATGCACACCCACACCTATATGCTGAATACTTCTGAAATTAAATGTTCTAGCAGCCTAAAGAACAAACAAACAAACAAAATCCTCAGTCTTTGACATCCTTTGTTAAGGGTATTCTCTGCCCAGCCAGATTTCACAAGCATTTCCATTCCATCCTTCCCAGCACTCACAGTTTCCACAGCTACAAACACCATTGCCTAGAAGAGAACGAATAAAGGGCAATTATCATAATTGAAATGTACTACATTAAAATGTGTTTTATGGGAAGTAAAATGCCATGCTAAAGTACTTGCATTGTTCCTTTATTGTTGCCCCCACCCCTATTTTTTTCTTTGGAAGGAAGCAATTACCGTAACATTGCATTAAGAAGCCACCCCAAACCAACAGTTACAAAGCATTAATAGCATCCTCTCAATAACTCCATAAGCAGAATTGCAAATATTGTAATTACGCCGCCACTGTTTGTACCCAGCTGTTGAGGTTCAGTATTCACACTGTACCTCAAGGTGCAAGGAAAAACAAGATTACTTTTAACTATCATGCAGAAAGAAAAAGACGTAAAAAGTTACAAACAGAGTAGCAATAAAAACATCACTCTGAACATGAAAAACTTCAAACTTAAATTCTCAGAAGTGCTATACAAATAAATAATATCTCAAACTCTCTACTAGATGAAAAATGTGTTGGCCCAGTCTTGCAGCAGGAAAACATTAAGTACTGAGACCCATAGTTTCATTTTATTTCAGTGTTTTTCCCGACTCCTAGATGCTCAGCTTGAGACCTCCACAGCCTGGGTTTCCAATGTGAGCTCCTCTTCCTACTGACTTTATGAAGACCCACGAATAGCTGCTGCAGCTGAAGATAAGGCTCCTGTTGCCTCTACACTGGCTTCTTTCCCCCAGAAAATGACCCTTTTTAATAGGGCTAGCTGGAAGTCAAAATTTACTACTGTCAGCCCTCCCACTCTGACTCTAATTGGCTTGCAGATTTCCTCCACATCTAATAATTGCTTGGCAAAAATTTTCTAAAATTAAGATTTGTAACAGGAAGCAGCCAGTGAGTTAATTTAGCAGTTCCCATGTTGCTTCTTGTCACTGGATTTGTCATGAAGGTTTGTTGGCAGCCTGCCCGTTTCTAGCCGCATCTGCCACCTGAACTCTCAGACAACGTTAAGGTGAAACCGCTTTAATCACTAGCCATCACGTCATCAGGAAAACTGTCAGGCATTTCAGCCTCCCACAGAGAACTGTCTGATTGCCAGGAAGCTCTGTTAGCCCACACAGCTACGCCTCTCACCTAGCGAATATCATCAAAGTGCATTTTGTCTGTGACTTAAGTGCATTATACACATAGAAAGCCCAGTAAGAAAACAAAAGTTAAAGAAATCTTCTGATCACAATGCTGACACTGTACGTCCTGTGCCAAAAAGCAGTAACTTGTAGTCTGTTACAGAGAAAATTGTTGACAGATTTCATAGCTGGCTTACTAATTTAAATTCATACTCAGGCTTTCAACTGCTGTTTTGAAACCTTAAGTTGATTACCACGCTGCACAAAGAAACAATTACGGCAGGTTTGAATAACCAGCAAATGCACTTCCTCCATCAGTGGAGAAAGAAGAAGCTGGGCTTTGTGTAACAGAATTCCCATCAACACAGTTTGTTTCTTAGAGCAATTAGGGGTTAGCCTGTACTGCACCTGTGCAAATGAGACCGTCGTGTTTGTCACAGTCTCTGTCATCACATTCACAGAAATCGCCCGAAATGTACCATTCCTGCAGTGAACAGATGCACTTTCCACAGTGGCAGGAACCTGAAATCACAAAAATTATTACTCACAGTCAGAAAGAGCATTGGCATTTTCAGACTAGAAAATCACATCCACAGACACACACATGCACACTTACACACATGGGCATACGCACAAAATTGCTGCCTAAGAAGCTATTGTATAAAAGAAAAAAATCAAGCTAAAAGCTTTTTGAATAAAAGGATTCTTTTGGGGTGAGCCACAGTATGGTGGGATGTTACTACTAATTCTTTGATTCTGCTGTTTCACTTAATCAGGACTCACATTTTGAAGCTTTCCTTTGGTTTCAGAGACCTACAATCAGGGCCGTTGTTCCCAGTAACTGTTCTTTTTTTTTTTCACTAGAAAACCTCAAATTGTCCCTGATCCACTGTTACTGAAGGCGGTAAAACAGTACTCAGCAAGAAAATGGTTCTCCTCATCTAAAGCCTTTGGGGATGAGTGCACAAAAGACCAGAAGTGCCTAAGACTAACATTTAGACCCCCAAAATCCTCACCACCACAAGTGAAGCTGCTCCACCTCCCATAGAATTACTAAATAGTTGCTCTAGGTCAGAAAGAGTTTGTGCACGTAAAGGCAGATCAGCAGTTTGCTCATTCCTGCAGAGTACCCCAATGGTTCTTACTGGGTTAAACCACTCCCCTCCTCCTCATCGATGTCAGTTCACACCCCCACAGGCAAAGGAGGGACTTTATGTGACATTCAGGTGATGCCATAACCCACTGAGAACTGGTGTAGCACCAGACACCTCTCTTTTAAGGGAAGACTTATTTTTAAAAACAGTAGCAAGCAGGACCCTGGGAACTACCAGCCTGTCAGCCTCACCTCTGTGCTTGGGAAGAGCACGGAACAGATCCTCCTACAAGCTAAGCTAAGGCACATGGAGGACGGGGAGGTTGTTTGAGACAGCCAGCATGGCTTCACCAAGGGCAAGTCCTGCCTGACCAACCTAGTGGCCTTCTGTGGTGGAGTGACTACACCATTGGACAAGGGAAGAGCAACAGATGTCATATATCTGGACTTTGTAAGGCCTTTGACACAGTCCTCCACAACATCATTCTTTCTAAATTGGAGAGGCAAAGATTTGGTGGGTGGACTGTTCAGTGGATGAGGAACTGGTTGAACGGTCGCATCCAGAGAGTACCGGTGAACAGTTCAATGTCCAGATGGAGATCGGCGACAAGTGGTGTCCCTCAGGGCTCCGTATTGGGAGCTGTATCATATAACATCTTCATCAATGACACAGACAGCAGGATTGGGTGCACTCTCAGCAAGTTTGCAGACAACCCCAAACTGAGTGGTGCAGTAGACACGCCTAAGGGACGGGATGCCATCCAGAGGCACCTGGACAAGCTCCAGAAGCGGATCCATGTGACCCTCATGACGTTCAACAAGACCAAATGCAGAGTCCTGCACCTGGGTCAGGGCAACCCCCACTATCAATACAGGCTGGGGATGAAGGGACAGAGAGCAGCCCCGCCAAGAAAGACTTGGGAGTACTGGTGGATGAAAAGCTGGACAAGACCCAGCAACATGTGCTCTCAGCCCAGAAAGCCAACCGTATTCGGGGCTTCAAGAGAAGTGTGGTCAGCAGGTCAAGGGAGGTGATTCTGCCACTCTGCTCTGGTGAGACCCCACCTGGAGTCCTGCGTCCAGCTCTGGAGCCCTCAGCACAGGAAAGACATGGACCTGTTGGAGCAGGTTCAGAGGAGGGCCACGAAGATGATCCGAGAGCTGGAGCACCTCTCCAGTGAGGAAAGGCTGAGAGAGTTGAGCCTGTTCAGCCTGGAGAAGAGAAGGCTCCAGGGAGACCTTCTAGCAGACTTCCAGTGTTTAAAGGGGTCTTATAAGAAAGATGGGGACAGGCTTTTTAGCAGGGCCTGTTGTGATAGGACAAGGAGTAATGGTTTTAAATTAGAAGAGAGTAGATTTAGACTGGATATAAGGAAGAATTTTTTTACAGTGAGGGTGCTGAAACACTGGCACAGGTTGCCCAGAGAGGTGTTAGATGCCCCATCCCCGGAAACATTTAATATCAGGTTGGATGGGGCTCTGAGCAAATTGGTCTCGTGGTAGATATCCCTGTTCATTGGAGGGGGGGTTGGAGTAGATGACCTTTAAAGGTCCCTTCCAACCCAAAGCGTTCTGTGATTCTAAGACACTGAGACATCCCTACCTTCAAGAGAAGGTTCATGGCTGTGAATCCTGGAAAGGTATGGTTGCCCCTAACAGTTTGTCAGGAAGCCTGTAGCCCGAGAAGGGGGTGAGAGAGGCTTATCTGCAACTGGAAATGCGACTAGGAGATAATGCTTCTGCCTGGCTAATTCCAATACCCAGCTGAAGAGAGCTATCTGGCTTTTACAGAGCCCATCCTCAGCTGCCTATACAGAGTTCGGACATTTAAACCCCAAGGTGGGTTGCTTAATAACTGCTGAGAAAAAAAAATCCTTTTGTGGACCTAGCCCTAAGAACTGGTTACAGCACAAACCAATACAAAATTCTCAAAACCCAAATAAATTATAACAAAGAATACATACATAGTGTTCAATTACGTGAGATGAAGTTAAAAAAAAAAGCCACCAAAGAAGTGGTCAACTTTTAACAGAACGTGCTTATAAATGGGTTAGATGCTGTTGAAAATCCCACCCTCTTACAATATTTCCAGAATGATTGCAGTACAAAGTCACCAATGTGTTTAACGCCATATTAAAGAAAAATATATAGAAGGAAGCTTAATTATGCCAGAATATAACCTAAACAGAACTCATTGGTTTCTGAACAGGGCCTGAGCCAAAGTGTATAGAATGATGCTTTTCCATCTTTCCATTCCTTTCAGTGACCTCTGAATAAAATCCATAGTAAAAACTCAAACACGCATTTTTTTTAAAAAATATGGACCTGTTGATATCAACTAATTTTCCCCAGGTTTTTCCCATAAATACTGAAGTGTCTCCAATCACTGAAACTTAATTCTTTAAAACTTCAGAACATTCTCATCAAAGTATGTAATTTTTAAATTAAAAATGTAAGTAGTTTAGTGTTTATTGTAAGTTGACAAAAATTAACTAATTGCCTAATTTTAGGGAAATGCCGTTTTAACTTGGAACATATGGAACATACAAATATATGCAGGAAGAGCTAGTGATTGGAACATTTGGGGTTGGGAGTGTTTGGTTAAGCATCTACTTTTTTCCTGAGTTCTGAGTATTGCTTACTGAGCCATGGGCACAGAAAATACTGACATTCTCACAAGGATAAAAAATGCCATTTTATAAAGAGGCAGTGCAGGATAGCGTACATATCGCATGATCACTGTGTAACAGCTACACTAAGATGTACTTCAGGGTAGTTTAAACTGAATGTCTCTGTTTATACAAACTACAAGGTACAGACAGCTGAAAATAATGATGAATAGTATAAGAATTTTAGTGAAATTAAAGCAGTTAATATGAGCATGACACTGTACGAAATCTGAAGTCATTCTGCATAAGCAAGCACTGATGCTGCTACTGACTGATGCCCACTATGTTTAAAACTATTTTGCAGGAGATACAGCAAATTTAACACCAAGTCAACCAAGGAAGATCAGGATCCATAATGTAAAATCTGTTAGGGAGAATGAATGTGTCATGTCTTTTCCCTGAGCAGAGCATGCTGCGCTGGGAGGCTCCTCAGTTTAATTAAAACCAGTCTAATGAGTTGCAGGGTGTTCCCTGGGATGCCGGCCAGCTCCTCTCGGATAGGATTTGGCTCGTTACCTAGCCCGCATCCTGCACCGTTACAGTAGCCATCTGCAGCCCTACATTTACTGCCAGGGAGGCAGCAGCGTGGTGGGTGTTGCTGTTTTCCTTGGGAAGAGCTTTTACTACAGGTGGCACAGCCAGCGAGCCAAGATTTTGAAAACAGCCTAGAAATGTGGATGTCCAACTTTGCTTATATTAACAGAGTGTAATTTTCAGAAAGAGTTCAGCAGTTATCTGCTGAAAACCAGGACTCCCTAGAGTCTATTAAGTCTGACAGACAGAAGCTCAAGCTCCCTCAACCCATTACAGCACTTGCATATCTTGGCTAGGTTTCCACCAAAGATGGAATAACCACCATTACTGCAAGGGTTGAAATTCCCTTTTATTTCATGAATAATGGTTACTTATTGCTCAATGTAACGAAACAGAAAGAACAATTTGACATTTTGACCTCTGGATAGTGCCAGTCACACTAGCTATGAACAATGTTTTAAAGTATGGGTACCCAGTAAGACATGATTTCCAGACACAAATTAAAGCATCAAGAACAGGTTTGCCTAAAAAACCCCAACCAACCAAACAAATAAACAAACAAACCAGCAAACAAAAATCTAAGCTTGGAAACAAAAGTTACAAGTAATTTGAGTGTCTTTTCCTGTGATCCCCATCCTGCTCAGAGAAGAGGCAGGAGATAGTAGCCTTCTTGGATGTTCACTGGCCACACACTTCTGGAAGTTGTCTTACATAAGTATTTCTCTGCTGGGACAAGCACTTAAATGTGACCAACTGTTCCCACAGTAAAGCTACCATAGCCTCTAATCTGACATAGCTTTACTATATTGACTGTCCTCAGGGCAATCTTCTATCACACTGAAAGCTGACCTGTGCTTGGAGACCAAAGAAACTTAAAAATCTCACCAGTGTTGCTGAATATGGACCTAGGGTCAAGTTTGCAACTCCCATAGAAAGTAAATGCTGTTCAGCAATGCACTACAACTTCAGAAAATCTGGGCTTTGGGAGCATCCATTCACGCAGCCAGGTTTAAAAGCACTACCCACTACCTGCCTGCAGCTGGTTACAACCTAGAGCAACTTTCAGGCTGCTCCAGCCTACCTCAGCAACCAGATCCCACACCAGCACCTGCGCAGCATAGTCAATAGAAGGAAAATAATCCGTGACGTCTCTTCAAATTCCTGCCAGATTAGCTGCTCCCAAAGCTTTAAAGTAAATAGTAGCCTTGATACATGTGCTGAAAGATGACAGTTCTTGGCGCAAGACCCACAGGCTGGAATAAATTGCTCTTGGCCACCTTTACAAAAGGTAGCAGATAATAAAAAAATTTTAAAATTCAACATAATTTTTCACGTTTACATTTATTTAGAATTTGATATAGCACATTTTGCTGATTTTAAGCATATTTGCTCACCTTTGTAACTTATATTGAAAAATTACAGAGAGACCAAGACTATGAGAAGAAAAGTCAACCTCTGCAGTAAAACAGAGTAACTCTATTTCTCCAGTAGCTCTGTACCCTGTTACATATACATTAATTTCAAGATAGCCATATCATCTGGAAACAATAGAGAAACAGTGCAACTTCCTCATTTTCTATGACATTGTGATGACTGGGGGGAAACAAAGAAAATAAAATGGTGCTCTGCAGAAGAATTCCGATAAGTGAGAAGACAGATGGAAGGCCAGGCTGGAAACCCCATTTAAATTTCCTTTGCACTGAAATAAAAGTTACCAAAGGGACAATTGGAAATCTGTCTGATGTAGAAGGCTCCTAACTGTTTTTCCAGCTAGCAGGTTTCTTCTCTGTCTACGCCAAGGATATACAAACAGAGGAAATGGCACGTCCAGTCTGGAGTGGGTACATTCTTGCCCCCAGCCAGTCCCACCACCCGTTTTTTGTGTGTTGTCTTTCAAATGTATTCTAAAAATAGGCAGTTTATGCTGTGGGGGACCTAAAAAATCCTGTTTCCAGTAACGCAATTTCCTAGCCTGAAAGACTGCAAGGTAAGAACCTTGGACAACAATTTCAGCTAATTATCAAAATTTTCTAAATTTTATTCCTCCCTCAACAATGTTTTATAGCTGGACTGCAGCTGGTGCAACCACCTGAATAAAAATTAGTAAATGAGAGTTTGTGGGATTCTGTCATGGGGGCTGCAGATGTCTACATTTCCTTTGCTGCTGTGTTGGGGAGTGGGGTGATTAAGCATACCAAGTGTTGCTGTTAAACTCTCTGCTCCACTTACTGTTGCCTGAGATATCACGTTTGCCATCTTGCCCGCTGCAGTGTTACTGCAGGCAGTGCTCCTGTCCCTCAAAATGGATGGAGCACTAATGGTTAGTTTATAATGTAGAGCTGTTCAATGCAGACCATCAGATAAACACATACAGGAAATTATATGTTATTAACAAATTGCATAGGAAAGCAACGCTGCTGAGCATGTCCGGCTGTGGTGGGTGTTTGACAAAATGGATGTAAGTGCATTATGGAGCCAAATATAACATCCTTTTAATAATAGGTGCCTTTGTAAGCAAGGGTTACGAAACAACAACCCACTGCCATGCACTTTAGTTTTCCAGAACATGGTTGTTTTCCTCTGCCGGGGCACTGACATGGGGTAGCTCAGCTGCCAGTTCTTACCCTTCCCAGAGCATAATATGCCATCCGCTGACTCACAGAGACTTCTGCTCTCCTCCTCTGTCATGTTGCACTTCCTTGAATGCTGGCACATTTTTCCAAACCACCCGTCCTGGCAAATGCATCGGCCGCATGAGCAGATACCATGGCCTGTAATGACACCAAGGTTTGTTATGAGCAAAATAAGCAGAAAGCAGTGACTGCAGTCACAACCGAGATGGTCTTCAAACCTCTGCAGTGTGAATTTCATGCTATGGGACAGACAGACAGACAGACAGATGGACAGCACAGCTTCAGGGCAGGGTGGCCTTCTCCAGTTCTCTCATTCTAGTGATGAACAGGGTGCCCTAGTGATGTGCGGAAAAGCATAGGCATGGCTCCCCTGATCCAAAAAGCTCAGCATCAACTCAGCCTTATGTGATGTCCCTTAATCCACAGTGTACTGAGGCAAACACAGTCCCTTCCTTCCCATGTCTTTAATCCTGCAATCCAGTGCCAAAGATCTCACCTGCGTATCCCATACTGTCACCTGAAGAAGCAGACCCCAGCATAGGGCTGAGAGCAGTGCAGTACACAGCAGAACAGGCAAGGGAACCAAAAGCTGCATTCTCCTCTAGCAGCCCATTACCGCTGGTTCTCTGCCACAGTGCATGGAGCAGCTGATGTGCAAAGCCCTCAACATACTCTGCAATTACTATAGATTATCTCTTACAGTACAGGATGAAGATAATTCCCCCAGGGTCTCTTGCAATTGCTAAAACTGGTTGTACATAAACCCAACTGGCAATCTGTGAAGAGTTCCTCTCATCACCCTAACAACATCCCGTTTGTCTTCTGCATCTCTTCTTCAGGCATAGCTATCCCAGTTCCGTCATTTAAAGGTTTGGCACTTTCGCTCCTGATACTGCAGTGAAATGCTGAGGGGGGAGCAGGGAGGAGGGAGAGACCAGAGCATTCTCCAGAGCACAGGCTTGTATGACCCCAAGGCAGGACTTTGAAGAAGAATGAGCACGCTACCATCGTGGGCTTTCTCCACAGGGACGCATAGATTTCAATTCCCAGATCAAGAAAAGAAGCCTGAATGAGACGGAAGATGGACAGGCAGAAGAACAATACAGGAGTGAGGACATAGCTATCAAAAGTTGATTCATAATAAGGGGGAAAAATAGGGGGAAATGAAAGGAGAGAAAGAAAAGAGGAACAAGAGAAAACATAAAATAAGGGGCAAGTGGAGAGGAATAGACTCTGAAATGTTAGGGAAAGAAAGATAGGTAATGACAAGTGAAGGAAAGGTCAAAGAAACTGTGTAACATGGATCAAAGATAGAGCCTAGAAGCTATAAATGTTTTAAAAAAGAAAAAATAGAAGATTAAATTGAAATTTTAAGAATTATTTGTACTTAGATTAATAAAAAAGGAAAATATGTTGACTAGTAAACTAAGGGGAAAATCTGGCCAGGAAGAAGGACAAAGTGACAACAAACGCAGACAATACAGAAATGGAAAACAGAAGAAAAAGAAATGTTTCCCAACCAAAATTTCACTTTTCTACCTAGAATAATATTTCTGCAGCAGACAAGACCATTCCTTAGCTAATCAGTTTCCTGGGCTTAAAAGTAAAGCATATATACCAGTGACTTTTGTCCTATCCTACCTGCTATGTAGGGCAAGGGAGGCGAAGTGAGGGGACTGAGATAATTTGGTAGCATGGGCTGGGAGGAAGGGAACAAGCAGTAGGAGTATCTGGCAAAGCACTGAGCTGTAGGATGCACGCAGAGAAGCAAACCAGCAATTTTGCTTTTCTAATTTGTGGACTTCTCATGATGCAACAGTGCAACTTGACATTGTAACCCGGGAGGCAGTACTCGTAAAAGCCCAAAGAAGAGACAAACCTTGTAGTCTGCTATAAGTGGAATTCCTTGTTTTACTGATGGCCAAATACTTTACAAATTTAAATTAGAAAATACTGGAAGCTCCAAAGTCTTGGAGTTGTCATTTACAACAATCTAAATTTTCAGAATAATTTTTGTACCTCAGACTATATATTGAATGGGTTATTTAAATCTTATTATCTATACAACTTTAAATGCTCAGTAACAATGACGCAGTCTCATCGTGACAGTATTCCCGCTCATTTCTGCAAGTGACATTCAGCAATCACAAATTTATATATAGGCATTTAACATATATCAAATATCACAAATTTATAATTAGCAAAAATAGAAGATTTACCTTCTGTGTTAGACTTTGAAACAAGAACAACTATGCCACAAACCATAATATGAGAGGTAGAAAACAAACTTATGTACTTTCCCATATGCTCCTTCCAGGTAGACAACGTGCGATCGTCTGTATTAACTTACTGTAGCTAAGCTTCTGTCAGAGCATTTTTATCTGCCTTATTTTTTTCTTAGTAGCATGTAGATTAAATCAGAGACTAGCTCAACCACTGAAGAGCAAAATATACAGCTGGATGTCAGTGCTGGAAAATTATTTTTGGAGATACAAATACTTATACTCATTTTAGCTACAAATGGGAAGAAATCCATGCTGATTTCACTGAGAAAATAATTTTATATCATTTTTGTGGTATAGCCATTACGATTTATAGAATGCAGAGACTGATCATGTCTGTAAAGCCTTTACACAAGTCAAATAAAAGGTAATGAATAATCAATTAATTCACAGTAAACAGTTTACAGTATACCACATAAAATTTTGACATGCATTTTTCCCGAGATGACCATTCCTCTCCTCCTTTACGCCACATAAATTCTCAAAACATAAAGGACTCTTTTGCTCTAAGGAATCCATTATACCAAAATAATATTTGCTCCTAGTTGACACCAGCTTGGGCAGCTGCAGCTCTTTGGATGCCTTATCCATTGGGATGGTGAATATGCAAGTGTCTAGCCTAATGCTTGTTTGCTCCTAGCTATCTTTCATGTGTGCTAGTCTGTGATTAACTGCTTTACAAGGTTTAGTTGTGTGTATCCTCCTTCCAGAGGCTTTTTGCACTTGCCTGAAGATGTCCAAACAAGCCAACTGAAAGGGAGAGGTAAAATATTACAAGCAACTGCTTTCAGTTGAATGTAATATTCAAACTACATTCAAAGTGTCCCAGTTTCATTCCAATGAATCCCAGGCTCTCAAAAATATGAGCAAGAGCAGCAACAAAAAGGGGCTGCTCTTGCTCATAGGTCCTTTTAGATCTGAATATAATTCCCTTCATAGAGGAGTATAAAATTCAAGAATACAGCAATCAGAGCAAAAGGTAAAAGAAAAATCTCTGACTGAAGAAGTCCAACCTAACTGAATTGGTTAACACGGTAAAATACTGATTTAACTACACAAATTAAGCAGATTTACTGGAAAGTGTTGGTCTATCATAGATTCAGATTTAACATGAAACACTTAAAATCACAAACAAATTGCATATTGCAATGGCTCTGAGACTATAGTTCTTCATTCATAAAAATCTGTGTTAATGAACATTTAAATATTTAACAGAATGTTTTAAACATTAATCTCCAATCAAGAGAAAGACTGTGATCAGGGAGAGGCAAAGGAGAGAAAGAGATGATGTTGAAGATACTGTCACTTTGTTTAGAATTCTCAATAAACCCAATTTATCTAAACCAGAGGATTTAAATGTGAAATATGAATGCAGCAACAAAGCAAGCTGTGACAGATTATTAGCAGGTGTCCATTATAACCCAAATCAACCCAAAACAAACTGGACACCAGGATGAATTATTTCTTACTATGCCTGGAAACAAAACCGTGTGGTTGTGGGGAACTTCAGTTTAGGACTACTCATGCAACTGTTGATGGAGTTCCCCAAAAAACTGCATGATAATTTTATGATACTAAAGGCACCACTACATGGAAATGTGAGCATGATGAAAAAGCTTAAGTAATCATTGAAGAGGAAGATGGCTCTTATTTATAGAGTAATTGATTATAACGAAGGGTGAACTGAGGCCAGGCCAAACCAGAATTTGGCACTTCAGGAGAACAAGTTTCTCAAACTAAAATAATAAAATAAGTATATAATAAAGTCAATATTAACCAGAAATGGGGGAAAAAAGTCTTCAGCTATAGAAATATGAATTTGATTGTCCTGTATGAAGAATTTATCTGATAGACCAACAACATTTTTCCACAGGAAGAGAGAAGCTGGCCCATGTTTAATAGTGGAGAGACGCTACGAGTTAGGTATGAGGAGACTGTACAGCAAAAGTAAGAAAGACCAACTGGATAGCAAGCAATATAAATGAGAAATTTTGTTGTGAATAAAAAGGACATAATAGGAAAAAAACCATCAAATCCAAAAATCTGTAACTGGATGAAAAATATGAAGTTTTAAAAGTGTACTAGGAATATGAAAAATCTCAGCATAAAGCAGGATCTCTGATTTAGAACAATACAGTAAATGAAGTAAATATTTCTCTGTGTATTTAAATACAAACAGAATTTTCTATTTTTTATTACAGGACTATGATAAAGAACATTTCATTACAGTGTTAAGGTAATAGAATATTATAAAACATCTATCTGGGAGAAATATTTCTGAGTGAGAAGGCTTTCTTAACTGGTCCAAATATGTCAGAAGAGTTGGTAAAAACATTACTGGGTCACTTATTTTTTATTTTTATTTTTACTGAATAACCAGAGAATGCCATAAGACTGAAACAGTTCTGACAACTGCAGTTAGACAAACCTAATATAAATGTGAAGTGAAATACTAATTGTCTATCACGTTTCCATAACAGGTCACTTAATATTGTCGAAGTCTAATAGAGGTGGACTGTGGCTCCAGTTTGAGGAACACAACAGGCAGGCACCTCAGTAAACACTTCAAGTGAAACTGCAGTGAAAAGGGCTAATGCCATCCTCATAGGCATATAACAGGAGAGAAGTGAGTAGGAACAAAAATTAGTAGGAACATTTAGAGCACTGATGAGATATAGTCATTGAAGTCCCACAACTCACTGTGATATCCACATCTGAAGAGATTTTAAAAACTTGGAAGAGTCCCAAAAAGTTCCAAAGAATTCAAAGGGCAGAGAAAACAGCTTGTTGAAAGAACTTCAAAGATCTGTACCTGCTTAGGCTACGAAAAAAAAAAAAAAAAGACTAAGAAGTGTTTCAGCAGGATCTGAACTACCTTTGAAAGTACTGGAATGGGGACTCTCAAACGACCAGAGAAAGACAGAGAACCAGAGAGAAAAGCTGATACTGACAAATTCATTTAAGAAACAACAGCGTTTCAAACAAGGATGATGGCTATTGGAACAAACTTGTTAGTGATGTTGGCATGGGCTGTGCATGTCTTGGTGTCTTCAGAGTGTGGCTGGCTGCCCTTCTCAGAGACAGGCTTTAGTTGCACACACTACACAGACTTCAACACAGGGAAAGCCTGGGTATAGTGTAATGCTTTTTCTAGCCTAATACACAAGATTCAACATATAAGCCCTTTTGGCCTTTGTGAATTAGTATCTATTAATCAGCTTAAACGTTGTTTCATTAGCAGTTCCTTTACTGCTCATTTTAACAGAAAGATTCAATTAAAAATCTTTCTGCCAACCTAAATTCTGTTATATGCTATCTGAAAAACTAAACATACTACATTCTCTGGGCATCTATGTAAAGTCTCAACTTCTCATACACCTGCACAAACATCTGGGTGACCAGGGCAGAAATCTGTCATGCGATTCTAAGAAAAATTAGGAAAGCAAAATTAGCCAAGTAAAACCAAATTGATTTAATACAGAATATACTATGCACATTAATACCTATACTGGCTACATCAGTTACTCTCGTATCTAATTCAATACCCACTGATCCTTTTGAATTTATCTGTTGCTGCCCCTGGAGGTGCCTCAGAGCTAGAATGAAATAGTTAAGTGCAAGGACACAGGCATTGAATCATTAACTTTCCACTTAGTGTTGTCAAAATAAAAGCCTAAATCAAACTAGCTTTATGCCAGGTAGACTCTGACTTCCCTGCTAGCTAATACAGTAATTTTCACTTTTTTTTTATCGTCAGTTTTACCCAGTAAGCATGTGTTTGAACTTTTTTATTTTCCCAGGAGAATCAACTGCATTTTTCAATAACAAATACCACAATACAAATTTTCTACTAAATAGTATAAAAATATCTAGTGAATTCTGTAACAACTATATGTATTACAGATTCCTCAGTCAAAAGATCATGGTGCCTGTTCTGAAGACTTTCCAATAGAAATGTAAAACTTCTTGGACAGGGAGTAAAATATTATTTTGACATAACAGGAACCACAGAGAAATTACGGGTTCATTTCAGACGCCTAGTGCCATTTGACATACCCTAAGACACTAAGGACATTGTTGTGATGGCAACAGCTATGTAGGCATCCCTGTGTCCTTGAGGAGCCAAGCTGGGGTTAGACAAGGGTAGCCTTGAGCATCAGAAATCATGCAAGATGCCTAGCTACGCAACTGAAGACTTTCAAATGATGTCCCATGTAGTCTGAGAAGCCATGGTAGAGTTAGGAGTTGAATTCATATTTCTGGATTTTCAGACCAGTCAGTGCTTCGGCTACGAGATAGGCTGGTATTATTTTTCTCTCCTAATTTGCATTTTAGGAATATTAGAGAGTTCTATAAATGTCCTAGACACTTCTGTTTCTGTGAAGCAACATTAGTGCAAGAAATGAGGTGATTGTCTGACAGCAACTGCACCATAATATCAATAGTTAGCTTCGCTTAATGAAGCATATCATTAATCATAACTCTATCATTTTTATGGTTATAGCCTTATTGGTCCTCATAAGAACATGCTATCTGAAAATATCATGTTTCTGCTTCACTGAACAGATGACAAAAAGAAATATAATTCATGATTCTTGAGTATGATTATAGAACTTTCATAAAAAAGATTTGCTGTTTCTGTTATATATCTTTATCATATAATAACACACAGTTATACTCAAAAAAAAAGAAAGGCAGGCAGTACTTCCTCTGAATCAAATTACTTTACCTGGCTGGATAGTAATGAAAGATTTATATTCAAAGGAGTATGGTAATTAGGGGCAAGTTATACCAACTTTTGAGAGGGAACACTTCCACTGTACGTCCTGGTGATGACTATGTGATCCTAGAATCCTTCTCTAGTTGTGAGGACGTGAAGTAGAAGCTTCTGTCCCTATTGTAAAAGTTTAAAACATTGAAAAGCAGGGAATTGTGGCTTTAAGTATACGTACACCTTATAAACCACAGCTTTTCCCTTGTCCTCTGCCAATACATAGGGACTTATACTGGAAACCTAAACTGGTGTGAATTATGTATGAATGGAAATGTGTAGGTAAGCACCAGAAGAAACACCACAATGAGGTTAAAAACACAACCTGTACTTATAACCAACCATATATTCATAGCAGTAAATCTGAGTAATGTATTATTAGGTCCTGCACGTGGGTTGGGGCAACCCCACTATCAATACAGGCTGGGGGATGAAGGGATTGAAAGCAGTCCTGCCAAGAAGGAGTTGGGGGTACTGGTGGATGAAAAGCTGGACATGACCCAGCAACATGCACTCACAGCCCAGAAGGCCAACCGTATTCGGGGCTGCACCAAGAGAAGCGTGGCCATCAGGTCGAGGGAGGTGATTCTGCCCCTCCGCTCTGCTCTGGTGAGACCTCACCTGGAGTCCCATGTCCAGCTCTGGAGCCCTCAGCATGAGAAAGACATGGATCTGTTGGACTGGATCCAGAGGAGGCCACAAGAATGATCCAAAGGCAGGAGAACCTCTCCTATCAGGAAAGGCTGAGAGAGTTGGGACTGTTCAGCCTGGAGAAGAGAAGGCTTCAGGGAGACCTTATTGTGGCCTTTCATTACTTCAAGAGGGCCTACAGGAAAGATGGGAAAAATATTTTTAGCAAGGCCTATTGTGACAGGACAAGGATTAACGGCTTCAAACTAAGGGAGGGTAGGTTTAGACTGGATATAAGGAAGAAATTTTTCACAATGAGGGTGGTGAAACACTGGAACAGATTGTCCACAGTGGTAGTGGAGGCCCCATTCCTAGAAATATTCAAGACCAGGTTGGACAGGGCTCTGAGCAACCTGCTCTAGTTGAAGATGTCCCTGCTCACTGCAGAGGGGTTGGGCTAGATGAACTCTGAAGGTCCCTTCAATCCAAAAGCATTCTATGATTCTATTCTATGATTATTTTGTCAAAACCAGCAGGTCTCCACTCCTGTAAAACAACGCTATGATGACTTTCATGGTGACTTGTCATCAGAACACTGTGTGTTCAGCAACAAAGGATGTCATCACAGACAGAGCACATAACTTCTGTCATTCCTTTTCTTGTGACTACAACAAGAACAGCGTTGTCCTAAGAATGTCAAAAATGAGGAAGCATAGAGAACAGGCACCAGACTTGCCAAAAACTTACAGAGATGAAAGCAAGCAACATTGTGAGTCAAAAGGATCACCCTAGCTGATGGGTGATAAACAATATAAAAGATGTGTCTTAAAACCGGTTTATTGTTGACAGTCAAGAAGAAATAAAAAGACTTACTGAGAAATTGATGGGCGGCATCTCTTGTCTATCTTGTGTGTCACACACACGGGATCCTGACCAAACTAGTTAAATTCAGATGCTCTAACACTTGTATGTGGATGTGAGAATGCAAGTCAATGAAATCAAGGACAGAATACACCTGAGTTGTGAAAATTAATGTACTTGGGGTTTTTACAAAAGAAATATTAACTTCCACTCCAATAAAGTCTCATACAGAGTTTTGCTGCACTGGTTTCCTACAGTTAGAGGACAAAGAGGAGTGAAGGCAGACCTGAGTAAGGAGGGAAATATTAATTACCTCAGCATTTCCTCCAATAATAGATCAGCTGCTCCAACTTTTACAAGCCTTTATACTACAACCAGAATCTCGAACTGATGAGAACTAATGCCTTTTAACAAAAGGCATTGGTATAAACAAACAAATATATAGCTGCATTTACTCTTTGATGTGACAGGATAGAACATGCTGTTACACAACTGGATTCCCTACAGTGTCAGGATTATATTTTCATAGAATCATGGAATCATTAAGGCTGGTGAAGACCTCTAAAGTCATAATTTTATTGTGCCATGGCCAAAACAAATAGTTAAAAAGTCATCAAAATGATCTTGCTCACTTGAAAATAAACAAATGAGACTTCTCAAAGTATTCTGTTGTCACCAGCCAAAGAACTGGCTTACTGGGATGACCAGAGGCTTAGTTGTTTCTTAGTGTTGAGGACAGTGCAAACATCCATGACTAAATATTAAAAGGTCTTATCAAAGCTAATTGTCTAATTGGTGGCCCACTATATGAAGCACAGACTGAAATACTGACATAAAACAAAATGGGAACATCCCTAGAAATATGCAGGGCCTTGCTATGTTTAGGAGTCTCAACCTTTGCCAGTAGCCCTAGTGAAGAACTTGTGTGGTGCTTCAACCAATTTTTTACTCTTTTTGCTGGGTTCCTTTTTATTGTAGAGCTTTTACACAGCATAATCCTGCACCAATCAGTAGCACGCAGGGGACCCAAAAGGGCTTCTGTTTTATTCCTTCAGTGGTTGCTACTTGTTACATTGACAAAAACTGACAGCTAGGCCAGTAATGGTCCAGAGAACAAATCAAAATGAGTTAAGAGCGTTATCGAATCAATTTCAAATTGATCTTTACTGTTGTCCTGAATTTTTGTTGCCTGCCTGCCCTCAATTCTGAAAGAGAACAGAACATAATGGACAACAGTAAACCCAGTGAGGGTGGAGCAGCCAGCAATGACATCAACTGAAAAACACGACTGGACACAGTAGGGGAACAAATAACACTTGAAAGCACAGGACACATCTGCAGCTAGCAGCACAGCCATAACCTCAGAGGAGAGAGAGAAGTATCTCTCACCAGGATACAAAATAAGTAAATATCAAGCCTGGTGTATATCAGTGACACAGCCATGCCAAAAAAAAACTTGTGCTGGAAAACCTGTGATTCTCTGGTCATGTGTGTGCACCAACCGAAATTAACTTGCACAAGAAAGACTCGAAGAACAAAGTAAAGCCAAAAAGCCCATGGCGTTAAATATTGCTGTGGATCAACACTGCAATACACCTGGGCGAATCTTACATTATTGAAAAAAACTGAACTGTAGGGAACGGACCTTTAGGTAGAACATACCAATCTTAAAAAGGCTGCACGAGGCACCTCCTCCAGCCATAGTATATTAAGTCTCTATACAGCGGCAGACAAATGAAGGAGAAGATGACATGAGGACCTGGCAAGCACAATGAGGGAGGTGATTCCCCCTGCACTTCACTCTCGTGAGACCCAACCTAGAGTACTGCATCCAGCTCTGGGGTCCCCAGTAAAAGAAAGACATGGACCTGCTGGAGTGGGTCCAAAGGAGGGCCACAAATATGATCAGAGGGCTGGAACACCTCTGCTATGAGGAAAGGCTGACAGCGTTGGGGTTATTCAGGCTGGAGACAAGAAGGCTGCGGCCTTCCAGTACCTGAAGGGGGCTACAAGTAAGCTGGAGAGGGACTTTTTACCAGGGCACGGAGTGATAGGGCAAGGGGCAATGACTTTAAACTAAGGGAGGGTAGATTTAGACTAGATATAAGAAAGAAATTCTTTACTCTGAGAGTGGTGAGGCACTGGAACAGGTTGCCCAGAGAAGTTTTGGAGGCCCTGTCATTTAAAATGTTCAAGGCCAGGTTGGATGGGGCTTTGAGCAACCTGATCTAGTGAAAGATGTCCCAGGCCATGGCAAGGGGCTTGGACTAGATGGTTTGTAATTGTCCCTTCCAACCCAAAACATTCAATGATTCTATGAATCCATTTCTAATAGCAGAGTGCTGTGGAAACTATGCCGAGTCCTCCTGCAACCTTTGTCTTTGTGGAGACATAATGTCTCTATTCCTGCTACTGCAATGATGGACAGCTGAATTTTTAAGTGAATGACTCACTACAATCATGCAGAAACATGGTAATAGGGTTTCACTCAGTTGTACCCTAATTTATCATATCTTTTGCCTCATGTCTTTCTACCATCACAGAGACAGCTGGTCTGGAAAGCAAGCTATTAATCAATCTCTGCTGGTCAGAAGAGGCCAGTAACAATTCTGATTCAAATCATTTAGGCTGTCATTCACATTTCTCATTTCAGCGTGCATTTAATCTGAAAGCACTGGTCTTCCACTCAGTGCTCACCATCAGACCCTGCACATTCACAGAGTCCCGCTTACAATTCTCTGAAGCTACAGCTGCCAGCAAGGGCTTAGGTCCTGACAGTGATTGCCTAGGTAGCAACAATGGTAGAAAAACAGTAATGAAAAGAAAAGACGGAAAGAGGAAGGAATGAGTAGTTCAGCAAGAGGTGTCAAGAGGTTCAGACTGACATTGAAGTATGGACAAACCCAAAAGGAAGAGAGATGTGAGTGACACTAGAGCAAAATTAATGAGAGAAGTTCTGTGGATAGATAAGTTGCAAAAGGGGAAAGAAAATAAGGTTAAAATCAGTAGAATCTCAAGAAAAGGGAGATATGAGAAATACTGTATATCAAAGGAAACATTTAAAATACTGTCAAAGTAGAAAGTGATAGCCAAGCAAAACATTTGACAATTACTAAAGACTGGAGCTGAAGCTATCAGCAACATCAGAGGCTGTTGTGGATCTGAAACGGATAGCAATGACAGAAACTCCTACATTTGGTCAGAAATTGTGGGAATAGACATTTCAGTGAAAATGTTGGTGGAAACCAAGTGAAAGATGAAGTCACAGAAAATGCATAAGGGGTAAACGGCTCATATTATGAGTTTGAAGGTGAGGGAAGGTGAGGGGAATTTGCTTGCTAAATGGTTAGTGAACAGAAAGCTGCAATTGAGGGGGAGTCTCTGAAGACAAACATTCCTATACTTAGTGTTCACACCGAAATAGGTGCTGCCTTAAGTTACTGGGGTGGGGGTGGCCTCTTGAGGCAGGTGAGTCAGAAGCACAAGTGGACACTGGATGGTCAAAGAAAATAAGGTTTCAGGATCTGCCAGAAGTAAAAAAAAAAAGAAAAAAATAAAGAAAAAAGGGAGGGAGAGGGTAAATGAGAGAAGGACCCACTCCAGTGCTTCAGCAGCCAGGAGAAGAAGTGGTGTATGGAAGTGAATGGAATGATCAGTAAGACATCTATGTTTGTTACTTTGAATCTCAGCGCACTTCATATAGAAGAACCAGAGAAGTGTGAACAAAGACACACTTCAGTGGCATGGGACAGAAACAGAGAAAGGGGAAACCAGTTCCTGGCTGTAAAAGAAGAAAAGTGGGTGGAATCATGAAACAACAACAACAACAACAATAATAATAATAATAACAACATAGGAACATGCTTCAAGGAGTAAATTACAACCAAATCTAGAATAATCTAAAAATATACCAAATTATATTTAGAAATAGCATAGACAGCACAAGAAATAAAATATCAAGTATATGAAAAAATAATCTGC
Organism: Opisthocomus hoazin; assembly: GCF_030867145.1. Taxonomy (NCBI): domain Eukaryota; kingdom Metazoa; phylum Chordata; class Aves; order Opisthocomiformes; family Opisthocomidae; genus Opisthocomus; species Opisthocomus hoazin. The sequence goes on along the minus strand of NC_134414.1, from coordinate 65,170,472 downwards.
CAATTATTTGCCATTGGAATCCCAACAGATCTACCACAGATACCCAAAAATTTTTGGAAGATGGTATTAGCAGTGGCACGACTTCTAATCGGGAAGACCAAAAGTCTAGAGACCAGCTTCACCTCACCAAGTTCAGACAGTTGTGAGTGAGCAAAGGTGCTCTAGTCTCCCTTGAGGCACTTCAGAGGCCAGCTCAGATCCTGGTGGATGTAATCTTCACCTTCTGCCATGCTTCCTCCTCTCACTTTACTTACAAGAAAGCCCAGGATAACAGGAATCCTGATTTGGTGTTTAATCTACGATTTTGGGAAAAGAATTAGGAATAAGCTCAGCTCCCCAGAACAGCAAAAATCACAGGGTGGGCCTTCTGAAGTCCTGTCAACAGACACTGCGCAGTGCAATTTCAAACAGGGCACAGTCACTTGAACAACGTTTTTGCATATAATTGCTTTCACCTGCAGAGGATCATTAGTAACTAAACTAGCAGCTTGAATGAAAGTGGAAATGTTGAGTTTGAGACTAGAACTGATTTGTAAATTTCTGAGCTGGCTTTACTTTCTATTTGTTGTTTCAATATTAGGAAAATAATCTTAAAGTGTGTGGTTTTTAAATTAATCAATTAATTTCTGCCATTCTCTTTGGATAAATCTATTTAGACTGAAGGGGAGAGTTTATTCAGATTACAGTGTGACCTAGAGCGTCTGCTGCACGGTAAAATACTGGACACTGGCTCAAGTGTTGAGGTGATTATGCATTTAAGTGTGATGTGCTTTAGCGACCAACAAAAATTAAAATTGTCACTGTATCCTTCCCAACAACAAAGAATGGAATTTTTGTCTATAATTTCCAAAATATGGAATTTAATTAGCAGTATTAACATTGAAGCATTGTCATCAAATAGCTTAACATATGAATGATATAAATGAAAGAGATATTTTTAACCACAGAAAAGGATGAATTTTGGTTCCCAACTACCTAATTTATAACAAATATGATCCAGCTTTTCAGTGCTTTTATTTGCTTTCATGTCCTTTATACAAAATTAACTTCAAATTACTCTTTTTCTACACTTTCATATTATTGAATTATGCTGAATGTTATAAACCACTTTTATGGCTGGTTAGACATTCAAACTAGAATATTAAATATATGCCTATATTCTGCATGGCAGAGACCTTGAAGAAATATTCCCTGTAGTCAGAATTTTTTATGTACACAAGGATTATGAAACAATATGTTTTTTTCTTATATAGAAACAAGGAATATAATAAAATGTGTCATTATTCATACCAACTACTTTGTTAATATTAAGAATCAAAGACTAATTTTTAAAATAAAGCAAATAAAATCTAGAAAGACGGCATTTAGGACAAATACTACTCACCTGTTTTTAAAATACTATATGGTATGTACACATTTACATATCTAAAGCTAACTTGAAATACTGCTTAACACCAACACACATTACTGAAAAATCAAAAAGCAAGGTTTTCACTGTCAACATTATAATAAACCATCTGCATGTACGTTTGCTGTGACAATGTATCTCAAGCATTTTAGATTCTTTCGTAATATATTTTCACCACTTTTTTAGAAAACAGACATATCACTGTTAGTGAATATGAAATATTCAAAAGTATTGCTGGTCATTACAACCTATAGGTAAAACACAACATTCTCTGTAAAACATCAACTGCACTGAACACAAAGTAAAATTACCTCATTTTTTAGGTTTTCCTGTGTCTGTATTCTTCTCTAATGAACACTGACGGAATCTGGGATATATTACAGCACTTACATTTATGCTACTAGGTGTATTTAGTCTACTTCATTCTTAGTATTTCTGAAGTATTAAAATAAATATTCACTAAAATATTCACTGTATATAGAGCTTGTTACTTACAAAAATCTATGATCTATTACAATTAATCAATTACATCCATAGCCTATAGTGACATGTTAGAAAGTCAGAGGGAACACAAAGTTATAAACTGACAAAATTTATATTAATGATATGATATAATACGGTATGATATTAAATGAACGCATACCCCCACAGATATCGCCGTCCACATTTTCACACTGTCGATCATCACATTCACAGTTTTTGCCATGAACCCTGTTGTCTCCTGGAGGGAAACAAGTGCATTGGCCACATTCACACCTCCCTGTAAGAATAAGCAATTGTTAGAGTCATGATTTCAGTACAGTAAAATAAATTAAATACAAACCCAAACCCTACCCCCCAAAAGACAAACTACAAGTCACGCTGTATTATTTGAAGTATGCACATAAACACTATTTAAAAGAAAGTAAAACAAAAAAGCAACAACTATCCCTCCTCTACAGCAACCAGAAGCAAAGTATATCATTGTTATGTCTTGGTGGAAACAGTAACAATAAGTAATCATTGACATTGTATGTTTTGCATATCTCAACTTTTCATAGCAGAGCTATGGCACATGTTTAACTGCATAAATAATCTCTATAATTGATCTAAAATGTTTAGCACGTATCTCAGAAACTCCAAAACAAATGTGATTAGAATTAAACTGTCTGTGCACAGGGCTACCGAAGATACTATCTCTTCGTAGAAACATAACAATTCAAATACTCTGTCAGGCATTTGGAAAGCAAAAATCCTTATAGTTTTTCTTTTCTAGGCCTGAGAGAATAGAAGTTGCAAGCAAAACCTCTGTCAGAGTGTTCCCTTCCACCAACCTGTTCAAGGGATGCCGAGTTTCAGCATCCATGCAGGGACAGGAATGACTCTCACACATTGATACAATGCACAGTCGATCCGATTTATTGGTCTGCTTGCGTGGTTATATACATTTTTCATATCTGCACACGCGATCACAATTATTCGGATAGGCTACAGACATAAATCACGCGCTGTTCGCGCACCCCATATTCCCTTATGTTTGGTAACTATGCACTAACGCTAATAGCAACAGACCACCTGCACGTTCTTGAACACATCTTGTTTTTGCTAACCCACATCATGTTTATTCTTAGCTGTCCGTTCCAGCGGCCTGTCCAGCTATGTTAACCGTTTTGCTCAAGCAGCCTAGTCATGCTAACTCTCAAACTACATCAACCCCAACATCTCCCCCTTTTTCTTTTCAAAAAAAGCTAAGCTATCTTATCATTGCCTTAAAAACATTTGCTCAATTTGTGTTAGTTGCATCACAAAAATTTTCTTTACAGTTGTCTCTAGTGCCTTTTGTGTTATGCGTATTATACACGGAACCAATATAATCACTGCTTCCTCTACATCTCCCCCTTTTTTTTTTAATGAACTTAAAGCAAGTGCTACATTGACACACCTAAGCATCACTATTGGCTTTACGGTCCAGTAACAGCCCTGCTACAGTGCAACATTCAAAACAAACAGAAGAACACAAATGCTAATAAAAAGTTATATAGATGTGAAGTGCATACCATAACCTGTATTCATATTAATCCCCTAGGCTAAAATCAATGTATCGAAGGGTATAACTCATTAACTATATACAATACCTGCACAACTCACCAAACCAAAGACTCAAAGGCAGTTACTTAGTCCAGACAAATCCGTTGGATCACAGAAACCAAATAAATCCATTAGAACACAGAAATACAAACACTATGACAACAAACACATAAAACCACACAATCATAGTCGCGACCACACACGCACTAGCACACCAAGTTTTCAACATAAATCCAAATGTTTCAAAGACTTATGATTCTTTTTTTTTTTTTTTTTTGCAATGCAAAGACTTATGAACAGACAAGGACTTACAATAACATTCAACATTTAACAGACAAATTCCCAAGCCTCAGTTTCAGGAAGAGTACTCTCTTTTCAATTCTGTTTTAGGAAGGGCACTTTCACTGCTCCCCAGGGATACAGCCCAATGCTGTGAAGCTTTCACTATGACTAGCAGGCAACTAACAGGCAGGCAACAAGAAACAATACTGGAAGAATGCCTTTGTCTTATTAATGGTTCGTGCTCAGAATTTTTTGGTCCAGGGATCAGAGGTTCTCCCCGAGAATCCCTCGGTGCTGGCTGGAGGTCCTGCAATCCCTCGGACCATTGATGTTCAAGAGCAGGGTCCTACCTGGGTACCCAAAGTCTATTACCAGAAAGCAACAAAATAATTCACTCTCCAAAACTTAACTCCAGAGCCCCAGAAAGCAGGCACTCTCAAGAACTCATTAGCATACATTAATGTCATAATCAGCTAGAACAGTTTGCAGCGATCAGGATACAAGGAATTCTACTGCAGTAATTGAATTATACACACTTTTTCCAACCAAGTCCTTGAACGTCAGGAAGACGGTTCTTGCCGCGCCGCTTCTGGGCTGGCCAGGACGGGCCGGCGCACTGGGGTTGGGGGGGGGAGGGGGAGGGCGAGCAGCAGGTTCGTGCCGCCGATTGCACGGGGAGGGCCGTGTGCCCCACCAGGTGTGAGGTTCGCTGATCCATCTGGTGTGGTGGTCGCTGGCGCTGCGGGCTGTGCTGTGGCGGATGGACTGCATGGTTTTATGCTGGAATTCACCCTGCTTTGATCTCAGGTCGGGTACGCCAATTGCTGTAGAGGGACCCTGTTGTACACTTTCGGGGTGCCGGATTTTGCACCCCACTTCCCATTTCTCTGGATTTAAAGGATCGTCAGGTTCTGGCGGATTTACTTCCCGCATTTCTCACGTTGGGTTAGGAGTTTCATTGTATGTAGGGTTAAATTTCAAAAGACTGCAGCTCTGTCCTTGCTTTTGAGATAACAGTGGAGGAGTAGCAGCCGCTTCTAAGATAGTTTCTATGAGTTTTAGAGCATTTAAATCTGTATGCACTGATTTCCAAGTAATGATTTCCTCAGGGATTTTAAACTGCAAGACTTTGTTCTTTCAAAATTCTCTGTAAAATCTTTCAATTGAGCTTTAGTTCCTTTCAGCTGATCATGCTTTAGACAGCTCGAAAAACAGGAGCTAATTGTCGCTCCTCTTTGTTGCCGACCTGCAGAGTCTCCGATTCTCTGCCACACATCCAAGTCAAACAACTGATCTGTCGTTGCTATCAGCTTTCGTCAGCGGTACCACAGTAATAGTCCCGATATCTCTCCTTCAGTTAACTTCACGTTGGCTCGATCCGCCAATTCCAGCAGGCTTCCTGCGCCGCCTTTTCCAACCCTGATACAGTGGAACCCATACTGCCGATATTCATGCCCCCCCGACATGCCACGGATCCGCTCCTGCCTCTCCCGGGCAGCCCGGCTTACCTCACCGGCCAGCAGTCCCCTGCCTTGTTCGGCTGCGGTATCACGTCGGGGTCACCACAATGCCGAGTTTCAGCATCCATGCAGGGACAGGAATGACTCTCACACATTGATACAATGCACAGTCGATCCGATTTATTGGTCTGCTTGCGTGGTTATATACATTTTTCATATCTGCACACGCGATCACACTTATTCGGATAGGCTACAGACATAAATCACGCGCTGTTCACGCACCCCATATTCCCTTATGATTGGCAACTATGCACTAACGCTAATAGAAACAGACCACCTGCACGTTCTTGAACACATCTTGTTTTTGCTAACCCACATCATGTGCAGTATCAGAACTTTCTCAATTGTTATTCTTAGCTGTCCTTTCCAGCGGCCTGTCCAGCTATGCTAACTGTTTTGCTTAAGCGGCCTAGTCACGCTAACTCTCAAACTACATCGACCCCAACAAAGGGAGAACTCCTCAGAGCTTAAAGGGGGAACGGATCCAGCCAAAATTCCACAGACCTTCCACTCCAAAGCCCTCAGAGCAGTGAGTATTAAATGGTTAGACATGAAAAACATTAAGATCAAGGACAGTCTTACATTGCACATTCACAAGATAGACTCAGTTCAGCGTAAGATTGGTTTCATTATTTCCTAGCTTCTAACTAACTTCTAGTTTGATTCCGTATTTTTTAAATTGTTTTAATGCAATGCTACTGTGAGGATACTCTGAATACGACACAAGCCATGGATCAAAGCAATACATGTGATGGGCTTGGGAAAAGACATTGTGTGTAAAAAAGGGCCACCAGAGACATGGCTTAGGATGCAGAAAAGCCTGTTCCTCTCGATCTCATTTAATCACAACAGCAGTGAGACTCCACCGGGGCCTGGACACTGCTCTGTTGACTGCAGAACCCAAACTTACAGTAGGAGCAAGTATAGCTACAAAGCAAAAAAATCCTCAAAGTGTAGCCTTTCAATATGTAACCAAACAGTTCAGCATGCACAATATTTTTTCAGCATTTGCCGAAATATTTTGCTGAATGGGGAAGGACTGTTAAGGAGAACCTTAGTGGGGCTTTTCTAACTGAAGATATTGTGACAATAAAACCTTTTAGGTCGACATACTGCCAGATCATCATTAATCTATTTTTCTTTCAACTTCTGACCTAAATTTGTGACATTTGATATTTAAAAAAAAAAATAGTCAAATTAAGTTGGAGTAGGGGGGATATTATTACTTATGGAAACATTCCCAGCTCATTTATATAGCTGTCATACTCTTCATCTTCCCAAGCATCAACGTACATTGCACTTCTGAGCTGACATTCTGTGTGCCAGGATTCAATCTAGAAGGACATTTTATGATCAACTCGAAGTGCATGAATCTTAAAAAAGACATGCTGAGAGAGAAAAAACAGCAAATACTTTATGATACCTTTATAATATACACAGTTTTAAAACTATGTTGCATTGACAATGATATGAGGATATTTGTTCCAGAAAGAAACTTACTATAGAAAGTGCATCTACCACATCACGAAATACAGTTTTATTTGGTAATCTTGTCAACATTTAAGATATTATTGTCTACAGAATGATTGATGTTATGTACTTGTGTTCTCTAAGATGTAATTATTTGCGAAGAACAGTTACACTAGCAACTGGAACAAAATAATTTCTTAGTACTTAAATATACAAAGACTTTAAATGAATCCAACTTGTCAGTTTTTGGGGCTCTTACAGTCTCTTTCTATGCATCTACCTTAGACAGTCTGGTTACATTTACAAAAATGTCACATCGCAATGTCCCAAAGCACAATCAGTCACCCATAGGCAGATAGGTACCTGATGAACAGGACCCATCTGCTGTGAAGACTCTATAAAATAAATAAAGAACTATCTTTAACACTGGTATCCTGGCTAGCTAATGTTACAATAAGGAGGATGCCTGAAGGACAATAAAATCAGATTAAGCAAGTTGCTTTGAAGAAAGGAGTCAGCAGAGATGGAAAATCCTCCAGAGGGACAAGCAGAGGAAGGTTCTGTAATGAGGCTCCTGCATGTTCTGTAATTAAGCATTACCTTCTGTAATGCTTAATTTAATAAGCCAGAATGACCTGAGAGCCCAGTGGCTGGGCACTTGCACTGGAATGAGAACAGATTCCTCTCAGTCCCTGCTGCAATTAATATTTATTCATTTTAGTTAATGTGCAACCGTTTCACCAGCAAAAAAATTGAGGAATATCCCATCCCTAGGCAGATAGGGCATATTTTTGTCATGTAAGAGATATAAGCTCAGGTTGCCCTCTCAAAATCAAGCACAAAGGGAATTTAGGCCCTACTTTCTCAATCTTCTGGTCTTAGCTAATGAATAAAACACTAACACAGATATTCAAAAACCCCACATTCCTTGTTGATATCAGTGCCTCGCATTTTATTATGGCTGGCTCCCACCTATAGGTGGGAATGATTGAGATCATCTGACTGCGGACCTCAGCAGAACTGAAAGTGTCTTGAAAGTGGACAGAAACTTCAGCCAGTAAGTCCTCCGGAAAAGGATTTCTCTGAGCTATTTCTTTACTTTTAAATATACAAAGATAGTTATAGTAGTTTAGTATACCGCTGCTGAAATTGATACTAAAATTATTAGCTTATCATTCCTTTTATTTTACAAATGTGACAAAATCAGCACTAGGAATATGAAAAGTGACTTTAGTGGTGGTACTAAATAATTGCAACTTTGTCCTGGCTTAAAAAGAGCATTTTACATCCAAAAGTACTGAGATTTTTGTTAGATTATGGAAAGTGGTCTCACTCTGTGGAGATAATTCAACTGAGAATTAAAGTCCTTTTGCTTCTGAAGAGCTAACTACAGAAGATATAGCAAATGTAAACTTCAAGAACTCAGTTTATCACCATATAGATAAACACAAAAGTTAATAACACTTTGTAACAAGAAATTTCACGTTGCTTCCCTAGGAAAACCAGGATATAAGATTTGCAGGGTAAGCTTTCTTCAGCCATACTACTACTTTGTCAGATGTATCTGCTACTGAAATAACAGAAGCCACTCCTTATTCTGTGACCTTCTTCTCTTAGTTATTGTGATAAAATACTTACCATACGAATTCAATTGCTCAAAAGTAATTTGAAGCTCACATTATACTGAAAAGGGATCAGCACTTTACTAAACATACTCTTTCTTTGTCTAGAATACTAGGTTTACCATAGCAACCTGATTATAGACGGAAAGCTACTGCTAAACACATCCTAAATTCTCTTTAAACTCCAGGGCATACGGAAACAATTAAACATAGAAGGACTATAATATTCTGCACCTTCTCAACTGTCTGTGCACGAGCTACACTTCATGAGTAAAAAGAAACAAGTTCACCTCTGACATTTCACAGCAAGTGGCTTCCTCTCCTCCTCAATAAACAGGGACGAGAAATATCATCTGATGAAGGCAGCTTTGTGATGGAGGTTGTAGTAGCTATTAGCACTGAAAAGCTTAACCTGCTTACTGCAATGCCAAATTCCAAACCCAGAATAATTATGGAAGACGTTTATTTGTCTACAATCTTAATATTTCCTCGTACTCTTTCCTCCCATTGATGTCAATAGGAGTATTAGCTTTTTATTGGCAATTGTTATTACTTGAGGACTGAAAACAGATCAGCTTAGGGTGGGTTTTTTGTTTTTAAGAGGAATTGAAGTGCCACATCTCATTAAAACACATAAGTTTGTTACATAACTGAGATAACTGACTCTATAGCATTTTTTCATTCCTCTTGTCCAACATCTATGAAAGCATAACTAAAGTAAACCATGCCCAGATTTACATTAAACCTGTTCCCATGCAAATGCAGTGACCATTAGCTGCATGCATTCAAACCAATTTCCAGCTGCCTATATAGACTGACTGAAAGTCTCTTTTATACAGGTAATTTTAATTTTAAAACACTGTGCTGGAAGTAGATAGTTTGTGTAATAAAACATTTTTATGCTGTTATTGCCAGCAAAACTATCAGGAAGAAACAGCAATAGTTTTCAATGTAAAAATAAACACTGGATATAATAAGATGTACTTCATTGCTTTTCCTGTCTATAATTCTACAACTTTAAGGATTTTACTGTGCAGGGTGCTGAATTTTTATCTTCTAAATGAAAACAAATAAATAAAGTAATTTTTTTTTTTTTTAAATGTGTAAAGAATACAGGGCCAATTTGCACTGAGATTTCTGTAAAAGCAAACCAGTTTCGTCAGCACCTCAGAAAGACAGTGTTTCAGGCTAGGGATAAATAGAAGGGAATGTGTCTTTAGGAAGGACTTTTCTGCCCCACGGCTGTCCCAGGCTTAATATCTGAAATCATTACCTATCAGAAATTGGCAATTTCTTTGTTATCAAGCAATCATCTCAGGCAACCTGAGCACATTCAGTAAAGCTGCTGTGTCTTTCTGCCAGCACAACCCATTTCATGCTGAAAGGAAACAGATGATCTAAAATAATGTAAAGAAATGGCAAATCAGAGAAGGGGGATGGGAAGATTTGTACAGAAGATCGCAAAGTTTCAGGGGACGTAGTGGGTGAGGAGGAAGCAGATGTGACTTAAGGAAGCAATAGATAGGATGTAGCTGCTTCAGGTAAGGAGAAGGAAAATTCACTGAGTGGTGGAGGGAAAAAAGACCAGTGAAGGGAATAAACAGTACCACAAAATGGGCAAACAAAATGCAGTGCCCGCCAAAAATAGGGTGGACAATCTCACCCTGCCTTGCTCAGTCTGAGTCATTAAAAGCAGTGTAATCCAGCTGAGCTTGATCAATGTCGAGAAATTTATAGACTCGAACAGAAAACAACTACAGACTTCTCAGTGGGCACACATAATTTGTTTTGCGTGTCCTGTTCCTGAAATAGTGAGAAAAGACTTCCCACAACTAGAATGGCTTTTTGCAAGTAAAAAATATTTTATCATATAAAAATATTGTGCTGATAAGACAAAAAAATCATTCTGTCTTGTACATGGAGATATCTCTGGCTTTTAAAATGCTGGTAATTCTTGGACCTGGTTGGCTGGATGGTTTATGACATGCCAGAAAAAGGCAACCTTTGGAAGCATCAAAAAGTGTCTTTGGAACCTCTTGAAACACCTGAATATCTGGCTGATTTCACACAAAGTACGAATATCTGGGGATTAGCTTCTTACAAGGATTTTGGGCAAGTGGGAGCAATGTTCTACTTGTAACATACGAACAACTTCATCTGCAACCTCTAGTTACGTTGGGGAAAAAAAAAGTTTTCCTCTTCTGAAAACCTTTACGAACTTGGATCAGCACAGTTCTGTTTGTCTCCAATGTTCCAACATGTCTGAAGGTTTGTGACAAAACAGCTAGATGGTCTAGAATAATGCTGGTGCTACCTCTTCAGCAAAAAGGAGTTCAACATCTGCATGAAAAAATCAATTCTCCTGCTGGACGTTAACACTGCTTTCTGCACTAAAGTGATATTTTACCATCTCAGAGAAATGAAGAACATCAGAGCCCTGGAAAGTGGTTTGTCCTCTGTACAGAGTGCTCAGCTGTAGCTGTGGGGTGAGGAAGGTGCACTGGGCTGCTCATCACAACAGGGTGACCCTTATCGCAGGTGCCAACATCAGTTCATCCCTGCTGAGCGGCACAGTGATAGGAGCAGAGGTGCGTGTGAGGTGCATCAGTAGTGTGGCACCCCGGGTCTGCTGTGCTCTGCACCTCATGAGTCTTTGTAGGAAAGACAGAAAGTCAACAGCCCGGGAGAAGTCATCTTGTACAGCAACTTTCCTGCATTTGAAACATCAGATGGGACTATCTATGGTTTTGTACTTTAACTGAAGGTACAAGAACCGTGAAGAATTTCTTTTCTCAGTGTGCACGGGATTGCTCTATTAGGCTGTTGGGGGTTTGGGGTGGGGGGCTTGATTTTGTGGAGATCTTCTGGTGAAAATTGGGGTTTTCACACAAGGATCAAGCAACAAGCACTTTTTTTTTTCTGCAGTACATTGTGAAAAATAAAATTGTGCATTTATTGCCTCATACAAAGGAAAAAATGTGCTGAAACTATCACAAGAACAACTACTTGTTCAAATTTGGGTTGGGAACCAACTTCCTGTTTCTAAATCAATACACAGAAAACAAACACGCCTTAAGTCTACTCATAAAAAGAGATTATTTTTAGCATGACTGACCCAAGACCTCAACTAAAGATATAAAAGCTCCAGAGAGGAGCTTAGCTGAATCATACAGACATAAAATTAAATGAAAATTGCTTTAATAAATCTAAAGTAATTTCCAAACTTCAGATTTTTGAACTACTTTTTTTCAATAATTTTGTACACTGAAGCGAACTTTTGGCAGCAAGCTCCGAGATATCTATTTAAATCGCAGCAACAGTAGCTAAGGCATATAATTGGGTTAAACATCTGTATTTTCCTTAGTCTTACTAGGCATCTCTCAACCGCGATAACAGCATCAGCTACTACATTCACCACTATCAACCGGGCTGAAGTAACTGTAATCAACTGCCTATTACCATATAACTATATCACACGCTTGGCAGAGTTGTATCTGTAGCTGATAACTTCTTGTTCCAAGTTGCATTACCTCACCTTAGGCCCATAGGTGGCTTCAAAAGCCAGGACACTTTCACTAATTTCTTATGTTGATACACCTGTTTTTATTTTGCTTTCCATATCAGGCTTGCAAAACCTACTCCAAACCTGTGTGACGTGCTCAGTGCCACTGGGCCATCCAGCACTACATGGAACATCATAGTCCCATGTGAAGGGGCTGGGAAAGGCTGAAGGCTTCACCAGGCATATGCAATGCACAGAGTGTCACGGTGGCTCTGGGGATTTTGCTGTGTCCAGATTCTCTTATCCTTTTCCTTTAGGAGAAGGAACCCAAAGTCCTGTGTCTGCTCATCACCTAAACTCAGCATTGTGCAATGTCTGTTGATATAAAAATTTGTCCTAAGAAAAACAGCAGAAATTCACAAATTAAGAAATTCTTTTGTTAAAGCTGCCTGAGACTTTCCACTGTTCTGTGTATGTTTTATAAAGTTGTTCACTGGTACAAAGCACCAAGTTGTCCTTCATATAATAAGGTGTGTGGGCTTTTTCTCAGACAGGAAATGTATGTTTCTTTTAATGTTTTTAAAATTCAATTGCTTTATAATGTGAAAGAGTATTAAAAAATGTCTGTCAATCTCATTTTTCCTTAAGGGAGAAAAAAAAAAAAAACCACAGAAAAAATATCCCTAAGATAAAAACCCTGGAGAAATAAAAGAGAAGTATGTTATCCCAAACAACAGAACTCTCACAACAGCACAAGCAACTGCATATCCAGGATTGTAAAAGCAAGCGTTATGCAACAGCAATTGGCAATGACTGAGACTTGCCCCCCACTTTAGTGCACACGGCGTGTATGACTGGAAGCCTAATTGCACAGTCGGCATATGGCATCTGAAGTAAATGCTCTTCCTTTGTGGAAGCCTAATAGTGAAATACTTTCGACAAATCCACTCAACAGCACCACTTCACAGATTTAGCATCAGATAGTCTTTTACAGCTCTTGCTGATCAGCACTAGTGATTTGTATCTTCTTTTCCATGTTGCTTTTCTTTTTTCTTTTTTTTTTTTTCCCTCCTCCCTCTCTTTAAACATTTGGGTAAGAAGCACTGCTGTGCTGCTAGTTTCCTTTTCAGATTGTTAACTTGTTGACATCTGCTATCATCATCAAGCCGGCATGTCTCCTCCATCTGCCTCCTCTCAGTAGCAGTTCTTTGAGGATACGCTTCTTGAAGACTGCTATTGTGTTTCTGCGCAGCCAATAGGGAATTTCTAGAGGAATTCCAGGAGAGAAGTCATTGAGAACACCCCTGCCTACTTTGCAAGAGCAAGATTTTAGCTGTATGCCTCGCTTTTCCTTGTGACATCTTCCTCATGTCTCCCTTTGGGGGCATGCCCTTGACTATTCGCTTGCTATATTAAGGGGACAAGTAGGACTACAAAAGCAATTACTTCTCTGCTCAAAACAAATGTGATAGTCAATGTCACCACACAGAGGAGAGATGTGTGAAGAAGACAAGAAAGAAGGTGGCAAAACACTTTCTAAAGGAATGTGTTGTTAAGGCAGAGAACAGTGGAAATGGAAGATGAGGAGGAGGAATCCGTTGGGGGAAAAAGAGTAAAACTAGATAGCATGGCAAATGTCACTCTGAAGATGTAAAAACTCAAGAATTCAGCAAGCCATCATCTGATTTTTTTCTACCTTCCCTCCCCTCTCCTCTTCTCTCACTCCAATAAAAATAGTTCAGCTTTCTTCCATCAGCCTTCTACTTTTCTTCTTTTCTCTCTGCTTTTTTTTCTTTCTTATTTGTCCAGTGGGCCCTCCCCTTCTTTAAAATGTTTTGCCACTGGGTACAGAACATTTTCTACTTCTACAAATCACCTCGTCTTTCAGATCACCCCATGTTACCCTTTCTAGCTCTCACTGAGCTCTGTCTTTTCATCTCATTTTCATTCTGTCCCTCCAAAATGCTTTCAATAACTCAAGCTATCACGAGAAACTACTATAAAGAGATGCCAATAAATCACATAAAGGATATACGGCATTCTAGTAAAACTTACATCTTTTCCATAGAACATGAAAAATGAAGTATTGTGTTTGATTTAAAGGTCCTGACCTGAGAATGCTTTTCCTTCACCTTGACAACTATCAGGAAAAATACGTCCGATTTCCCCTTCACCCTGTCCAACTGTCTCATGCTTAGCATAAGTTGCTATTATATATTTTCTGACAAACCCCAAACATAATAAAGAGGCACAATCCAACAGCAAAAGACGTATGAAACACAAGGACATTGTTCAAGAAGCTGTGATGGCTTTTGAGCCATTTACAGCTTTATGCATTTGACTGCCTTATTATCCAGAGGATTGACTGCTTACCCTTTTTTTACATGATCTGCCATGTAATGAGTCATAGCACTAACTCCACAGAGATATTTAATTGGCAGATTAATTTACTAGAAAATGTCAACTGCTTTGTGGAAGTTTAATCACCAAAATGTTAACCTTGTTCACTTCCTGCTGAAGCCTGTTGTTTATTAGGTAGTAAACTTCAAGATATTTTAGGATTGTAATACAAACCTATCTATTACAACATTTAAACTCCTAGACACTCTGCTCTTTGAAGCTTTATCCAAGATTAGAGAGCTTTATAGTGGCAAAACAACAATATGAAAAGATGTAACTGCATAGCAACCATCAGTATTATTTGCAGATAACAGACTGCTAAGTTCAGAAACCATGGCAACAAATGACATCACACTCTATCTACCTTATTGATTAGCTTTCACCTCAAAACTTTTTCAGAAACAAAAGACATTACCTAGCAACTGCATCATCTACTGAGTTGTTCCAAGTTAAAAAGCTCTTACTCTTCATTTGTAAGCAAATTTTTCCTTTTTGCTGCCAGCTGGCCAGATTGTGCACTAGCCTCTCGTTACAAAGCTCTCTATTTAATCTGTTGTAAAGACATTGCCTTATGGCTCCTAAAATCTTTGCCCCAAATGCAACTGCATCTGTGAAATAATGCTTCTTCCCGGTGCTCAAAAAGATTGGCTCTGAGGAAAAGTATGTAATGTGTAATGAGGGAATTAAGGGCATGATTGCAACAGCTTTTTAAAACTTTACCTTTAGAAAACAACACAATCCTTCATTTTTCCACTCTCTGATTTCAAGTATCAGTAGTAAATTCTTTGTAGTGGGTAACCCTGAGTTTACAGGTTTCAGGAGGAGCATATAGCAATAATAAAACCGTGAGCCAAGAGTTATCAAAGGAGACCAGCGAGACGTACTATGTATCACCCTACAGGGTTACTTGTTTAAACTTCACGAAAGAAATACCCTCTTTGCTCATCTGTCTTGATAGAACCCATGAGCATGCAAAGACACTGTTAAGACTGAGTTAGAGAGAACAGGTATAATTATGAGCTTCACATATTTATACTTAGCCTCCTATTTCAAGGACCTGAATGAAACCCAGCAATTAAAGACAGTTAGCAGTTTTCAAGCTAGCCGAAACACACGCAACAAGTAATTAAAGCCTGCCAGTCGGGTCACACTATTCCCGCAATGTATGCCACAGAAAAGATGGATTCGTGATCAGTCTCCAAATCTTCCTGACAAATACAACAGTACTCTGAAACACTAAAATCAAGGCATTTTATTTTAATTACTTAACTCAAGCAACCACTGTGAAGAGCCTAAGACTGAAACAAATGCTTATACATTAATACTGTTGCTAGTTCTGAGAGCAAGAATTCAGGTTTATAGTCTGCATTAGGCCCCAAATTTCTCAAAGGATGACTGCTAAATAAGATACATGCTTCTGTCAAGATCTCTGCTTTGACTGGAACTCACCTTCATTTTGCCAGTCAGTCACAAGCAGCAGATTTACCTGGGTGCTTAAGTTGGAGCTGCAAAACACAGCAGTCGCACTGTGCGGCCACCTGCCCCTGCTCTACCACCACCTTTCAGTCCTGACCCACGTTGCCACCAGCTACTCAGTGTCTGCTCTCAGCAGGACAGCTCACTGAAAATGCTGACCGCCAGGAAACGCGTCTGGAGGACCCTCAACCCTTGGTCACTGTCACCCCCTGGACAAGGAGAAGAGGAAACACCAGTGAGGAGACAAAGATGTGCTTGAAACTGAATGGAAACTAGGCACCAAGAAAGCCCTTTTCATATCAGTGCAGAGGCTGCTTTACTACCACAAATGAACTTCTGGGAGTGCCAGGGAAGTTTTATATAACCCATGATTTTTCCTATAATTCCTCTCTCAAAAGAGTGAGGGAGAGAGAATAAAAACTCCAACATTCCCCTGAAAGCATTAAAAGCTCTCCAGCAGATGGAGAATTCAAAGCACATGACCAGTCATTAGTTGCTTAGATATTTCAGTCAATATGATTTTGACAAAAAATAGTCACATAAAACATCAGTAATATTCTTGATATTAAGTATTGTGTCTCTTTTGTTTTAAGGGCATAGCTAATCTTTTTTATCTTTAAAAGTCACTGTTTAAAAAGTGAGAATTATGTCAACTTTGATAAATGAAAAAATTTAAGATGAAAATAAGTATACCAAAAAGTCAAATTTTTATAACTTTGGAAACATTCTGAAGTCAAATGAAGTAAAAATAGAAAAGCTAAGGTCTATTACATAAATCAGAGAGTAAGCGGATCTTTTACAACTGATTAAAAAATGTTAAGACTGCAAAGCCTGATAAGTACTGTAGGGAATTCTATGCTAAATTGAAAACATCTATCCTCTTCTGTTTTGGAAATAAGTATAGATATTACACAACGTAGTGCTTTGACAGTCTTCTCAGCCATCACGTAAGAACATAAAGACAATGCAAAGAATTCTTTCTACAGACCTATTGCTTTATTAAATATTTAAAAATTCATCAGAAATTACATTGCTGGCTAACAAAACAATCCTTTCAAGGAAAAAGCAATATTCACTGCAACAGTTTCTACCAAAAAAATATCTGCCAAGCTAAGAACAACTAAAAAGGGGAATCTGGACCTAGCCATTGGACTGAGTGGTTTTATCTTTCTGGGTAGACAAAGAATGCATCAAAGTCATCTGCTGTAGCAATTTGTGTGCCTTTTCTCCCCCAGAATACTTTGTCTAAGCACACCCACAAATGATATGATAAAACTGCCCGTTTCCCACCAATGAATGTATGGAGAACACAGTTTTCCCAAGGACAGTAGTCACTATTACAGAAATTGGAAGGTACTTGCAACTCCCTACCCACTCCAAGTGATTTAGGAGTAGTTCTTTGCAACTTCTCCGCAAGATTACTCCAGTGGAGAGGAAGGAAAGAACTCCACCCTTCAGATAAACCAGGCTTGTGAAATAAACCCTGTAAAAGTAAATTTCAATACTTTTTTAGCATTAACAAGAGCTCGCTGGTAAAATAGCCAGTGCCAAAGTCAACAAGGCAGACACACAGGAGAGATTTTATGTGAATTTAAAGGTGGGAGAGGTTGTTGGGAGTTTTTTCTTTCTTTTTTCGTGCTTTTGCATTTAAGGGTAGGAGTAGGAAAAGTTAATGAAGTGGTTGCCAAGGCAGCAGAATATGGGACATGGAGAGAAGAGAAGACCGTTACAATGACTAGTCACACATTGGTAAGCACGCTCTGGAATAAGTTCGTGTAAGAAATGTAATCTAAGAGGTTCCACCAAAGAAAAGATACCAAGACTAAAGCCACAGCTGAGGATGAAGGTAAAATTTTGATAGGGAACGAACATGTAGAAGAGAAGAGGGAAGGCCAGATATACTGAAAACTTGCAAATCTGGCAAACAGGAAGATCTTGTCAGCAGATTCTTAGATGAGGAGAATGGGAAACAGCTGGCCATGAAGTCACGATACAAAAGCAGAACTGGTAACAGAGAGAAATTAGGATAAGTCTGGAGTGCTCCAAACACTCTGAAAAATTAAGAAAAGAAGATGTGAAATGGAACAAAAGAAAAGCAAAGATGCCTGAAAACTACAGAATCACAGAATGATCTAGGTTGGAAAAGACTCTTAAGATCATACAATACAACTGTTAACGTAACAGTCCCAAGTCCACCACTAAAACATGTCTTGAAGTGCCACATTTTTTAAATACTCCCAGGGATGGTGACTCAACCACTTCCCTGGGCAGCCTGTTCCAATGTTTGACAAACTTTTTGGTGAAGGAGTTTGTCCTAATACCCAGTCTAAACATCCCCTGGTGCAACTTGAAGCCATTTCCTCTCGTCCTATCACTTGTTACTTGGGAAAAGAGACCTCACTACAACCTCCTTTCAGGTAGTTGTAGAGAGTGATAAGGTCTCCCTTATCAAAGAGGAACGGACAAGGGAGGCAGGTAAGTATCACAGCTCACAGAATAATAAGTGGGGGATGATGTGAAAACAGAAAGTGAGGTGATCTGCCAAAAGAAAGAACAAAGGAAGGAGAAACTGTGACTGACAGTCAGCAAAGTAAGGTAGATTAATCTCAAAAATACAAGGGTATGCAAAAGGGGTGATCATGAGTAGTTCTGAGGAAGATGCTCCAGCAAGTGGAAACCCAGGTGTCCTCAGGAACTTTTTTCCAAATATGTAGAAAAGAAGTGGCATTAAAAGAGAATTAAAGACAACAGCTAGCTCAAGCAGTGGTGTGAAGAGAGAGAAGCTGTATTATCTTCTAAAAGCAAATGACTTTATCTGTGGAAAGAGCCAACACATTTTCCATAATAATAAATAATCAGATCCCATTTCCATAGGAAGACAGCTCTGATTAATCAAGACATTCACCTTGCTGAACTATGACGCAATGGATCATTTTACAGACTGCTGTCTACAGAAAGAAATACTATTTCCTGCACCACCATGGTTCAAAACTTTGCCAGCTGATTTTCATTTTCTAAGAGCAATTTTTCTATCACTGCTATGGCCACCTTTCCTCTTACACAGCAAAACCAAGCCACATCTGAACCACCATGGCTCATAAGGATTGAATGCTGGTCATAACACATGGGAAGCGTAGTTGCAAAGTTAGAGATCCGGTGCCAACCTGGAGAAAAACAGTGTTCCCACTTCGCTATTCAATCAGGCTAGATCTTTCTTTCACTAAAAACAACCATTCCTATATGCTTACTTGTAATAACTAGAGAGGGCATCGTGGATCACAGTGTACGGTTGCACCTTCTGAGTTTCACCATGGATCTGAATTTAGGCAAATCATTAGCAATCCAGCTTCCTGTCTACAAGAACAAAGCAGGATTACAGCACCCGAGAGCAGAGCACTAGCAACCAATATATTAAAAGCAGTCAGTGTGCAAGTTGGTGTTACGAAAATAAAACAACCCCACAACCACTCTAGTTAGACCCCACCTGGAGTCCTGCATCCAACCCTGGAGCCCTCAGCACAGGAAAGACATGGACCTGTTGGAGTGGGTCCAGAGAAGGGCCACAAAGATGATCCGAGGGCTGGAACACCTCTCCTGTGAGGAAAGACTGAGAGAGTTGGGGCTGTTCAGCCTGGAGAAGAGAAGGCTCCAGGGAGACCTTATTGCAGCCTTCCAGTACCTGAAGGGGGCTACAAGCAAGCTGGAGAGGGACTTTTGACAAGGGCATGGAGTGACAGGACAAGGGACAAGGGCTCTAAACTGTGGCAGGGTAGATTTAGACTAGATATAAGAAAGAAATTCTTTACTCTGAGGGTGGTGAGGCACTGGAACAGGTTGCCCAGAGAAGCTGTGTATGTCCTCTCCCTGGAGGTGTTCAAGGCCAGGTTGGATGGGGCTCTGAGAAACCTGATCTAGTGGAAGGTGTTGGAACTAGATGATCTTTAAGATCCCTTCCAACCCAAACCATTCTATGATTCTATGAACCTATGACTTGCAAGACGGGGAAATTTGCAAAGAGCATCTCCAGATGGAGAAAGACAATGTGGGGGGAACTGCCCCTTACAGCTGTAAGATATCTTTTAGCAGCTGACAGGAGCTCTTGTGCTGCTGTGAAAGTCAGGCTTTCCCAGCCCTGGGCTCCTGCAGCACTCAAAGGAGCCACAAGATCTGGCAGCTCTTGGTTTCCATGAGAGGTGATGGCCCGCAGGAGCTTGGTGCTTCTAAGTCAATCAGCTCTGCTGCTCACAGAGGCATTGCCATGCTTGGGGCAGAAGGTAGTCGTGGGTCCTACTGAGCCCTGAGCTGCAGGGCACCATTTGACAGCAGCAGGATCCAGCCTCACTGGAAAGCAGCTGCCCCCGGAGCCAAACTCAGCTGTCAAGCTTGGACCTGTATATCCACCACAAGCACTGGAGACCAACCAGGCATCTTTGCAGCAAATGTAAAGTAACATTTGTTGTTCATGGCTTTCACTTTAAACAGGTAAGAGAGAGAAGACAGGAGGCAAATCCCAGTGGTGAAAAACATTGTTCCAGCACTAGGATGCCACCTCTGATTTTAGCATGGCATGAATTAATGCTAAAGCCATGTTTGCTTATATGGATTTTTACAGACTATTAAAAATTCATCCCAGGCCTTTTCCAGGAAATGTCAGAGTTCTGTTTAGCAAAGAAGAAAAAAAAATAAAAACAATTACTGCTAACCAGATTGAACACAATGGGTTTGGCAAGCTCTGTCATACCTGATTTCAGCTGGAAATCAGGCCTAGATGGAGCACGCCACACTCACCATAAACATCTTATTAGAGAAACAAAATAGGCCTAGTATTACCAGTTTAAATTTGTCAAAATCGCCTTAAACACAGCATGAATGTGGGATTTAATTTTATTGCTGTTTTAAAGAAAAAGTACCACAAATTGCTCAGAAAAGTACAAGCAACAGTTTAATGCTGTGCTTAAAAAGCAATTAATTCTGCAGATCTACTATTTAAGCTAATATAGGTTTTGTTTTTCTTTGCTTTTTTTGTTTTTAACAGCAAGCAATAATGAACTAAACAACATTTATTTCATTAAAAAGTGTATTGGCTCCTCTTTGCTCATACAGTCATAAGAAAATTGTATTTAAGCCTCCTCTCGGTAGTTCCATGCAACTGAAAAACTGGTGTGTTATTAAATTCCTGTGCAGGAAGATGTAAGGTCCCAGCAACTGCTAGGATTTTAACCCTTCTCCCCGGGAACCTGAGTTACGGCAGAGCACTGACAGCAGCAAATAAAAGGCTGCCACAGAAGAATTAGTAATTTTGTTGCTATTTTGATTTCCCCCTCCTGGAGTGGGGAGGCTAGTGAGGTTTGGTGCTGAGGGAGTGGGAAGAAATAAGGAAACTAATCAGCAGAACTCATTATTTTTTCGGTGAGAAAAAGTGGGAGGCATAAGTTATGGGGGGCAGTAACTGTAGATCAGACAAGGGCAGAAACTGATACTCAGTTGTGAGAGGAAAAAGAGCAGTGGAGACATGAGCTGAAAATAAGCAGCAACCACATGTACTCTAACATCAGTAGCATGCAAAACACGTCAAAACTCAGATACGCGCACACTCACAGAAATGAAGCATTTATTTTAAAGAGTCAGTCACTCTTTGCTTCCTCCCCAGGAGCAGCAGTGCTGCCGCCTCCCCAGCAGTGAGACTGCATTGCATCTCAGCATCGCTGCCGGAGATGTCAGGTCTCTCCACCTTGCGCAGTAAGAGTTTGGCTTTCAGAAGCTGTGACGTGAAAAGGGGTCAGCGGGTAGAACAGCAACGGGCGACTGCCGGAGCGGGCTGCGTGGCAGTAGACCTGGAGAGCCTGGAATTGTCGCCCTCAGGATGAGGAGCCTGAGCACAGGCAGATCACATAGACAGAATTTAATATTTTTCCTTTAAGGCTTCATTATCAGCACTGCTGCTTAAATGAATGAGTCATTCATCTATCCTGTCTCAAAAAGATCACAACAGGAAACATTACACCCATCTCTATCCGCTCCTCCACTGCTTTATTTATAGGTGCAATTAATGAAAAAGAAATGTTTTTTCCCAAGAAGTTTCACTACACAAGTGAAAACTATCTACAAACCAAACAGCTTATACAGTATATGAAATACACACAAAATAATACAAGCAAAACCCCCTCGTTTTTAGTATCGACCCGAAAGACAATCTAGGCCTAACCTAGAAAAGCCACCACTACTAAGCAGAGGCTCAGTGTTCAGAAGACCAATAAAATCAGCATACAAAACCAAACAAAGCAAAAGACATGCCAAGTGCAACATTTTTCTGCTGCAAATACAATTATATTTGTGGGCTTTTTTCGCCCAAAAGACCTTTACCTGAAAAACTATGATACAGATTGACATAGGTGTCTTCTATACACGAAACCCATGCAAGACCCCACACATGCACGCCAGAGTTTCTTCAAGGCAAACACTAACAAATGCTGAGATTTCACAGGAAGCTGTACCAAAATCACATGATCACATGACTTATCATGACACTGAAGACTGATATAATTCTAGGTAAAATAACCCCCCACCACCACCCCAAAGTCAGATTAAAATCACTTCCTGATTCAGGAAAATTTGGAATGGCAGGTACAGTCTAGTTTGCAACATGCACACAGGTCTGCGGCAGCATGAAAGGCATTCACAAGTCAAACAGTGGAATTCTGTCTCATGTCATTTTCAACAAGTCCACCCAAAAAACAAACACAGAACAAGCCCCTGGTGGCCTCTCTATTAACGGGTAAGGGATTACACGTCAGCTTTCTCCCTGCTCTTCTGCTAGGAAAGAGGCAAAACCTTTAAGGATCAGTTTGTATAGTCTTTCCAAACAAGGCTGAATCCAGAACTCAAGTTATCAGCATGAATACAGATTTTTGACAGAGTTTAACAACTCAAGCATGCTGCTGAGCTAATGTGGTTTCACATCTAGAGCTAGTTCTTGCGTGGCTAACATACTACGAAACACAAACTTGGGACTTTCTGTAGAAGACCCAGTGGACAAACTCTTAGCAAAGCTAAAGTTTTGAGCTGATCCACGGACTGTGTTCCTAATGAAATGATCTATTTGTCTGAAGAATCTTATTAAGCCCTTGATTAGATATCATCCATGGCAACTAAGGGAGATGTGGCTGGAACTCAGGCTGTGTGGAAGCTCATATATCTGTCTCCTGCAGATAGATTTTTAATGAAAATAAACTCAATTCTAAGGATGCCTGTGGCTTTAAATATCACAGTAAAGGAGAACCACACTAGTTAGCACAAAGGCTGAAGCAAACCCTGAACTAGCCAACAAGGGATGTATTCTTGCAGACCCTGAAACCCAGAAGAGCAGCTGTCCAAACTGCCCCCCTCAGCTCTCCTCTTCCTGTCAATGGTCTCTTCCCAGAGAAGCCCAGGCAGTCACAGGGATTGCCTGCTGCAAGCAAACGAGTTACTGAGTAGTTAAGTGACAAGTGAGCCTCCAATTCTAGTGTATTTGTTACGCAAGAAAAAAAGGTAATGCAGCATGACATAAATTAACAGCAATATCTGAACAGGTATATAAACCAGAGAGATACAAACACTGAGGAGTCCCCTAGATTTGACTTTTCACTAGAATATATGGACAATGCTACTCTCAGGTGTTAGCCTAGTGCCATGAAAACACACCATCTCAAATTAACAAAGAGATGGACTAAGTGTCTAGTACTGCTGTCTCCTACTCCTCAGAGACTGCAACACATTATCTTTAATTGAAATTAATTCATTTGTACTGATGGGAAAATCAAACTGTTGCCATGAAGAGATGCTGCAAAATTCAACAGATCTATTTGTCCTTGTGGGAAAGTCTTTTCAGCTAATGTGAGTAACAGTATAATCGAAGGGGATCACAGTATAGTTGATGTGGGAAGGCACCCCTGGAGATCATCTGGTCCAATCCTTCTGCTCAGCACAAGGTGGTCTACAGCGGGCCGCCCAGGACTGTGTCCAGTTGGGTTTTGAATGATTCCAAAGATGGAGACTACATAAGACGTCTAGGCAAGTTCTTCCAGTGTGTGGCCACCCTCACAGTAAAAAAATTTTTTTTCATCTTAGTCGTTTTCCTCCTCTGATCTACTATGGCACCAGGAAGTTGATGGGTTTCAAGTACCCAGAAAAATCATAGATTTTTAACACAAATTATTGCAATGCTTCCCCTGTAGGAGGCAAAGAAAAAAAAAATTTCATTGATTAATGAGAAATCATTGAGATTTTTTTTGAAAAACAAATATAAGTTTCCCAAAAACTTGTGGTGGAAATGCACAATATGCATTTACACTCCATACCTTCCAATTCACAAAAAAAACCCGAAACAAGTTGGGAAATAGAATATTTTATAGAACCCAACATCTCCACCCTGCACTCCTTTGAAAATGAAGTTGCATATCTGTTTTGCAAAGTCTGTATACTATTTTTGAAGAATAGATTATGCTTTTTCTAAATACATAAATTAGGACAAGAATCAATACAGCAACATATTTTACTGACTTCTAAGTAACACAGAAATTAATTATTAAAAGTGTGCTTTTGCCAGCTACCTTTAAAACAGTTATAGATTGCAAATTTCTATAAAGGACACACTTGAAGTAACTCACTTTTCTTGCCCTGCTGGGTCCTCAAAAAGAACTTTAGAGTTATAAATGAAGTGACTTTCATTAAAGCAGAAAGAAGTACTCGGCTTTTCAGTCTTAGACTATCAAAACTGGGCTCCACATCTATTGTAAATGTATTTCCTAGGGAAGATAAATGTGTTGAAGACATCCCATCAGAAATGCGTCAGTTTTTTAAAAAAAACTATGACAGGATTAATCTTCCTAAATGATCTAACAATAAATTTCCACTTATTTTCCTGTTTTCTTTGATTAAAGGAGCAAACAGCTTGCCAAAAAAATATTCAGTGTTCTTATCTTTGAGTCAGTCAGTAGTGCTGACTAGAAAAACTGATGGTTTGTCTTAAGCTCTAGTACAAGATCTACAGTAAGATCTCAAATCCAGATTACTCATAAAGTTATTTTATATCCATAACAAACAAACAAACAAAAATCTGATCTACGCTGCAATGAGATTCTCAGGAGCAGGTCTGCAATTGGAAAACAAAAATTTACAGAGCATGAAGACTGCCACAAACATTACCATTCTCTGCTCTGAGGATAACGTGTAGTTCTTTTTCAATGTCTCCTAACGTAAATCAGCAATTCACTTCCTCAAAACAAAACACCCTTCCATTGGAAAAGGATGAGAAAAAGAGCAAACCTCAGGTGCTAGCACTCTTCCTTACCAGGCAACTGAAAGGCACCTGGATATGGTGGGGATGTTGCATAAGAGCATACATAGGTTGGAATGAATTCCAAACACCGAAAATGGTTATTCAAAGACATTTAAGAGGACAAACAGCCTTAAGGTGTTTAACAAAGGAAGGCAGCAAGTCTGAAAAGCAGATCTACAACTTGAATGCAAAGCTAAGCTGAGAATTTAAGAGGACTTCTAATAGAAGGTGGTCATAAATAGGGCAGTCTGCAATGAAAATACATTTAACTAAAGGAAATGACATGAATTGAAGACAGGTGTGAAACAACCTCAACCTGTAGAGATGTCTGGAGTTTTAAATATAGGTTGCTTTATATC
Source organism: Opisthocomus hoazin (assembly GCF_030867145.1). Classification (NCBI taxonomy): domain Eukaryota; kingdom Metazoa; phylum Chordata; class Aves; order Opisthocomiformes; family Opisthocomidae; genus Opisthocomus; species Opisthocomus hoazin. The sequence continues at coordinate 65,145,047 of NC_134414.1, read as the reverse complement.
TTTCAAACAATGCATTTTTCTGTGCTTTGCTGAGAGTAACTCAGATGTATAACAAAGGTCTCCAAATAGCATCATTTCATGTCTACAACTATGAAGAAACATAAAAAGTCAGTATAAGTCTATTAAGGATATCTGTTTTGTACCAAGAGAGGTTCAAAACACATCAATGCACACCTAATAAAATAAAATACAAATAATTAAGTGTATTCTAGAAGGTATTAATACAGTTTCTGACAAAACAAGTGTGACAGTAGGATAAAGTCTTAAAAGTACAAAATCCTGGCAATTCCAAACCACAAAACTCAGATCCCCTTACCTGGGTCCCTTTTGTATAGCAGGGTATACTATGGCTGAACACAGGACAAATTATGCAACAGTGCCAAGTGTCATTGCTACTGTGTTCATTCACTTACATGCATGTAGATAACTGTAACTGCTTTGTTCATATCACATGTTATATACAGAAAAACTTAAAATTCCTAGAAATGGAATATTTATGATCTTAAACCACGGGGGCTCTAGTCTCATGAGAGACTTATCATGAGAGTTTGCAGGTTAAAGACAACTGCCATGTCTCATTCTGCACTAAATTCATTTCATATCCAGTCCATATTATCAGAAAAAAAAGGGCTGTGGGAAGATCCATATCCAAATGTCACTTCAATGAAAAGAATTTCTCAGTGTGCCTCCATTTTTTAATCTGTGAAAGATTATTCAAGATCATGGGTTAACTCCTGCCAAGCATTGTTTCTATGTTACAGTGTGTGGATGAAAAGGCAGTAGAAGGATTTTTCTCTCCCTGTCTTTCAAACAAATCCCTTCAGTGAATTTTTCCTGTATAATACCAGGATGAATTATAATTGCTAGCATCATAAAAGCACTAATAGTCCAAGAATGAGTGTAGGGGCTTTCAAAATACAACCATTTGAATTACTAGGAGTTAGTAGCCTGAATTACCAACAGCTATGAACAAATAAAGCGGTGACCCCAGTGCTGTTTGATGTATTGAGATGGGTGCACTGATTAATTAAGGCAAACAAGCAGGCAATAAAAGGGGGAGAAGGATGTACTAGAAGCCCACCATTCATGCTGCATGTTCCAGGCAAGGCAACTGGCTGGCTCCATCTTCTTTCCAGGCAGAAAGTAATACATCAAAGTGTAGAAAGTTATAAGGCCATGGCCCTGCTGACTCTTTGCACCATGCTAAGAAACACAACTGATTCACTGAGAGATGGATCTCATTACAGCACCTGTAACAGGTGCCAATCAGGCATTAACCAAACCCATTAACGAGCCCAACGAACAGCTGTATCTCCTGCTGCTCACTTCTGTTCTTCCTTCAGGACTTTTCATAACATAGATATTCTAGCCTGAAACTTAGATAAGGGATAGAGGAAGGACAGGAAATTATCTGCTGTTATTCAAACCCCAGGATTTCTGCCCTTGAGCTTTATCTTTTCTTCAAATCAAAGTATTTCTGTGCATTGTCTTTCATGAAGTTATGGTCTTCCTGATATCTGACTCAATAATTAATGTGTAAAGTTGTTACTTGCATGCATAATCTTACTCTCTCATGAATATGTGAAGGAGGAAAGATTATAAGTTGTCAAATGCTTCCAGAGCCTCTCTCCATGACAGAATGATAGATCCCAATGCTGTATTTAAAACACAGCTGAATAGATAAAAATAGTGTTTAACTTTTATAGTCATTATGAACCATAGTAATTTATTGAACCCTTCACTCAGCTGAGGAAACAAAAGATTGGGAATGGGTGAATGACTCATTTCTTTTCATGCCGTGTGCACTGATGCTCCAATAGCTTGATGATCTGAAGGCTAAATAAGACTGCACAAATGTATCACAGAAATGAAGCAAACAACACATCATAAACAAAAACAAACCGGTGGAAAGCACTGAGGGAAACCAACCAGCGGTTGGCTCTTAACTATCTGTATCTACAGGATGTGTCTGAAATACTTGGGAAGACAAATGCAGATTTCACAGTGATTCAGAAAAAAAAAAATAAAGTAATCTCAATAGGAACAAGAAGTCTCAGTAAATAGGCTCGAGTGTTTCTGTTCCCAACAACTTCAGTATGGAATACACACATATGTTTCACACCCTCTTTTTCTCTTTTCCCAGAACACATCCATGAAAGGAATTTTTATGTCATGTTAACAATAGACAGTTTGACTGTAACCTCATAATGTATCTTCATGGAAAGCATGATCTATCTATATTTACAGATGACACTGAAAATAGTTTTGTGCTACCATGTTTATAAACTGGAAGTTAAGAGGTATAATCTGTCATGGAATATCTGTAAAGCTGATAGTTTGAATAAATCTGCCAAAACACACAGAGATCCTGATTCAGCCTAAACTAAAGAGAACAACTCAGGAATTGCTGTACTGAAGCAAAGCAAAACAATAGTATATCTGATTCTGTGTTCCTTCACTGACCATGAAAAGCTTTGGAAGATTCAGATTTGATATGCGAACTCCAGGTTACAAAGCTTGGCTTCCTTCCATGGATCCCGCACAGAAGAGCAGGCAGCCCAAGATTGCGTATGGATCCACAAGCAGACATAATATATAAAAAGTCAGATGAGAGAAGGTTTATAACATTCATGAATTATAACCATTCTTGCTTGACTCAGAGTAGAGAGAAGCCCATTTCTTTCCAGGTATCAAAGGGGTAAACTCTTAGGAGGAGAAAAGAAAAAAACACAAAACAAACCAACAAACAAACAAATCACTCCATGTCGTGTTCCATTCTCAAAATATTTTTTGTTTTCCCTGAAGAAAAACAAATGACAATCAGAAAGATCATTTCAGCATCTTCAAATGAAGGTCAAAAATTTGAAGAAGGTGTAGGCAGTTCTCTTTGACTCCTAAGAATGAAAATACAGCCATAAATATGAACAGTGTTATGAATGCAGCCAGGAATACGCACTCTTCCACAAGATTTTGAATACACTAGTGCTATGGGTTGAATTGTAAATGTCACTGCTATTGATGCATTTGCACTTTGCACTTGTGAAATGAAGATAAGCTTTTCATTTGCTATCAAATAGCACTTAGAAACATTAATAATTCTGCTAGAGTTTGCATTTTGTTTTGAATATTTTCCTGTGCCTTAGAGTATCCCAAAGTCCTCTCTGAAGCAGCTGACAGAAGCTTTCAAGGTGTGAACAAAAAAATCAGGTAGATAACTGTGCTGAAATTTCTCATCCAGGTACCAAGTAACTAGCCTAAGTTACCAACTAGCAGGTACCAAGTAACAAGCCTAAGTACTAGAACTGCCCAATACTTCTCTTTGTGAAAAGTCTTCCTAACACGAAATACAAACGCGAATCATACTAAACAGAAAGCAGCGCAAAGAATTCCTGACAGAGTAAATATGAAGGCAGCCATAAATATATGGTGTATTCTAATTAACCTGAGTCATTTTGAAATATTATATAAAACCTGTAATTGCTCCCCATTGTTCCGCTCAGGTGGTAGTCAATTAGGAAGGTTATTGAGCCCTGCTATGGGCAGTGAAAGCAGATGTTACTCCATATTTCAGACTAAAAGTTCAAAATATTCTTTTATGCTGTTTTTAAGTATCCGATTATATATTTCTTACTGGGGAATATCAGGCTTCACAATAAAACTTTTAGTTTGTTGAACCCCGGAGCAGAGAAAGGGACATTATAATTGATAACACAGAAGATGAGAACAATTAAAATCTCAGCTAACACTAAGCCTGAGAAGGCAATGTTCCCTTTCATCTCCTATATGCCATTATTCATTGTCAACAGAACAGAATGGTCCCTCCTTAAACAAGGAACCTCTTCAGACAAGAGCCGTCACCCGTTGCCACACAGGCATACAGTGCTTACAGAAATACCGCTGCCGTCTCCTGAGTGGAGACCAGAGGCACTAAGAGAATACAAATGATCACAGAGTAATTGAAATTACAGCCCAGGATATCTGGTGACTAAATGCAGAGCCTAAATATAAACCTCAGTTTGGTTTATGAAACATATAGACACACTAGAATCATTAGCTGACCATTATGCATCTACTCTCACACAAATAGTGCTGTTTAAGACTCACCATGCAGTATTTTATGCTTCCTTAACACTAATGTGGTGTCTTCAAAGGCAAACACTAAGAAGGATCTCAGCTATCTCAGACTGAAGCAAGAGGTTACCTTGAAGCTACCTGCAAAACAACAAAACTATCCTGTGATGTATGTCTCTGTGACATTCAAAGCACTTTACACAGCTGTAAGAAGTGTAAAATTTGTGTGCTACACTTTGCTACAGACCTAATTAGAAACACCGTTATTTGGGGCTTTTTGGAATGGGCAACAGGTCCCACTCGTCACAGCATTACCATTCAGAATATCCTATCAACATTTTGGTGTTTTATTAATGAAGTAGAAGATGTTGGGGACATGGGGAATGTCTTTCAAGACTGAACTTTTCAACATTTTCTCTGTTGATAAGTCATAGCTTGATCTTAAGACATCTGTTGCCAAATGTGAGTACAATAAAACTAGCCTTAGCATAACCTTTGATGCTTTTTTCTAGGATACACAGTTTTACTAAATTCTGTTGTCATAGGTTAAAATAGAGAAGCTACACAAAGGGAATATATACCTCCAAGTACTGTTTTTTAAAATAATACGAAGTAGAAGAAAGAAGAGAGGAAAGACTTGAAAAGAATATTCCTTGCTACTAACTTTTTTAATGATTGTGTAAGTTTTTAGCAACTTATATATTTATGCTTAGTATAGCATCACCTTTTACAATTCTTAGAGATGCTGGACTTAATTTTTTCTTATCTGCCATTCTTTCCTATCCTGGTAGCTATTTAGTGCCAATGGTAAAGAAATACAAAACTCTGTAATACTTGACCTTGTTTAAAACACACTAATACTAAAAAACAAGTACAGTGCAATGGCTACGTTCCTTGAAGATTGCATATTTGTATTACCCAGACATTTCTTCTAATGTGGCACCAAGGTAAGATCTAATAATACCATGCAAAAATTAGTTGTAAAGAAATTTTGGTAAAATTTTGGCAATTTGTGCTTCTATATGTCTGGATCATTCAGACCAAGTATTAGTCACTATCCACTCTTAGTACACAACTACCAACACCATCATTACCCAAAATTTCAGATAAAGATTTTTGGGCTTGATTTCATCTTGATCTAGGATAACTACAATTTGACAAATAAATTACTAAAGCAGCATATGTATAGATAAATATAATAGTATGAATTAAGCTTATTTTTCCTGAAACTGAGATTAGATGACCATGAGTTTTTGATTTTGTGACAACAGGGAATCATTTTTCCTCTTTCCAAGTGGGCCAGCCCCTGAATCCATGCTTGTGTATTTTTCAGATTCTTGTAGAAGGTGGTATCAATGGCTTGTTGGGTATTTATACTGCAAATGGTTACAGTAATGAAGGTGTTTAATCATTAAAATGCCGTCAGAGAAAGTGATGCATTCACCTTCCAAATGAAGGTCGTAAGCCTTTCTTGAAGATATGGCTTTGTTCTTAAACCAAACAGAAACTAATAACCTCAGTATGCAAGTGTCTGTATGGAATCTAAACCTTTGAATTGTGAACTGTCTTATCGAAGTTAAATTCAGTGGGCAGAAAGGACCCAACTTGGAGAAAAAGAACTTTAATTATAATTATAGTATTATTATTATTAAACATATAATAATACTAAATATGTATTAAATTACTAATTTGGGTACCGGGAAACAAACAAACAACGATACCTCTCCTACCACCCTTTTCCCATGTTCAGCTTCACTCCTTCACTTCTGACTCCTGTCCTCCCCTGCCGTGAGCAGCACAGGGGGATGGGGAACTGGAAGTTCTGGTCAGCCCATAACAGCTCCTCTTTGCTGCTCCTTCCTCCTCACACTTCTCCCCTGCTCCAGTGCGGGTCCTCCACAGGCTGCAGGGGTTATCTGCTCTGCTGTGAAGCGCCTCCTCCTCCTCCATTCTTTCACCTCAGTGTTCATACTGCAGTTACTCACCCTTCTTTTCCATCCTCCTTCTCCATCATTTTCCATCCTTTCTTAAACACACTTCCCCTGAGGTGTCACCATCCTGCCTGCAGGGCTCAGCTGTGTCCTGCGGTGGGATGGCTGCAGACAGAAGGAACAGACTGTGTTTGGCACAGGACAGTTACGGCCTCTCCTCACAGCCCCCTCTCCTCTCTGGCCCCTGCAGCCCCCATCACTAGCACCACCTTGCCACCTGCAGCCAGCACAGGAAGAAAACAGAATGGATATTTTCCCAGTATTTTTTCATTTCATTTTCTTGCACTGGTTTCAAGGTCCATTTTACATTATTTGGAGATTAACTTATTTTTATTTTGTTTTATTTCTTCACTACTGAGCTGTATGTAGATATTCAAATGCAGAAGGAACACTTCTCCTTGCTACAAAGGTTTCTACATTCAGCCCCTACTATCCCCAAAGGAATTTTAAAAAGCTGAATGAAGATTTACATAATACTTTGATTACGTGATTTTTTTTTAATGATGATAGGACAAGCGGTAATGATTATAAACTAGAAAAGGGTAGATTTACGTTAGATATAAGAAAAAACTTCTTCATGATGAGAGTGGTGAGGCATTGGAACAGATTGCCCAAGGAAGTTGTAGATGCTCCCTCCCTGGAAGTGTTGAAGGCCAGGTTCGATGGGGCTTTGAGCAACCTGGTCTAGTGGAAGGTGTCCCTTCCCATGGCAGGGGGGTTGGAACCAGATAAGCATTAAGGTCCCTTCCAACCCAAACCTTTCTATGATTCTGTTCTATGGTTCTATAGTGCCTTACATTGAAACATTTCTGCCATTATTAGGCAAATAACATAGTCAATATGTCAATATGTTCAAACAATAGTCTCCTATAACATCCTCATAAGCAAGCTCAGGAAGTGTGGCCTGGATCAGTGATCGGTGAGGTGGATTGAGAACTGGCTGAATGGCAGAGCTCAGAGGGTTGTCATCAGCAGTGCTGAGTCTAGTTGGAGGCCTGTAACTAGTAGTGTTCCCCAGGGGTGAGTACTGGGCCCAGTCTTATTCAACTTCATCAGTGATCTGGATGAAGAGTTAGAGTGTAGCCTCAGCAAGTTTGCTGATGACACAAAACTGGGAGTTGTGGTGGATACACCAGAAGGCTGTGCTGCCATTCAGCGAGACCTGGACAGGCTGGAAAGTTGGGCAGAGAGGAACCTGATGAAGTTCAACAAGGGCAAGTGCAGGGTCCTACACCTGGGGAGGAACAACCCCATGCACCAGTACAGGCTCAGGGCGGACCTGCTGGAGAGCAGCTCTGAGGAGAGGGACCTGGGTGTCCTAGTGGATGACAGGTTAACCATGATCCAGCAGTGTGCCCTGGCTGCCAAGAAGGCCAATGCCATCATGGGATGCATCAAGAAGAGCATGGCCAGCAGGTTGAGGGAGGTTCTCCTCCCCCTCTACTCTGCCCTAGTGAGGCCCCATCTGGAGTACTCTGTCCAGTTCTGGACTCCCCAGTTCAAGAAAAATGAAGAGCTACTGGAGAGAGTTGAGCGGAGGGCTACGAGGATGATGAGGGGACTGGAGCATCTCTCCTACAAGGAGAGGCTGAGGGAGCTGGGCTTGTTCAGCCTGAAGAAGAGAAGGCTGCGAGGGGACCTAATTTATACTTATGAGTATCTTCAGGGTGGGTGTCAGGAGGATGGGGCCAAACCCTTTTCAGTGGTGCCCAGCACCAGGACAAGGGGCAATGGGCACAAACTGAAGCACAGGAAGTTCCGTCTGAACATGAGGAAGAACTTCTTCCCTCTGAGGGTGACGGAGCACTGGAACAGGCTGCCCAGGGAGGTTGTGGAGTCTCCTTCTCTGGAGATATTCAAGACCCGCCTGGAAAAGTTCCTGCGCAGCCTGCTGTAGGTGACCCTGCTTTGGCAGGGGGGTTGGACTAGATGACCCACAGAGGACCCTTCCAACTCCTACCATTCTGTGAATCTGTGATTCTGTGAAATAATATTATAGAGATATATTACTTCTGTGGCAATTCAGCAAAAACTTATTTAAGTAACATAGATTTAATTATCTCCACACAAGTATATATTTCAGTAAATGAAGACCCCCCCTTGAAGGCTTCCCTAGATGTACAACTATCAAAATATCAAAAGTACTCCTCAGAACTCAAGGGTGTTAACCACACTGAAGCATCAGTCTTGCAAAGTTTTCTGCATGAGGCACAAGGTGTTTGGGATTCTGACAAAGGGGTTTAGAAACCATAACATGTTCTCCATAAAATATACAGAGCGCATTGCCTTTAGCACTGCACATTTCTTCCCAATGTAAAGTAATTCCATGTAAAGACTGTAATCAGGTCCCTGACTGGCTTATTTACTTGCCTCTGGAAGGAGACTGAAAAATTCCTCCAGTCTGCTAAGCCGAGCTTTGCCCTAAGTTTAAAAAAACAAAGTGTAGCAATTAGAGTGCAAATCTTTAAGCTTCTGGACTTGAGATTCACTTTCTGCGAGTGCCTGTGCAGGTAAATCTCACTCAGCTGTTCACAGATATTAATTCCTAAGGAGGCACAAGCAAGACAACAGAAAATTAAGTTTTAACTTTGAGTGCTCAAAAATGATGGTGCCTATAGTAATCCACCTTAACTATGGCTAAATGGTCTACCATTGGAAAACTGAGCAAGTCAATCCCCAATTAAAACTTGCTGTTGTGAAAGATGAAATAGCCTTCTTCTAGCTCAGAAGAGACAGTTGGCAAAAGTCAGCCCTGTATGAGGAGGCAAATTTCCTTTTTACAAGCTTTTCAGCAGAAAAAATCATTATCACACTCCGTTATCTAAAGGATCTATTGCTCCACAATCCTTTTAAATGAATCTAGACAAGATTATGTCACCTTGCTGACTCAGTTCAGTCAACATATAACACTCTGAAGACTATAACACTGAGCCAAATGGATAAGATGGAACAAAACCTGAAAATGTTGCCATAGCAAATTTATGATGATAGGAGTCATTCCCATTGAGAAAGAACCACATTTAGCAACTCAGAAAGAGCTCTTCAGAAACACAGCTATACTTGTCACATGACAAAATGACAGTCAATACACAATTCCATATCAGTAAGCACTATATATAAGGTCATTTAGTGTGAGTTATCGTTTACAACTAAACCAGCCTCAGATTTAATTTAGATATTACTTACCACTGACTATGTTTGCATGTCCTATTTGCATTGCAGCTAGATCTAGCTGGCCCAAACCCATCATATCAAGTTTCCTACTTGTTTGCTATAGACAAAATGAACTCTAATCTTCAGAATTTACAGGTTAAACATAGAAGCAAGAAAAACAGCCGAACGGGAGAATGAACTCTAGTAGACCATTTGTTTCTTTCTACAGAGTGTCTGTTTATTAGATCATCCTTGAAAGTTTGTCATCTGAGAAATGATCTACCTGATTTCAATAGAAACTGATACAGCTTGCAAATTTACAGAAGTGCAAGCTTCCCACCCCAGAGACTGATGATCTCTTCAAGATGCTCATAAGCCTCACTATGCTCAACATCAGGACTGAGAGGTTTTCTCTGAAATTCCTGTGCCCTACTGTTAATATATTCACTGAGATGACCCAAGAATGGAACTGTAATTAATGTCTAAAGTTTGGCATGCTAGATAGTTCTACCCATGACAGATTCTTGTAGGTCTTGCTTTGATTTAGGTACAACTGCTCATAATTATGCACTTCATTTCAGATCTCAGGAAAACCTGTATTAATGTTAATGAATGCATTTATATTTATATTCGTCATGTCCTTCCTCCAGTCTCTTCAGAGCTTTTTTTCCTTGTCTTTTGCTAGGTTGCCATTGCCACCAAAGAACTATTAAGGCTTAGGAAATTATAAAACCGTATTTACACTTCTTATGATTTACCTCTATTCATCATTACCCTTTTTTTTTTTGCTATGTTAATTACTTGAAATGCTTATAAAGTAATCATTAGATGTGTATTATTCAATTACTATTCATCTGTATCTTCACAAAAACTGGACAAATACATTCTTGACCATAACATTACGGTGATATCTCCAGCCAAAAATCAGTCACCTAGGACTAATGAGTGTAAGATGCCAATAATGAAATTCAATACACCATATATATGAGACTGAGAGGCCCCTGTGTTGATTATTTCTT